>NC_052067.1:8904719-9213594 GCF_015852505.1 Tachyglossus aculeatus
ATAATAGAGTAATAAATATGTACAAACATATATACATATATACAGGTGCTGTGGGGAAGGGAAGGAGGTAAGATGGGGGGATGGAGAGGGAGATGAGGGGGAGAGGAAGGAAGGGGCTCAGTCTGCGAAGGCCTCCTGGAGGAGGTGAGCTCTCAGCAGGGCCTTGAAGGGAGGAAGAGAGCTAGTTTGGCGGATGGGCAGAGGGAGGGCATTCCAGGCCTGGGGGATGATGTGGGCCAGGGGTCGATGGCGGGACAGGCGAGAACGAGGTACGGTGAGGAGATTAGCGGCAGAGGAGCGGAGGGTGCGGGCTGGGCTGGAGAAGGAGAGAAGGGAGGTGAGGGAGGAGGGGGTGAGGTGATGGACAGCCTTGAAGCCCAGGGTGAGGAGTTTCTGCCTGAGTTTCTACTCAGTGGGTTTTCCATTTGAGGTGATCTTCTCGCCTCACGTTTCAACACTGAAAGGCACTAAAGGCAACAAGTGGAGGGGCCACATCAGGGTGGCCTATTGGAGAGAGCTCAGGCATGGAATCTGGGTTTCAATCCTAGCTCCAACACTTGCCTGCCGTGTGACCTTCGGCAAGTCTCAACTTCCCTTTGTCTCGGTTTCCTCATCTGTAAAATGGGTTTCCCCTCTCAGAGTCGCACCTGGAGAGTTTCCAGTCCTCTACCAGTCTCGACTATGGGAGGGAGAGTCAAGGAGAGGCCTACCCATTCCATTCCTGGCTTGGCCGGTGGCTAGCGAGTGGAAGGCAGTCTGCTACAAGTCAAAACTCACCTATGCTGGGCAGCAGCTGTACGAGAGACAGACAAGGGTGGAGACTCGAGTTTACTGCGCGGAAGGCGGCAATGGTAAACCACTCCTAGATTTTTACCAAGAAAACTCTCTGGATCCACTATCGGAAAGATTGCAGATGGAGAGCGGGGCATTCTGGGACAGATGTGTCCGTGGTGTTGCTATGGGTTGGAAATGACTCGACAGCATAAAACAAGACAAAATGGGGATTATCACTCCATCAATGGTTTTTATCTATGTGAAGAGCACTACACTAAGCACTCGGGAGAGTATGATATAACAGAATCAGCAGGCACGGTCCCTGTTCTCCCTCCTAATTCGATTTCAGCCCCACATGGAACAGGATCTGTGTCTGATCTGATTGTATGCACTTACCCCAGCACTTGATAGAGTGCTTGGTATATAGTAAATAGTAAATAGTATGTTATTATTATTATTTATTAGTAAGCACTTATTACGTATTTATTAGTAAGCACATATATAGCACTATTTTTGATACTGATCTATACAGAAAGGTTTCTATATAGCTACATATTTATTGCTATACATTAATATTGAAATTCATATTAATTTAAATTCATTTTTGCAATTTTTTTTAATGGCATTGTTAAGCACTTACTGTGCCAAGCACTGGGGTAGATACAAGCTTATTAGAGTGAACACAGTCTCTGCTCCACAAAGGGCACAGAGTCTCAGTAGGAGGGAATAGGATTCAATCCCCATTTTACAGATGAGATAACTGAGGCACAGAGAAGTTAAGTGACTTGCCCTTGGTCACACAGCAGACGAGTGGCAGAGCTGGGATTTGAATCCAGGTTCTCTGACTTCCAGGCCTGGGCTCTTCCCACTAGGCCACACTACTTCTCACTAACTTTTTCATTATCATTTTACTCTCCGTTAAGTTCTTACTCTGTGCTGAGCACTGCACTAAGCAGGGGATTAGCTAAAAGATAAACAAGCCGGCCATTCTAAGAAGCTCGTAACTGTTTCTGACATTCCTTCAGCTGGAGAAATCCAGGTTATCAATCAATCAATCAATCGTATTTATTGAGCGCTTACTGTGTGCAGAGCACTGCACTAAGCACTTGGGAAGGACAAGTTGGCAACATATAGAGATGGTCCCTACCCAACAGTGGGCTCACAGTCTAGAAGGGGGAGACAGAGAACAAAACAAAACATATTAACAAAATAAAATAAATAGAATAGATATGTACAAGTAAAATAAATAGAGTAATAAATATGTTCAAACAAATATACATATATACAGGTGCTGTGGGGAAGGGAAGGTGGTAAGACGGGGGGCTGGAGAGGGGGGTGAGGGGGAGAGGAAGGAGGGGGCTCAGTGTGGGAAGGCCTCCTGGAGGAGGTGAGCTCTCAGTAGGGCCTTGAAGGGAGGAAGAGAGCTAGCTTGGCGGATGGGCAGAGGGAGGGCATTCCAGGCCAGGGGAATGATGTGGGCCAGGGGTTGACAGCGGGACAGGCGAGAACGAGGCATGGTGAGGAGATTAGCGGCAGAGGAGTGGAGGGTGCGAGCTGGGCTGGAGAAGGAGAGAAGGGAGGTGAGGTAGGCGGGGGCAAGATGATGGACAGCCTTGAAGTCGAGGGTGAGAAGTTTCTTCCTGATGCGCAGATTGATTGGTTAGATCAATGATCTGCTTTATGGCCAAAGGACAGCGTTTCTCCAGAGTCATAGCCACCTATGAGACTTGCTCAGAAGGTTTTAGGGTCCCAAGGACCCTCCCTCTCCTTCTGCTTCTCTGCCTAGAGGACATACTAGTTCCTTGAACTCCATAGGTCAAAAACTGAACTCCTCCTCTCCTTTTTTTTTATGGTATCAGTTAAGCGCTTACTATGTGCCAGGCATTATACTAAGTGCTGGGGTAGACACAAACTAATAAAGTTGGACAGAGTCTCTGCCCGACATGGGGCTCACTACCTTAATCCCTATTTTACAGATCAGGTAAAATCTCCCCTCCCCACCCACCCCGCCTTACCTCCTTCCCCTCCCCACAGCACCTGTATATATGTATATTTGTTTGTACGTATTTATTACTCTATTTTATTTGTACATATTTATTCTATTTATTTTATTTTGTTAATATGCTTTGTTTTGTTCTCTGTCTCCCCCTTCTAGACTGTGAGCCCGCTGTTGGGTAGGGACCGTCTCTATATGTTGCCAACTTGTACTTCCCAAGCACTTAGTACAGTGCTCTGCACACAGTAAGCGCTCAATAAATATGATTGATTGATTGATTGTACTTTCCAAGTGCTTAGTACAGTGCTCTGCGCACAGTAAGCGCTCAATAAATACAATTGACTGAATGAATGAATGAATGAATGAGGTAACTGAGGCACAGAGAAGTGAAGCGATTTGCCCAAGATCAAACAGCAGACAAGTGGCAAAGCTTGGATTAGAACCCAGGTCCTTCTGACTCCCTGTGTTCTAGCCACTAGGCCATGCTGCTTCTTATTAAATCTTTTCTTTTTCACTCTCCCCTCCTGTCAACACTGTGGCACTCCACGTCCTAAAAGCTCACACAACCTTGTCATCTCTGACATCTCCGGGTTATATACCTCTCAAGTTCCGTCAACGGCTAACTTCCACTAGTGTTTCCTCTGTAATTTCTAAAAATCCACCTCCTCCTCTCCACTCTCGTAGACACATCCTGGTTTAATCCAGCAATAGTATTTTGAGAGTGCTTACTGTGTACTGAGCACTGGGAAGAGTACAATACAATTGGGAGACACGCTCTCTGCTCTCAAGGAGCCGGTGGGGGAGACACATCATTAAAATAATTTACAAATGGAGGAAACAACAGAGTATAAGGATATGCCTACAAGCACTCAAAGCCACGCAGCTAATTACTGTAATGGTCTCTTCACTCAGACTCTAATCCTCCCACTTTCCCCTTGCAATAGAAATCCGTCTCCAAATTGGTCCAATCACATTCATCAGCAGCAGCATTTATTGAATATCTTCTCAATCATTCAATCCATCAATAGTATCAATTGACTGCTTACCGAGTGCTGAGTTTTATAAACTCGCTATGGGCAGAGAATGTGTCTGCTTATTGTTATGCTGTACTCACCCAAGCGCTTAGTAAGTGCTCGATAAAATCAACTGACTGGGCAAATACAACATAACAGAGTTGGTGGACACATTCCCTGCCCACAGCGAGCTTTGAGTCTACAATCTACTGTGAACAGAGCACTTTCTTAGCTATTTGGGAGAAAAGAAAGTAATAATAATTATAATGATGGTATCTGTTAAGCCCTTACTATTCGCCAGGCACTGTGCTGAGCACTACAAATTGGTTTGGACACAGTTCCTGTCCCACGTGGGACTCACAGTCCCAATCCCCATTTTTCCAGATGGGGTGACTGAGGCTCATAGAAGTTAAGTGACTTGCCCAAGGTCACAGAGTAAACAGAGACCCTTAGCTGACAGAGACCCTCCTGAAAAAAATCACTCAGGTATGCGAACTTCCACAAAACCAACAGACAGACAAACACAACAGTTCTTGTCCTAGAGCTAGGGCCTCTGCCTCCTCTGGATTGGAAGCACCCTGGCCTCTTTTTTTTTTTTTGTGAAATGGTATTTGTTACTTGTATTTGTTTATTGTATTTGTTGTGCTTATTAATAATAATAGTAATAATGATGATGGTATTTGTTAAGCGCTTACTATGTGCAAAGTACTGTTCTAGGCACTGGGGGGATACAAGGTGATCAGTTTGTCCCACGTGGGGCTCACAATCTTAATCCCCATTTTACAGATGAGGTAACTGAGGCCCAGAGAAGTTAAGTGACTTGCCCAAAGTCACACAGCCGATAAGTGGTGGAGTGGGATTAGAACCCATGACCTCTGACTCCCAAGCCCGTGCTCTTTCCATTGAGCTATGCTGCTTCTTCTACTTATTATTATTATTTATTATTAATGAATCAATCAATCAATCATATTTATTGAGCGATTACTGTGTGCAGAGCACTGTACTAAGCGCTTGGGAAGTACAAGTTGGCAACATATAGAGACGGCCCCTACCCAACAGTGGGCTCACAGTCTAGAAGGGGGAGAGAGAGGACAAAACAAAACATATTAACAAAATAAAATAAATAGGATATGTACAAGTAAAATAGAGTAATAAATATGTACAAACGTATATACATATATACAGGTGCTGTGGGGAAGGGAAGGAGGTAAGGCGGGGGGGATGGAGAGGGGAAGGAGGGGGAGAGGAAGAAGGGGGCTCAGTCTGGGAAGGCCGCCTGGAGGAGGTGACCTCTCAGTAGTGCCTTATTATTATTATTATTATTGTTAATCGTATGCCCCTGCTTCAAACCTGGACTTTCCGACAGAAGCCATGGACCCAGGAGGCCCCTTGCTGAGTTGTGTCTGCCCAACCCTCAGAAAGATTCAGTCCCTGTCCCACATAGGAGAAGCAGCATGGCTCAGTGGAAAGAGCACGGGCTTTGGAGTCAGAGGTCATGGGTTCAAATCCCAGCTCCGCCGCTTGTCAGCTGTGTGACTTTGGGCAAGTCACTTCATTTCTCTGTGCCTCAGTTACCTCATCTGGAAAATGGGGATTAGAACTGTGAGCCCCCCATGGGACAACGTAATCATCTTGTAACCTCCCCAGCGCTTAGAACAGTGCTTTGCACATAGTAAGCGCTTAATAAATACCATTATTATTATTATTATAGGGCTCACAGTCTTAATCCCCATTTTAAAGACAAGGGAACTGAGGCACAGAGAAGTGAAGTGACTTTGCCCAAGTCACACAGCAGACAGGTGACAGAGCTGGAATTAGAACCCAGGTCCTTCTGACTCCCAGACCGGAGCTCTATCCCCTAGGTCACACTGCTTCTCAACCTGCACCTCAGTTTCCCTCTTTGAAAAAGGGATTTAATGAAGTCTCCTAATTCTGCAAGCCATGTAAATGCACTTTGAAAGCTTCAAAGCTAAGGTACTTTAGGTGAAGAAATATCACACCCAGATTATCTATAGTTCAACAGCCACAAGATTTTGCTGTTACACCTACAAACATTATTTGCATGTTATCTGGTAAGATAACTGATCCAAATTCTTATTCCATGACTGTCTTTAATCGGCAATCTACCCTTCCAAGGTGCATTCCAGATACTGTCTGTTCCCTCCTACGCTGACCACAACCACCAACAGGCTCCAAATAGCCAAGAGCCACTGTCATGATCATTTCAAATCGGTCTCCTAAAATGGCCCCACTGAGTAGGTTCTCACGCTACTACAAAACAGCGGTAGGCTCCCGGACTGCTTTATTTCCCCAAACCTCTCACCTTCGGAGGAAACTTTACACGAAAGTATGGAAGAAAATGGGGGACTTGATGTGGTAATCTACTTGCAGCAAAGAAATTGCCAAATAGGTTGGTTCTTTCCCTTTTGACCTCCATGTCCCTATACTGGCGTAGTCCAGGAGAGAAGAGGCTTCTAGGAAAGCATGGAGAATCTGACCCATGCCTTCTGGATAACAAGGAACACACAGTGGAGTTCCATGCACACACCCTCCACAGACTGTAAATTCATTTACCGCTTCCCTAATAATAATAATAATAATAATAATAATGGTATTTATTAAGCGCTTACTATGTACAAAGCACTGTTCTAAGCGCTGGGGAGGTAACAAGGTGATCAGGTTGTCCCATTGGGGGCTCACAGTCTTAATCGCCATTTTACAGATGAGATAACTGAGGCCCAGAGAAGTTAAATGACTTTCTAGACTGTGAGCCCACTGTTGGGTAGGGACCGTCTCTATATGCTGCCAACTTGTACTTCCCAAGCGCTTAGTACAGTGCTCTGCACACAGTAAGCGCTCAATAAATACGATTGATTGATTGATTGACCGTCTCTATATGTTGCCAACTTGTACTTCCCAGGTGCTTAGTACAGTGCTCTGCACACAGTAAGTGCTCAATAAATACGATTGAATGAATGAATGAAATGAATGAATGCCCAAAGTCACACAGCTGACAAGTCGCAGAGGCGGCATTTGAACTCATGACCTCTGACTCCAAAGCCTGTGCTCTTTCCACTGAGCCATGCTGCTTCTCTACTTTCACTATCTGCAACTACTACCAAGAGAAGCAGGGTGGACTAGTGGATAGAGCATGGGGCTGGGAGTCAGAATCACCTGGGTTCTAATCCCAGTTCTGCCACCTGTCTGCTGTGTGACCTTGTATAACTCACTTAACGTCTCTGTGCCTCAGTTACCTGGTCTGTAAAACGGGGATTAAGATTGTCAGATCCACCCCAGTGCTTAGCACCTGCCTGGCACACAGTAAGAGCTCTACAAATTCCACAATTATTATTATTATTATTATTATTATTATTATTATTATTACTATCTCCATGATCAAACCCTTTTTGATGGTCAAGATTCTGTACATTGGAAGTTAGAGTATCATGCAATAATAATATATAAACAGGACCCAGATAGCAATATGGTAGTATGCAGGTGAATGATTTATCATTTTGTGTTTTCTACTGTCCAAACCAGATAACTATGTCTCCCCTACTCATGGCTTTCTGACTGGTACGGTGAACACCGTGAGTTAACTTTTTCCTCCACACTTTCAATGTCTACTAGTGTCACTTACATACGTACCCTCTCTAACCTATTTTTCTTCCCTTATTGACACCCATGCCCATCATTCCCATCAGCTGTTCCAGGCATTTAATTCCATCCTCAGGCCCCCTGTTCCTTCCCCGCCTCCATCCCTCACTCTCAACGATCTGGCCACCTACTTCATTAGGAAAATTAACACCAATGGATCTGAGCTCCCCAAAGACACCCCTCCCCTTTCTCCATCCCCCTGGCTCTCGACCCCCTCCTCTACTTTCCCATCCTTCCCAAGAGTATCTCCAGAGGAGATCTTCTCCTTCCTCTCAAGTTCCACCCCCCGACCCCACCTGTGCTTGGGACCCCATTCCCTCTCATCTTATAGAAACTCTCACCCCTTCCCTCCTCCCCTCCTTCCATCTTCAACCACTCACTCTCCAATGGCTTCATCCCCTCTGCCTGCAAACGCCCACATCTCCCCCATCCTAAAAAAACCCCTCTCTTGACCCCACTGCCCCTTCCAGTTATTGCCTTACCTCTCTCCTACCCTTCCTTTCCAAGCTCCTAGAGCAAGTCATCTACACTCGCTGCCTCAAATTCCTCAACTCCACCTCTCTCCTCGACCCCCTCCAATCTGGCTTCCATCCCATCCACTCCACCAAAACTGCCATCTCAAAGGTCACCAATGACCTCCTTCTTGCCAAATCCAATGGCTCCTACTCTATCCTAATCCTCCTCGACCTCTCAGCTGACTTTGACACTGTGGACCATCCCTTCTTAACCCGTTATCCAACCTTGGCTTCACAGACTCTGTCCTCTCCTGGTTCTCCTCATATCTCTCTGGCCATTCATTCTCAGTCTCCTTTGCAGGCTCCTCCTCCCCCTCCCATCCCATAAAGGTAGGGGTTCCTCAAGGGTCAGTTGTTGGTCCCCTTCTGTTCTCCATCTACACTCTCTCCCTTGGTGAACTCATTTGCCCCCACAGCTTCAACTATCATCTCTATGCAGATGACACCCAAATCTACATCTCCGCTCCTGTTCTCTCTCCTTTCCCCCAGGCTCATATTTCCTCCTGCCTTCAGGACATCTCCACCTGGACGTCCGCCCACAACCTAAAACTCAACATGTCCAAGACTGAGCTCCTTATCTTCCCTCCCAAACACTGCCCTCCCCCTGACTTTCCCATTACTGTGGGCGGCACTACCATCCTTCCCATCTCATAAGCCCGCAAACTTGGTGTCATCCTTGACTCTGCTCTCTCATTCACCCCACACATCCAATCCATCACCAAAACCTGCCGGTCTCACCTTCACAACATCGCCAAGACCCTCCCTTTCCTCTCCATCCAAACCGCTACCTTGTTGGTACAATCTTTTATCATATCCTCACTGGATTACTGCATCAGCCTCCTTTCTGATCTCCCATCCTCCTGTCTCTCCCCTCTTCAGTCTATACTTCACTCTGTTGACCAGATTATCTTTTCTACAGAAACAATATGGTCATGTCACTCCCCTCCCCCAAAATCTCCAGTGGTTGCCTATCAACCTTCAAATGAAGCAAAAACTCCTCACTATTGGCTTCAAAGCTTTCCATCACCTTGCCCCCTCCTACCTCACCTCCCTTCTCTCCTTCTACAGCTCAGCCTGCACACTCCGCTCCTCTGCTGCTCATCTCCTCACTGGGCCTCGTTCTCGCTTGTCCCGCCGTCGATCCCTGGCCCACGTGCCACCTAGGGCCTGGAATGTCCTCTCTCCTCACATCCACCAAACTAGCTTTCCTCACCCCTTCAAAGCCCTACTTAGAGCTCACCTCCTCCAGGAGGCCTTCCCAGACTGAGCCCCCCCTTTCCTCTGCTCCTCCTCCCTTCCCCATCACCCCCACTCCCTCCCTCTGCCCTACCCCCTTCCCCGCCCCACAGCACTTGTGTATATTTGTACATATTTATTATTCTGTTCATTTTATTAATGATGTACTATTTATCTATTTTGATGCTATTGATGCCTGTCCACTTGTTTTGTTTCGTTGTCTGTCTCCCCCTTCTAGACTGTGAGCCCGCTGTTGGTAGGGATTATCTCTATCTGTTGCCGAATTGTACCTTCCAAGAGCTTAGTATAGTGCTCTGCACACTGTAAGCGCTCAGTAAATATGATTGAATGAATGAATGAATAACCAGGGAAAATAGGCATATTTTGGCGAAGTAGTGTGGCTTAATGGATAGAGCACAGCCTGAGATTCAGAATAACCTGGGCTCTAATCCCGGCTCCGCCACTTATCTTCTATGTGACCTTGGGCAAGTCACTTCACTTCTCTCTATCTCAGTTACTTCATGTGTAAAAAGGGGATTAAGACTGTGAGTCCAATGTGGGACATGGACTGTGTCCAACCTGACTAGCTTGTGACTATCCCAGCACTCAGTACAGTGCCTGGCACATAGTAAGCGCTTAACAAATGCCACTGGAAAAAAAAAATCAAGCCACAATCAATATTGTGGGATAAGTACAGAGGCCCTAATAATAACTGTGGTATTGGTCAAGCACTTACTGTGCGTCAATCACTGTTCTAAATCCTGGGAAAAATGCAAGATTACCAGGTCAGACAATCCCAGTGTCTCAGTCAATCAATAGCACTTAATTGAGCACTTACTCTGAGCAAAGTACTGTACTAAGTGCTTGGGAGAGTACCACAGAGTTAGTAGACTTAATTTTGAGCGGGGGAACCACTAACCCAAGCACTTATTGTATTCTGCCTTGATTACTGTATCAGCCACTCATCTCTGCCTCCTTCTCTCTCCACTCCAATCCATACTTCATTCTGCTGTCCGGATCATTTTTCTACAGACATTCGGGGCATTTTTCCCCACTCCTCAAGAACCTCCAGTGTTTGCCCATCCACCTCCGTATCAAATAAAAACTTCTCACCATTGGCTTTAAAACACTGAATCCCCTTGCCCCCCACCTACTCACCTCACTACTCTCCTACTTCAACCCAGTCCATACACTTTGTTCCTCTAACGCTAAACATCTCACTGTCTCACTGTACCTCAATCTCCCCCTCGTCCCCCCGCCTTTCCCCCTTCCCCTCCCCTCAGCACTTGTGTATACTTGTACATATTTATTACTCTATTTATTTTATTGATGTGCATATAGCTGTAATTCTATTTATTCTATTGGTATTGACATCTGTCTACTTATTTTGTTTTATTTTGGGTTTTTTTTTGCCTATCTTGCCCTTCTAGGCTGTTAGCCTGTTGTTGGATAGGGACCATCTCTATATGGTCATGGGTTCGAATCCTGGCTCTGCCACATGTCTGCTGTGTGACTTTGGGCAAGTCACCTAACTTCTCTGGGCCTCAGTTACCCCATCTGTAAAATTGGGATTAAAACTGTGAGCCCCACGTGGGACAACCTGATCACCTTGCACCCCCCCCCCAGTGTTTAGAACAGTGCTTTGCCCATAGTAAGCACTTAACAAATGCCATCATTATTATTAGTATTATTATGTTGCCGATTTGTACTTACCAAGCGCTTAGTACAGTGCTCTGTACACAGTAAGTGCTCAATAAATATGATTGAACGAATGAATGAATGAATGAACATGTGGCTCAGTGGAAAGAGCACAGGCTTGGGAGCCAGAGGTCATGGGTTCTAATCCCAGCTCCGTCACTTGTCAGCTGTGTGACTTTGGGCAAGTCACTTAACTTCTCTGTGCCTCAGTTACATCATCTGTAAAATGGGGATTAAGACTGTGAGCCCCACGTGGGACAACCTGATCATCTTGTATCCCCTCTCAGAGCTTAGAACAGTGCTTTGCACATAGTAAGCGCTTAACAAATGCCATCATTATTATTATTACTATCCTGCCTCTGGCCTGGAATGCCCTCCCCTCTCATAACAGAGAGACAATTGCTTCAAGCCTTATTGAAGGCAGAAGGCACATTCCCTCTAAAAAGACTTCCCTAACTAAGCCCTCCTCTCTGATGTTTCCACTCTCTTCTGCATTGCTCTGTCTTGCTCCCTTCATTCACCGCCCCCTCCCAGCCCCATGGCACTTATGTACTGTAATGTACATTTGTATTTATTTATTTGTTTGTTTGTTTGTTTGTTTATTTGTTTATATTAATGTCAGTCTCTCCCTCTAGACTGTGAGTGCGTTGTGAGCAGGGAATGTGTCTGTTAATCGTCTTATTATACTTTCCCAAGTGCTTAGTACAGTGCTTTGCACACAGTAAGCATTCAATAAATACGACTGACTGAATGAATGAAAATAGACACTAAAATGAAATTCAGGAAAGGGAAAGCAACAGCGAACTAGAGTGGCCTAGTGGATGGAGCCCAGGGCCTGGAGGCCAGCAGGACCTGGGTTCTAAACTCACCTCTGCCTCCTGCCTGCTGTGTGACCTAGAGTAAAAAAAATCACAATTTCTGAGGGCCTCAGCTACTTAATCTATAAATTAAGGATTAAGACTGTGAGTCCCACGTGGGACATGGACTGTGTCCAACCTAATTAGCTTGTATCTATCTCAGTGCTTACAGCAGTGTTTCATACATGGTTAGCACTTAGCGAATACCAGAAAAAAGAAATAGAGTTTACAGATGTGTACATAGTGTAATAGGGGTGAGTACTCAAGTGCTTGGGTGATGCAGTAAAAAGAGGCAGTTGGGATCAGTCAATCATATTTATTGAGCTCTTACTGTGTGCAGAGCACTGTACTAAACGTTTGGGAGAGTACATTTTAACAGTATAACCAGAATTGGCAGACACATTCCCTGCCCACGGTGATCTTACAGTCAAGCGTTGACTCCCCTTCTAGACTGTTCCCCCTTCTAGACTGTGAGCCTGTTGCTGGGCAGGGACCATCTCTATATGTTGCCAACTTGTACTTCCCAAGCATTTAGTACAGTGCTGTACACACAGTAAGCGCTCAATAAATATGATTGAATGAATGAATGAATGAATGAATGAATGAATGAAAAGTGCTGGGAGTAAATTATAGGTTGGGGAGATGAGAGATTAATCAGAGAAGGATTCCAGGAGGAGCTGTGATTTCAGAAGGGCTCTGAAGATGGAGAAAGCAATAGTCGGGCAGCGGAAAAAGGAGAGTGAGGCCATTTCGGTGTGAATGTCAAGTTCAGTTTGGCGAAATACAAACTCAGATTCAAAACCAGCGTGCACTCCTTTCTTTGTTGCATCCTCCACACCTTGCAGCATCTTGTGATCAGAACAAAATGGAGAGGAACCAAAACTGACAAGAGGAATGTTCAGATGGAGCGGAGCGACGATGTGTAACCTGGGGCAGGCCGCCAAGGCTGAAGACATCCGAAGACTCGCCAACCACCCAAGTCGAGATTTTTACTCATCCCTAAAGAAGCTCTATGGCCCCATGTACATAACTATAATATTCAGAAGCAGGGTGGCCCAGTGAAAAGAGCACAGGCCTGGGAGTAGGATGACCTGGGTACTCACCCCAGTCTGCTGTGTGACCTTGGGTGAGTCACTTGACTTCTCGGTGCCTCAATTACCTCGTCTGTAAAATGGGGATTAAGACTGTGAGCCCTATGTGGGACAGGGACTGTGTTCAAATCAATTATCTTGTATCTATCTCAGCTCTCAGTACAGGACCTGGCTCAGAAGAACTGCTTAAGAAATAGCATAATTATTATCATTACTATGGGACCACTGAAGAGAATTACTGGAGCCTCCCTCATCAAAGATAGACAGGCAATCTTACCCAGATGGTAAGAATTTGATAATGGACCTTAAATGTCCCTTCTGCCTTCTAAGAGGAGGCTCTTCAAAGCACAGAAAGCCAGCCAAACTACGCAGGCACGACAAAGTAAACTTTACAGTCAAAGCTTTTCCAGCCAAATCCTAAAAAAGAATTTTCCACTCAACTTGGACATACTAATCCCTAAATATTGGTTTACTTCTCCCTTAGAGGGGAAAAGAGAATACTAACAATACTAAATGCCATCTGATATTTAAAACGAATAATCTTTTAAAACATCTTAGACTAGAAAAAGAAAATTACTAAACCTTTGTTTTTCCCTGGCACTTTTGAATTTTCCATGGAAACAAATTCTTCCGAAAGTAAGGGAAAAAAATGCATTTGGGCCCAGAAGAGTTTAAATCAATGTTAGTTCCACTGATGCTGCACAAAAGTATAAAAGTGAGTAATAAGCTCAATTTATTTTCATAGTCAATCACATTTATTGAGCACTCACTCTGTGCAAAGCGCTGTACTAAGCACCTCGGAAAGTACAGTATAGTGTTGATGCACAATATCCACCAGAAGCTTAAAGTCTAGAGGCTGTGGTCTAATATCAATGTTACCCAAAATCTAGGTGAATCTTTAGGACAAACACAAACATTCCATCAAGTTTTTCCTAATTACAGCTCTCAATATGGTGTTTTACCTCACATTCCCTGATTTTTGCCTCAATCTTGGTTTATCTCCAAACTTTGGAACTGTGATTTTCCCATTACCATTTTGTGCTTGAGGGAAAGGATTGAGACTCCAGACTGTAAGCTCTTTGTGGGCAGGGAATGTGTCTGTTTATCATTATAGTGTACTCTCCCAAGTGCTTAGTAGAATGCTTTGCCCACGGTATGCACTCAATAAATACAACTGAATGAATGGATTAGCTATAAAAGAGAAAAGCAGTGACGCACAGATACACTCAGTTCTGCCCTGACATGTCTTCAATATTTGTATGTTGCCAACTTGTACTTCCCAAGCGCTTAGTACAGTACTCTGCACACAGTAAGCGCTCAATAAATACGATTGATTGATTGATTGATTGATTGATTGATTCAATATGCATTTTTGCTGGAGCACAATTAAGGAACGGGGAAACATTATTTCGACAATTCTTCTAGACTGTAAGCTTGATATGGGCAGGGGATGTGTCTGTTAATTCTGTGGAATTGTACTCTCCCAAGCGCTCTGCACATATGTGTACTGTGCTCTCCACATAGTAAATACTTAGTCAATATCACTGACTGATTGATTGATGCACACCTGTTTGAGCTTCGTGAGCCTCATAATCGAAAGAAACTGCTTGGCGCTGACAAAATAATAATAATAATAATAATAATAATAATAATAATAATAATAATGGCATTTGTTAAGTGCTTACTATGTGCCAAGCACTGTTCTAAGCATGGGGGAATACAAGGTAATCAGGTTGTCCGACATGGGGCTCACAGTCTTAATCCCCATTTTCCAGATGAGGGAACTGAGGCCCAGAGAAGTTAAGTGACTTGCTCAAAGTCACACAGCTGACAAGTGACAGAGCTGGGATTAGAACCCATGACCTCTGACTCACAAGCCCCTGCTCTTTCCTCCGAGCCACGCAGCTTCTCCATGGCACCGGATTCTGTGAGCTCTTCAGCAAAACTTTTCTTTAAAATGGGGTTTTGCAAGATTAGGCAAAGAACTGGAAAAAGATCTGGAAGAAGTGGATCTATCCATGGAACATTTGAACATTTTCCATCTGGAACTGAATGGAACTAATTAAGGACACATTTTTCCATTGGCAACTGAGTTAGGAGAAGAATCACAAGATTGACCCACACCTCTTGAATCTGTTATTTAATCGTCCCATTTCTCTCCAACTCCATGAAAAAAAAACACTCCTTGAGAAGTCTGGATACCCGACCTAACATCTGGTGAAATCTGCCTAATCCCAAGGTATCTTAGCCCAGATATATATTCAAGCCCCTGAAAATTAACTCCTTTGGTTGGTCCTGAGGTCCCTAAATATTCATGCTTACATCTCCAGAGTCAAATAAAACCCACGCTCTTTAAACAAAGGGTTGAACATCTTCTTTAAGTTGGAGACCGTTTATTCACACACCATAATTCAAGCGGAAAGGGAAAATGATACACCATGCTCATCCCCAAGAGACCACCTCAAAATAAGAGATTATGCATGCTGTGCCCCACTTGATCTTCTGAAAATATTTCAGAATGTGTGTGTATCCTGATGTTTTAGGAGAAAATGTTGGTGGGTTAGAGGAAGTTGGAACGATTTGTGACTGTCACTTTGTCTCTTTAGCATTTAATGGACAGGAAGCAAAACTCAGATCCTCTTTAATATGGTCATTGAACCCTCGACTCTCATTGAACTTACGACAGTTTTAGGGCTATACTTTTCCTGAGTTTGAAAATAGTCATCAGTAAAAGGACGAAGCATGTAGTGATTCTGAGATTTTCGGGGTGGGGGGGACAATTTCATAATGGGATTAAAGCTTTAGAAGATTCTATTAAACTCTCGAACAAATTGACCGTAGTAAACTAAATGTACAGATACGAACTGCACTTTTCTCATATCCAGAGTGATAAACTTAGGACACAGGCTTCCTACCGAGATTTCCACAGCAACATAAGCAGGGAAACATTTGACGCATCTTTGCTACCTCGATGTGCAACTGTTAATGTTGTATCTTCACACCAGTCCTCAAGAACGGTTTCCTTTTTTATAAGACTGTATGGAACCATTCACGGGCACCATCACTTTGTAATTTCCTTTCACACCTGAGTTTGATGTTTTGAGTTGCTGTTGGTTTCATCCCCAAACTTTACTATACCGCTGATACGTCGTCCTCTACACTGTAAGCTCATCGTGGGCAGGGAACGTTATCATCTACTATTCATTCAATCATATTTATTGAGCACTTACTGTGTGAAGAGCACTGTACTAAGCGCTTGGGAAGTACAAGTTGGCAACATATAGAGACGGTCCCTACCCAACAGCGGGCTCACAGTCTAGAAGGGGGAGACAGACAACAAAACATATCTACACTACTCTCCCAAGCGCTTAGTACAGTGCTCTGCATGCAGTAAGCATTCAATAAATATGACTGAGTTGTTGACAGAAGCAGTGCTGTTTACTCACCGGTATCTACCCAGATCAATGCATTTTTGAAAAGGATTTTGGAAATTGAAACAGAAAAGCAGCATGGCCCAGTGGAAAGCGCACAGGCTTTGGAGTCAGAGGTCATGGGTTCAAATCCCGGCTCTGCCAATTGTCAGCTGTGTGACTGGGCAAGTTACTTAATTTTTCTGTGTCTCAGTTACCTCATCTGTAAAATGGGGATTAAGACTGTGAGCCCCCCATGGGACAACCTGATCACCCTGTAACCTCCCCAGTGCTTAGAACAGTGCTTTGCACATAGTAAGCACTTAATACATGCCATCGTAAAAAAAAATTGAAAACAGGTGATGAGAAGAGCATCCCCTAACTTCAAAATGAGGAGAAAACTTTATGTGGAAAGGAGCCTGATGTTACTGTCGTACACGTGAATTCATCCTCCAGCCCTTCCAGAGTTCCCCCAAATCCAGTGTCTAACTGACTTGCTGACCGAGCCCCTGCAAACTTATCACAGTAAAACCATACTGATCGGTTCCGCAAACGAGTGCAGGTGGAGATGGCATTAGTGGAAACCAAAGGCAATTTCCAGGGAAAATAAAAAATTTTTAAATGTAGTTTTAAACACACGCAAGTGGGATGGGAAGGGAAGGAAGGGCTATGGAAAGCCCTTCAAAAAGTTCCTCAAGGAATCCTGGAATCCAACTTGCCTTGGCCAAGTTTGCATCTAAGAGAGGCACTCTCTTAGCGACGAGACATAGGGTAGATCAGACCACCCTCAAAATGACTTTGGTCCCCACCTGAGGGATGATGCCAAACTGAGCCAGATCTGACGGTGGAGTGAGGAGTTCAGCAAGGCCAGGGTCTCCCTAAGGGTGCTGCAGGACAGTAATCATCATCAATCGTATTTATTGAGCGCTTACTGTGTGCAGAGCACTGTACTAAGCGCTTGGGAAGTACAAACTGGCAACATATAGAGACAGTCCCTACCCAACAGTGGGCTCATAATAATGTCTATTATGAGAGCTAGCTCTCTTCCTCCCTTCAAGGCCCTACTGAGAGCTCACCTCCTCCAGGAGGCATTCCCAGACTGAGCCCCTTCCTTCCTCTCCCCCTCATCCCCCTCTCCCTCCCCCCATCTTACCTCCTTCTCTTCCCCACAGCACCTGTATATATGTATATCTGTTTGTACATATTTATTACTCTATTTATTTATTTATTTATTTTACTTGTACATATCTATTCTATTTATTTTATTTTATTAGTATGTTTGGTTTTGTTCTCTGTCTCCCCCTTTTAGACTGTGAGCCCACTGTTGGGTAGGGACTGTCTCTATATGTTGCCAATTTGTACTACCCAAGCGCTTAGTACAGTGCTCTGCACATAGTAAGCGCTCAATAAATACGATTGATGATGATGATGATGAATGTCTCCCCCTTCTAGACTGTTAGCCTGCTGTTGGGTAGGGACCGTCTCTTATGTTGCCAATGTGTACTTCCCAAGCGCTTAGTACGGTGCTCTACACAGTAAGCGCTCAATAAATACGATTGAATGAATGAATAATGGTATTTGTTAAGCACTTACTTGGTGGCAAGCACTGTTCTAAGTGCTGGGGTGAATAAATAGAGGCAAATCAGGTTGGACACAGTCCCTGTCCCATATGGTGCTCATAGTCTCAATCCCCAGTTTATATATGAGGTCATAGAGGCCCAGAGAAGTGAAATGACTTGCCCAGGGTCATACAGTAGACAAGTAGGAGAGCCGGGATGAGAACGCATGACCTCCCGACTCCAAGGCTCATGCTCCAGCTACGACACCACGCTGTGCTGTGTGGGGAAATTTTGCCAACCTCCGAGGGCAGGGGGGCAAAGTGAGATGGGAAGAAGGAAGGCTATCAAAATCACTCAAAAGGACAGTTAACAACCCAGTGCACCACAGCATTCCGGAAGGTTGGAGTTTGTGAAGCAGGCTACAAGGAAAATCTGGTTAGAGTAAGGTGCTACATGTTCGCTGACTATGGTCAATCTCTTTACATGCAATAGACTGAAGTGAAAATAGTTTGGTATTCCCTTCTAATTTTACAGCAAAACATAGAAATCCAAAACCGAGCCACTTCCAGGCTTGGGTCACCTGCGAGTTTTCCATATAACAATAATGATAGTAATAATAACAAAAATAATAATAATATTGGTTAATGGTTAATATTGGTTAAGTGCTTACTATGTGCACTGTTCTAAGAGCTGGGGTGAATACAAGCTGATTGGGTTGGACACAGTCTCTGTCCCACATAGGGCTCACAGTCTCAATCCCCATT
This sequence comes from Tachyglossus aculeatus, assembly GCF_015852505.1. Lineage (NCBI taxonomy): Eukaryota > Metazoa > Chordata > Mammalia > Monotremata > Tachyglossidae > Tachyglossus > Tachyglossus aculeatus. Next base: position 8,923,290 of record NC_052067.1, read on the forward strand.
TTATAGATGAGGTAATTGAGGCCAAAGAAGTGGGGTAATTTGCCCAAGGTCACAGAGCAGACAAGTGGTGGAGCCAAGATTAGAACCCAGGTCCTTCTGATGTATTCTATCCACTAGGCCACGCTGCTTCTCTGCTAAAGTACCATTTAAGACTGATGCTTTAAAATGATCTAAAATGCATAAGACATTGCCCAATAATTCAAGAAAATGACCCAAAACTGGAGGCAAGGAAGAAACACGTCTCAAGTCACAAAACAATAGACTAAGAAGCCCAAATGGTAGCTAAGCACACAGAAATTCTCTCAAGCGTCAAGTTGCAGGCTCCAGACACTGAAACATAAAAAAAAATCCCTTCCTTAGTCACTCTTTACTGAAGCTGACATCCCTTCTATCAATCAATGGTATTTATCGGGCACCTACTACTTGCAGAGCTTCTCAGAAGGTATTTAGAAAAGTAGCAAAAGGTGTGATCTCTCAAAGAGTTTACCATCCCTTTCTGGGTGCAGGGAAATATCCATAAATGTAACTCAAAACATTACATTAATTTTAATGTTAAAATCAAACTACTATGATTAGGTCTTCCCAGGCATAAATCCTCCAAAATCTGAGAGTCTTTAAAGCACCATCCAAGGTTTTGTTGTGTGCAATTCTTTTTTAATAGTATTTATTAACTGCTTTCTATATGCCAGGCACGGTTCTAAGCACTGGAGTAGATACACAGTAATCAGGTTGGACACAGTCCATGTCCCGCATGGGGCTCACCATCATCATCTTACAGATGAGGTAACTAAGGCACAGAGAAGCAAAGTGACTTGCCTGAGGTCACACAGCAGACAAGTAGGAGCCGGGACTAGTACCCAGGTCCTTTTGACTCCCAGGTTTGTGGTCTATCCTTTAGGCCATGCTGCTTCTCACAAAATTTTACTATCACACGCAACTGTGGAATCAATTCAACCTGTATATATGTATATATGTTTGTACGTATTTATTACTCTATTTATTTATTTTATTTGTACATATTTATTCTATTTATTTTATTTTGTTAATATGTTTTGTCTTGTTGTCTGTCTCTCCCTTCTAGACTGTAAGCCCGCTGTTGGGTAGGGACCGTCTCTATATGTTGCCAACTTGTACTTCCCAAGCGCTTAGTACAGTGCTCTGCACACAGTAAGCGCTCAATAAATACGATTGATTGATTGATTGTTGGGTACGGACCGTCTCCATATGTTGCCAACTTGTACTTCCCAAGCGCTTAGTACAGTGCTCTGCTCAATAAATACGATTGAATGAATGAATGAATGAATTCAAGGAGATGTGAGAGTGTACTCACGGAGTTGGGTGGAGAAGCTTTTGCCAAAGTAGCACCCTAGCAGTTTGAGCTCCGCTTAGGGACAATGTGACCTTAATAAGGCTTTCGGCAGTCAGACAGAAAAGATCAGGACACAGTGAGAAAGCTGGAACTAGAGAAACAGAGCATGCAGGCTGGGTTGTAGTACGAAACCAACGAGGTAAGGTAATAATAATAATAATAATAATAATAATAATAATAATAATGGCATTTATTAAGTGCTTACTATGTGGAAAGCATTGTTCTAAGCGCTGGGGAGGTTACAAGGTGATCAGGTTGTCCCACAGGGGGCTCACAGTCTTCATCCCCATTTTACAGATGAGGTAGCTGAGGCACAGAGAAGTGAAGTGACTTGCCCAAAGTCACACAGCTGACAATTGGCGGAGCTGGGATTTGAACCCATGACCTCTGACTCCAAAGCCTGTGCTCTTTCCACTGAGCCACGCTGCTTCTCTAGGGCTTTCAAGCCGATGGTAAGGAGTTCCTGTTTGATGCGGAGGTGGGTAGGCAACCACTGGAGGTTAAGGAGGAGATATGGACTGATCTGAATCACATTAACAGAAAACTCTCATTCATTCATTCATTCATTCAATCGCATTTACTGAGCGCTTACTGTGTGCAGAGCACTGTACTAAAGAGGCAATGCTATCCTTGAAAAAAGCAAACCTCTTAAGGTAGTATTAGAAGCATTATTTTGCAATTGTGTGCACCCCAGCTTCTAAACGTACTACTGTCGCACCTTGGTAAATAAATACAGGTTAGGAATAAGCCCACCACCTTAGAGAAGGCCAACATACACCGCATAGTTCAGCTTTTTTCTATAAACTGTTAGGCTACTTTGTACACCACCACGACATGATAAAACATGATGTTTTGTAATATGAGTGAAAACAAAGGACTTTTATGCATTCCACAATCCATCAGGATCAGGTATGCAGAGAATAGGCCCAGCTTACATTCTCATGAAAGGAAAGAAGGTCTACATGACTTCCTGAAACTCTTAATTCCTCTTTAAGATATTGCTGTAGGGAACACCCAGACAGCTATAAGTGATGCAATCTTACCTTTATCATCCAAAGAAAACTTTGGACATATAGTATAAAGTTTAATTTTAAAATTTGCAGAAGACATTTGAGACTACCTTAGGCAAAAGGGAGGGAAAAAAACCCTAAAAACCACAAGTCTGGCCTCGAAACTGGGTTTTTTTTTAGCTATTCTTAGAAGCGGCGGATCTTTTATTTACCCTTGTAGTTTTCTGATTTCCCTAAGGGGTATTATGGCTAGGCAAAAGGTATATTTCCAAGAAAGGAATCCATAAGCTTGTTTGGATATTTACTGAACCTTACAAAGACTTGCCTCTGACAGAGTGAACTGTCACAAGAATCATGCTCAAGAATTGTTCTGTTTCTGTGAGTTGATGTCCTGTTCTGCTGCTCCAATGTTTCTCAGTACTTCAGAGGCCACCAACAGTCTTGTGCAAACCAAGAGAGGGGGGAGGGTTTTTTTTTTTTCCTTTCGGGAGGACAGACTCAAAAGTACTATTGTTAGGGATTGCTACTGAATAATTATCCATGCTGCTAAACTGCCTTCCTATCTCCTTCTCTCCTGCAATCTCTGAGAACCCTGAGGAGTCCTCCTGATGAGAAAGGAGAAGATTTTTCCTCCCATCCTCTACACCTGGGACCAAGCTGGACTTTAGATGTGTGACTGGTGATGGTATCTTCTGTTAAAAGCTAAAATATTAGTGACCGATGGTCACGGAGAGATTTATCCCCACCGTGCCTTAAAAACATTCATCCGTCAGTTATCTGCTGGGTAAACTTGAGCGAGTTTGTTGTTTGCCGTTAAACTGTACTCTCCCAAGCACTGGGACTCAGATGGGAGAGTCAAAAAGGGTTTTAATCCTGGCTATGCCACTTATCTGTTGTGTGACCTTGGGTAAGTCACTTTACTTCTCTGTGCCTGTTACCTCATCTGTAAAATGAGGGTTGAGACTGTGAGCCCCATGTGGGACAGGGACTGTGTCCAACACTATTTGCTTGTATCTATCCCAAAGCTAAGTACAGTGCCTCACACATAGTATCCATTTAACAAATACCATAATGATTATTATTATTACAGTGCTTTGCAAACAGTAAGCATTCAAAAAACACGATTGAATGAAAAGTCAGTTCACTTTTCCATGCCTTAGTTTCCTCATCTGTAAACTAGGGATCATATACCTGTTCCCCCTCTTCCTTAGACTGAGCCCCATGCGGGACAGGGACTGTGTCTGATCTAATCACAATCTAACCACTCCAGCACTTAGCACAGTGCTTGGCCCCTAGTAAGCACTTAAATACCACAATTATTATTATGATTGTCTTTAGCTTCAGGGTGGTCCATCAGGACATTGTTCAAATCCCTTCATATGTAAGGGGAAAGGGGCGTGGGAGGGAGTGGGGAAGAGGAGCGAGAAGTGAGTGAAACTGAAAGGCCAGGGTGAGCAGTCTGACCCAATTAATGAGTCCTGCACTCAGGCTTGACAATTATCTCTCCAATCTGCAATGTCAGACTCTCATGAAAGAAGAACAATGATGATGATGACGACGATGGTTTTTGTTAAGTGCTTACTAAGTGCCAGGCATTGCACTAAGTGCTGGGATGGATACAAGCAAGTCAAGTTGGACACAATCCCTATCCCACTTGGGGCTCATAGTGTCAGTTCCCATTTTACAGATGAGGGAACAGGGGTAGAGAGAAGTGAAGTGACTTGCCCAAGCTCACATGGCAGACAAATGGCAGAGGTGGGATTAGAACCCATGACCTTCTGACTCCCAAACCTGTGCTCTATCCATTGTACTATGCTGCTTCTCAACAACTTTAACAAGCAGGTATACAGTGTTCCCTCACAACAATAATAATAAGAATAATAATGATGGCACTTATTAAGTGCTTACTATGTGCAAAGCACTGTTGTAAGCGCTGGGGAGGTTACAAGGTGATCAGGTTGTCCCACGTGGGGCTCACAGTCTTAATCCTCATTTTACAGATGAGGGAACGGCTGAGGCACAGAGAAGCTAAGTGACTTGCCCAAAGTCACACAGCTGACAAGTGACGGAGCTGGGATTTGAACCCATGATGTCTGACTCCAAAGCCTGGGCTCTTTCCACTGAGCCACGCTGCTTCTCTAGGAGAAGTGTGAGAGGCAAGGAGAGGCGGTGTGGCCTAGTGGAATAAGCATGGGCCTTGGGGTCAGAGGACCTGAGTTCTAATTCTGGCTCTGCTGCTTGCTTGCTGTGTGGCCTTGGACAAGTCACTTGCCTTATATGTGCCTCAGTTTCCCCAACTGTAAAATGGGGATTCAACACCTATTCTCCCGCCTACTTGGACTGTGAGCCCCTTGAGGGACAGGGACTGTGTCTGACCTAAATGACCTGTACCTACCCTGGCACTTAGAACAGCGTTGGACACAGAGTACCTTACCTTACCCCGCCTTACCTCCTTCCCCTCCACACAGCACCTGTATATATGTTTGTATGTATTTATTACTCTATTTATTTTATTTGTACATATTTATTCTATTTATTTTATTTTGTTAATATGTTTTGCTTTGTTTTCTGTCTCCCCATTCTAGACTGTGAGCCCACTGTTGGGTAGGGACCGTCTCTATATGTTGCCAACTTGCACTTCCCAAGCACTTAGTACGGTGCTCTGCACACAGTAAGCGCTCAATAAATATGATTGAATGAATGAATGAATAAGTGCTTAGCGCATACCATAAAAAAGGGACCATCTCCTCTTCCCCATGCAAATGACAAAGTTCCCAATAAGTTTGCAGATGGACTATTAACTTCCCTACAAGTGTCCCTGCCCACATCAATCAATCATATTTATTGAGCACTTACTGTGTGCAGAGCACCGTACTAACCGCTTGGGAGAACACAACGCAAGAGGGTGAGTAGCAGAAGAGAAGCAGCTTCATCATCAATCATATTTATTGAGTGCTTACTGTGTGCAGAGCACTGTACTAAGCGCTTGGGAAGTACAAGTTGGCAACATATAGAGACAGTCCCTATCCAACAGTGGGCTCACAGTCTAAAAGATGGCTCAGTGGAAAAAGCCCAGGCTTGGGAGTCAGGGGTCATGGGTTCTAATCCCGGCTCTGCCACTTGTCAGCTGTGTGACTTTGGGCAAGTCACTTCACTCCTCCAGGCCTCAGTTCCCTCATCTGTAAAATGGGGATGAACCCTGTGAGCCCCATGTGGGACAGCCTGATCGCCTTGTATCTCCCTCAGTGCTTAGAACAGTGCTTGGCACATAGTAAGCGCTTAACAGATACCACAATTATTATTATTAGTAGTAGTAGTAGACACATTTCCTCCCCAGAATGCCTGGAGTGACTTCTGCAAGCCTGCGTGCCTCTAGCCAAGGGCACGGAAGAAAGAAACAGCGTCTAGCTCTGGATTCTGTCCCCCTGTTCCTCCTTCCCCTCTTCATGCTGGCAGCTTAAATTCTAAAGCCAAATGCCCTCAACTTGAATACAACACTTCAGCAGTGGCCTGGAAGGGCAGAGCTTAGACGAGGAACCACTGATGGCTTTTCTTGGGGCTTCAAACTCAGTAGGCACTCGATAAATCTTGTTATTGAACACAGTGATCCAAGTAACTAGTCAGCCTGTTTTAGAAAGCAAACCCAGTTTGGGCTTTGGCCACCTCCACCCCTTAAATCAGAGAAGAAGCACAGCCTAGTGGATAAATCACGGGTTTCGGAGTCAGAAGGACCTGGGTTCTAATCCCAGCTCTGCCACTTGTCTGCTGTGTGACCTTGGGTAAATCACTTTGTTGTGGACAGGGAATGTGGCTGTTTATTGCTATATTGTAATCTCCCAAGAGTTTAGCATAGTGCCCTGCACACAGTAAGCACTCAATAAATATGACTGATTGACTGACTGACTCTGGGCCTCAGTTACCTCATACGTAAAATGGGGATTAAGACTGTGAGCTAACCTGATTACACTGTATCTGTCCCAACGCCTAGAACAGTGCCTGGCACATAGTAAGTGTTTAACATTACCTTAAAAAAAATATCTGGTCTTTCAACCTTAAAGCTTAATTCCTCCAACTTTGTAACTGTGATTGTGGTCTGACGATGAGCTACTATGATACATCCGGCATTGTCCATTTCATTTCCAGGCCCATTGGAGGTATCTCTACCCCCAAAAAATTGGTGGTTGAGAAAGAGGGGGAGTCAGAGGACCTGGGTTCTACTCCCACCTCTGTTACTTACCTGCTCTGTGACCTTGGAAAGATCACTTCACTTCTCTGTGCCTCGGTTTCCTCATCTGTACAATGCTGTTTCAATCCCTGTTCTCCTTCCTACTTAGACTGTGAGCTCCGTGTGGGACAGGGCCTGTGCCTGACCTGATTATCTTCTAACTATCCCAGCACTTAGAATAGTGCTTGGAATACAGTGGGTGCTTAACAAATACCACAATTATTAATTATTATTATCAGGCCTCCCTCTAAGTGCCACCAAACCCACAGCCCAATCGAGTCACCATGACAAGGTGGCTAAAACTAGAAAGTAGGATGGGAGAAGGCTAAGAGAAGCTAAGAGAAGCAGCGTGGCTCAATGGAAAGAGCACGGGCTTGGGAGTCAGAAGTCATGGGTTCTAATCCCGGCTCCGCCACTTGTCAGCTGTGTGAATTTGGTCAAGTCACTTCACTTCTCTGTGCATCAGTTCCCTCATCTATAAAATGGGGATTAAGACTGTGAGCCCACGTGGGACAACTGATCTCCTTGTAACCTCCCCAGTGCTTAGCACGGTGCTTTGCTCATAGTAAGAGCTTAACAAATGCCATCGTTATTATTATTAAAAGGCATGATTCAACATGATTCGACTCACCCACCCTAGTCGTTGGGGCCAGATTGAGCAACTGGTCAGGCTACAGATGATGAAGAAAGTCATAACCCTACCAACTCTGTTATACTGAACTCTCCCGAGCTCTTAGAACATGCCTTGCACACAATAAGCATTCAATAAATACCACTGATTTACTGATAGATAACTCTCACTGCTGGTAGAATAGAAAATCCCTAGAAGCCTGGTTGCCTTGTTGGAAAAACCATGGATCTGGTCAGAAGGTCTGAATTCGAGTCCCTGTTCTGCCACTGACCACCTGGGCGACCTTCTGCTAAATCAGCCTCTCTGGTCATTGGTTCAAATCCCGGCTCCGCCACTTGTCAGCTGTGTGACTTTGGGCAAGTCACTTTACTTCTCTATGCCTCAGTTCCCTCATCTGTAAAATGGGGATTAAGACTGTGAGCCCCACGTGGGACAACCTGATTATCTTGTAAATGCCCCAGCGCTTAGAACAGTGCTTTGCACATAGTAAGCACTTAATAAATGCCATTATTATTATTATTACTATTATTAAAAAATCTATTTTCTCTACTCACGTGGTCTGGGGCAAATCACTAGACTTCTCTGTGCCTCATTTCCCTTGTCCATAAAAATGGGGATTAAATACTTGTTCTCCCTCCCCCTTAGACTGTAAGTTTGATATGGGACAAGAGTCTGCTCTAATTGTATTATATCTATTCCAGCATTTAGGATGGTGCATAGTACATAGTAAGAAAACCACAATTAGCTATTATTATTGGCTCACTAGCTCATATGTGACAGGGCTGTATCCAATCTGATTATCTAGTAACTACCGTCCCCCCCCAGGGTCACACCTGGAGAGTTTTCAGTACTCTACCAGTCTCGGGTATGGGAGGGAGGGTGGGTCAAGCAGAGGCCTGTCCACTCCATTCCTACCTTGGGCAGTGGTTGGCGAGTGGAAGGAAATCTGCTACAAGTCAAAACTCACCCGTGCAGCAGCGGCATGGGAGAAAATCGAGGGCGGAGACTCGAGTTTACTGCACAGAAGGCAGCAATGGTAAACCACTTCCTGATTTTTATCAAGAAAACTCTATGGATCCACTACCAGAACGATTGCAGATGATTGTTGTCTGTGGTGTCGCTATGGATAGGAAACAACTCTACTGCATAAGACAAGACAAGTATCTACCCCCTCATCTGCAAAAAGGGGATTTAACACCTGTTCTCCCTTCTACTTTGGCCACTTCTACTTCTCTGTGCCTCAGTTACCTCATCTGTAAAATGGGGATTATGACTGTGAGCCCCACATGGGACAACTTGATTACCTTGTATCTACCCCAGCGCATAGAACAGTGCTTGGCACATAGTAAGCACTTAATAAATACCATTATTATTATTATTATTATTATTATTACCCCAGGATTTCGCACCATCCTTGGCAAAAATTGCGATTCTGGGACTCTAGCTATGTAACTTCCAATACTATCTCACACTGCCATGTGGAAATTTAGGGTCAATCAATCACCCAATCAATCATATTTATTGAGCGCTTACTGTGCACAGAAAACTGTATTAAGCGCTTGGGAGAGTACGATATAACAGAATTGCGAGTCACGTTCCATTCATTCATTCATTCAGTCATATTGACTGAGCCCCCTCCTTCCTCTCCCCCTCCCCATCCCCCCGGCCTACCTCCTTCCCCGCCCCACAGCACCTGTATATATGTTTGTACAGATTTATTACTCTATTTATTTCACTTGTACATATTTATTATTCTACGTATTTTATTTTGTTAATATGTTTTGTTTGTTGTCTGTCTCCCCCTTCTAGACTGTGAGCCCACTGCTCGGTAGGGACCGTCTCTATATGTTGCCAACTTGTACTTCCCAAGTGCTTAGTACCGTGCTCTGCACACAGTAAGCACTCAATAAATACGATTGAATGAATGAATGAATGAATGTTGCCAACTTGTACTTCCCAAGCGTTTAGTACAGTGCTCTGCATACAGTAAGCTCTGCATACAGTAAATATGATTGAATGAATGAACTGTGTGCAGAGCACTGTATTAAGCGCTTGGAAAGTACAATTTGGCAACAGAGACAATCTCTACCCAACAACGGGCTCAGTCTAGAAGGGGAGACAGACAACAAAACAAAAAAAGTAGACAAGCATCAATAGCATCAAAATAAAAAAACAGAATTATAGATATATGCACATCATTAATAAAATATATAGAATAATAAATATGTACAAATATACACAATTGCTGCGGGGTGGGGAAGGGGGTAGAGAAGAGGGAGGGAGTAGGGCCAATGGGGAGGGGAGGAGGAGCAGAGGAAAAGGAGGGGGGCTCAATCTGGGAAGGGCCTCCTGGAGGAGGTGAGCTCTCAGTAGGGCTTTGAAGGCGAGAAGAGTTCTGTGAATACATAGGGGTTACAGTCTAGAGAAGACAGATATTGAAATAAATAAATTATCGACATAATAATAATAATGATGACATTCTTAAGTGCTTACTATGTGCAAAGCACTGTTCTAAGCCTGGGGAGGATACAAGGTGATCAGGTTGTCCCACGTGGGTCTCACAGTCTTAATGACCATTTTCCAGATGAGGTAACTGAGGCACAGAGAAGTTAAGTGACTTGCCCAAGGTCACACAGCTGATAATTGGCGGAGCCAGGATTTGAACCCATGACTTCTGACTCTCAAGCCCATGCTTTTTCCATTCAGCCACGCTGCTTCTCTGTATATGAGAGCTTACATGTATATAAGGGCTCTGGGGCTTAGGGAGGGGTGAATGAAGGGAGCAAATCCAAATGCAAGGGTGACACGGGAGGGTGTGGGAGAAGAGGAAATGAAGGCCCCAACTGTTACCTCAAGAGGTCTGGTCACCCTACTCTGCTCTTCCAGACTGAAAGATGCACATAAATTACACTATCTGGGAAATCAGAATCTGCGTAAAAATTCCATTAATGGCCACAATAGCCTGACACAATTTTAGGAAACAAGGTTGACAATCAAGGCCAGAGGACATAAAAATGTGCAACACTAGATGAAGAAAGACTTTGGTAATCTTCTAGCTGAAGGAGAAATTTAATTATCCCTGGCACTTGAAATAGTGTTAAAAACTCGAAACTACAACTCCGCCACAAGACCTAAATGTCTGTAGAAGATTAGAACAAGAGACAAGGATAACAAAGAGTCTCATGGATCATAATTACAAGAGAGGGAGAAAATTAGGTTTCTATTCATTAGAAAATAATGAGGGGGAGTCAGAGGTGCATATAATTCGGGAAGGGTGTATAGAGAAGATGGATCCCACAGAACTATTTCAGACACGACTAAGCTCCGAACAATAGCAAATCCTGAAGGTGCCAATTTTGAAATCGCAAGGCAGTTAACAATCCTTTCAGCTGGGTTATGAATGTGACTTCTCAAATGTTCCAGGCAACAGACCAAAACACCAGGACCCTGACTGAACCACAGCTTCAAAGTTAATTTTTTTTTTTCCTTTTTCCGTGTTCGCTTTTGGCAAAGCACAAGAATTTATTGCAAATACCCTGAAGATGAAAATTGCACACTACCAATTCAGACAGCCAAGACACCAAAACCAACTTCTACAATTTATCATCTATTTTCAAGATCATCATCAATCGTATTTATTGAGCGCTTACTATGTGCAGAGCACTGTACTAAGTGCTTGGGAAGTACAAATTGGCAACATATAGAGACAGTCCCTACCCAACAGTGGGCTCACAGTCTAAAAGATACATGACCTTTCCCATTATGTTCCACCCTTTTAAACATGCAGAATTATGGGGGTTCATGCCTAGTTTTTGTTATTTTCCATGGATTTGAGGATTTCTTCACATTCATCTCATCAGAACATATAGAGAAACAAATCTATAAAGCAGCAACCACCATATACTCTAATGAGGTCATTTAAAGAGCTTGTGAATGCACTTTTTATTGGGTCTCTCTTTACAGAAAGACTACCTTGCAGATGAGGGAACTTGGCCATGAGAAAACTTCATAGCTTGAAAGTCAAAAGTGGCTATACCAGGCAATTACTAGGAATGGTTTCAGACACCATATTCCTCAGAAGAAATTCTTAGAGGTGCCTTCCCAACCTCACTGAGTAACGGGAGTTTTGTTTCGCTCAAGAGGTGAACACGGAATATGGTTCACAAGACAGATTCATAAGTCTCACTGATCAATCATTCGGTGGTATTTTACCGAGCTCAAAGCAATGTATTAAGCTCCCAGGGGAGTACGACAGAAACAGAATTCAGGCCCCTGGCCTCAAAAAGCTTACACTCTGAAGAGTACACTTGTAAAAACCAGAAATAGACTCAAGTGGCTGCAGCATTGTACAGAGAGACATTTTGAAGCTGCGCATGAAAACTCAGCAGAAGGATAGCGCACGCCAAAAATATCCAGACAAACACAGGACTCTCCCAAGCACTCAGTATAGTGCTCTGTTGAGAAGCAGTGTGGCTCAGTGGAAAGAGCCCGGGCTTTGGAGTCAGAGGTCATGGGTTCAAATCCCGGCTCCTCCGCTTGTCAGCTGTGTGACTTTGGGTAAGTCACAACTTCTCTGTGCCTCAGTTACCTCATCTGGAAAATGGGGATTAAGTCTGTGAGCCCCACTTGGGACAACTTGATTACCTTGTATCTACCCCAGTGCTTAGAACAGTGCTTTGCACATGGTAAGTGCTTAATAAATACCATCATCATTATTATTATTATTGACTATTTTTATAACATTTATTAAGTGCTTACAGTGCATGAAGTATTATTCTAGGACCTGAGGTAGACATAAGCTTATCAAGTTGGACACAGTCCCATATGGGGCTCACAGCCTAAGCAGGAGGGAGAGAGATTATTGAGTCCCCATTTTACAGATGAGGAAACTGAGGTCTAGAAAAGTTATATGACTTGCCCAAGGTCACCCAGCAGGCATATGGCAGAGCCAGGATTAGAAACCAGGTCCTCTGACTCCCAAACCTGGGCTCTTTCCATTAGGCCACACTGATTTTCTGCGTGATATTCTACTTACGTCTCTATCGACATCTTTACAGGGTCCTAATGTCTCCTTGGTTTTCCTTGGGTCCCTACGCACTTGCAGAAACACTCTCACATGGTTATATTTTCTTTCAATTTTCCCAAGATTCTCCTGAAAGGAAGGCCCAGCCACCTAGGACCCCATTTTTCTGGAATCCCAAATTCCATAGCATTGGGTACCAGCCATGGGATGGCAACGATAGCTACCAATATGCTTTTGGCATCTTTCTTTATCTCCAATCCCCCGCTTGCCACAGCTTTTGTTTTTCTTTTGTCGTTCTTGCAGACACTTGCTATTGGACTTCATCCACCTTACTCCTTTAAAAAAAAGTTGTCTAACAGTTAAAGACAGATGTTCCTATCTTGTTAAGACACAGTTCTCAAAGAGCAAGTGGGAACGGGGCTTGGAAACGCCTTGGCTTTGTTTTCTGGGCTTTCAAGCTGTGTCCAAAGTTCTTGTCACAATTCTGCTGAAGGAGTTGCTGCCTCCATATCCAGATGGGCTGTTTTCCCTGGTTCATGAAACGATGTGGTTCACTCTGGGCACATCTCCCCTTTCATTCCTTTGTGTCACATTCAGCAAGAGTCCTGTTCTTCTAGGAATAGCCACCTTATGTAGGTGGACCGTGTATAATCCATCAATCATTGGTATTTATTGAGGCCTTATGTGTGCAAAGCACAATTACTAGGCACGTGGGGGAGTGTAACACAACAGTTTCTAAGCACATTCCCTGCCCACACGAAGCTTAAAGTATGGAAAGGGAGCCAGACATTATTATGAATAAATTACAGATATGTACCTGAGTCCCACGGGGCTGAAGAAGGAGTGAATATCAAGTGTTTAAGGGACAAGACAAGTGCATAGGTGTCGCTGAAGGAAAACGGAGTAGGGAAAGTGGACTTAAACAAGGAAGGCCTCTTGGAGATGTGATTTTAATATGGTTTTGAGGGTGGGGATTGTCGGATTGTGAAGGGGGAGGGAGCTTTAGGTCAGAGAGAGGACACGGGCAAGGAGTCAGCAGTGATGCAGACGAGATGGATGTTCAGTGAGTAGGTTGGCTTTAGAGGAGAGAAGTGTGTGGATTGGGTAGCAGTAGGGAATCTGCAAGGTAAGGTAGGAGGAGCAAGAGATGATGGAGTACATAAAAGCCAGCGATAAGGAGTTTCTTGTACTCACTATACCCCGAGCTTATCTATCTCGACCCTGACCTCTCGTCCATGTCCTGCCTCTGGCCTGGAACATCCTCCCTCTTCATATCCGAGGGCATGTACCGAGGGGCCGCGGTGAACCTGACGCTCGTCACGCCGGAGAAAGCCATCAAGCTCGCCGCCAACGACTTCTTCCAACACCACCTGGCCAAGGATGGGAAGAAGCTGACGCTGCTGAAGGAGATGTTGGCCGGTTGTGGCGCGGGCACGTGCCAGGTCATCGTCACAACCCCCATGGAGATGCTGAAGATCCAGCTGCAGGACGCCGGACGCATCGCGGCCCAGAAGAAACTTCTGGCGGCCCAGGCTCCGACGGCGACGGCGGCGGTGGAGACGAGGCCCACGGCCACGCAGCTGACCCGGGAGCTGCTCCGGAGTCGGGGCGTCGCGGGGCTCTACAAGGGCCTGGGGGCCACGCTGCTGAGGGACGTGCCCTTCTCCATCGTTTATTTCCCCCTGTTTGCCAACTTGAACCAACTGGGCCAGTCCGGCCCCGAGGGCAAATCCCCCTTCTACGTGTCCTTCCTGTCGGGCTGTGTGGCCGGGAGCGCAGCCGCCGTGGCCGTGAACCCCTGCGATGTGGTGAAGACCCGCTTGCAGTCCCTGCAGAGAGGTGTGAACGAAGACACATACTCAGGCATCTTGGACTGTGCCAGATGAGGTCACTGAGGCGCAGAGAAGTGAAGTGACTTGCCCAAAGTCACACAGCTGACAAGTGGCGGAGCTGAGATTTGAACCTATGACCTCTGACTCCAGAGCCCGGGCTCTTTACACTGAGCCACGCTGCTTCTCTAATAGTAATAGTAATAGTTCCCCCTTTTAGACTGTGAGCCCACTGTTGGGTAGGGACTGTCTCTATATGTTGCCAATTTGTACTTCCCAAGCGCTTAGTACAGTGCTCTGCACATAGTAAGCGCTCAATAAATATGATTGATGATGATGATGATATCCGACAGAAAGCGCTTAGTACAGTGCTCTGCACACAGTAAGCATTCAATAGATACGATTGCATGCATGAAAATCATCCTCCCCACGTTCAAAGCCTTACTGAAGGCACATCTCCCCCAATTAATTAATTAATTAATTATGGCATTTATTAAGTGCTTACTATGTGCAAAGCACTGTTCTAAGCGCTGGGGGATACAATGTGATAAAGTTGTCCCACGTGGGGCTCACAGTTTTAATCCCCATTTTTACAGATGAGGTAACTGAGGCTCAGAGAAGTTAAGTGACTTGCCCAAGGTCACACGGCAGACCTGTGGCGGAGTTGGGATTCAAACCCACAACCTCTGACTCCAAAGCCCGTGCTCTTTCCACTGAGCCATGCTGCTTCTCTAAGAGGGCCCCAAGAGGCCTTCCCTAACTAAACCCTTATTTCCTTTTCTCCCACTCCCTTCCACCTCACCCTGATTTGCTCCCTTTACTCACCACCCCCTCAACTGATTGATTAATTGATTGTTATGGAGATGGATGGGCAACCACTGGAGGTTCTTTAGAAATGGGGAGACAGAGAATTTTTTTTTTTTTTAGAAAAATGATCCAGGTAGCAGATTGAAGTATGAACTGGAGTGGGGAAGAAAGAGGAGGCAGGGAGGTCAGCAATGAGACGGATGCAGCTGTCAAAGCAGGATTGGATAAGTAGACTGTGAGCCCACTGTTGGGTAGGGACCATCTTTATATGTTGCCAATTTGTACTTCCCAAGTGCTTAGTACAGTGCTCTGCACATAGTAAGCGCTCAATAAATACTATTGATTGAATAAGTACTTGGATCAGCATATTAGTAGTTTGGATGGAGAGGTAAGGGTGGACTTTAGCAGTGTTGTGAAGGTAGAACTTACGGGACTTGGTTCCAGATAGAAAATATGGGTTGAAAAAGTAACTTCAATGCTCACCCCGGCCCCACAACACATATGTAAGTGTCTTTTAACTCCACTATTTTCCCTATCTGGAATTTATTTTTAATATCTATCCTCCCTCCCTGGAAAACTATAAACTGCCTGGGGCAGGAATCACATCTCCCTGCTCTAATGTACTGCACTTTTCCAAGTGCTTAATAATGAGCTCTGCACAGAGTAAGTACTTAACAAACACTATTGATTGATTGATGGTATTTGTTTCATTTATTGCATTTATGTACTGAGTACCATACCATTTCTATTGGGAGAGTAAAATACAACAGTCAGGAGATAAGTTCTCTGCGTGTAAGGAATTTACAGTCTAGAGGATGAAATGGGGGAGTATAAGGATATGTACACAAGTACTGTAGGGGCAGTGAATATCAAATACTCAAGGGGTAGAGATCCAGTGCATAGACGACACATAAGGGAGAGGGAATAGGGGAAAGGAGAAGCAGTGTTGCCTAATGGAAGTCAGAAGGATATGGTTTCTAATCCCAGCTCCGCCACTTGTCTGCTGTGTGACTTTAGGCAAGTCATTTCACTTCTCTGGGCCTCAGTTACCTCGTCTGTAAAATGTGGATCAAGACTGTGGGCCCCATGTGGGAAATGGACTATATCTACCCCAGCACTTAGTACAGTCTCTGGCATATAGTAAGCATTTCACAAATACCATTCAGAAAAAAAAATAATAATAATGGTGGAGGGAGGGTAGTTGGGGAAGGCCTCTTCGTGGAGATTTGATTTAGGAGGGATTTGAAAGTGGAGAAGTGGGGTAGGGGTTTCAGTTACAAAAACTGAAGAACAAAGCTATCAAACCGTCATATCTTCTGGCCTCCAGCATCTCCCTGCTTCATTCTATGTGCATCAACTTTTTAAAATGCTGAACAAAGCATATCACTCCTGTCCTGAAAAATCTCCTATGGCTCCCTTTGTTTCTTGTAGGAGACAAAGACTCCTAGCCATTGACTTCAAAGCTCTCCACTGGATGTCTCCCCCTAACCATTATCAATCAATCAACCAATCAATCGGTGGTATTTGAGCACTGTGTGCAGAGCACTATACTAAGAACTTGGGAGAGTACAATATAACAACGTTAGTAGATGTGTTCCCTGCCCACAACAATCTTACAGGCTAGTGGGGGAGATAGACATTAAAATAAATTAGGGGAGTGTAAATAAGTGCTGTGGGGCTGAGGGTGAGGTACCTATCAAGTGCTGAAATCAATCAATGTATTGAGCACTTACTATGTGCAGAGCATTGTACTAAGCACTTTGGAGAGTACAGTACAGCAGAGCTGATAGACACATTCCCTGCCCACCAGGAGCAGAGAACAGATCCAAGTGAATAGGCAACAAGACAGGAGAGCGTGTGGATTTACTCTTCCAAATGAACCTTCTAATAATAATAATGATAATGATGGTATTTGTTAAGCACTTACTATGTGCGAAGCACTGTTCTAAGCACTGGGGAGGTTACAAGATGATCAGGCTGTCCCACGGGGGGCTCACAGTTTTAATCCCCATTTTACAGATGGGGTAACTGAGGCATAGAGAAGTTAAGTGACTTGCCCCAAGTCACACAGCTGACAGTTGGCGCCGTGACCTCTGACTCCAAAGCCCGTGCTCTTTCCACTGAGCCACGCTGCTTCTCCTTATCAACTCTCACTCCTGATTATCCCACCTCCGTTACGTTATTCTTACCTTGGCTCCCAAGTGAAACACCTCCCCAGCCTCCGCTTCACCCTGCCTCCTCCCCACCCTCTCAACACTCCTTCACATTCATTCAATCGTATTTATTGAGCGCTTACTGTGTGCAGAGCACTGTCAATTCTGCATCTCTAGAATTAATCCGAAATTATTTTCTCACCTGCCTAACCATGCCATAGTATCACCGATATCAGCGCTCGTATAATTTTCTATTTATTATTCATTTGGGCCCGTACTTCTATATAATAATAATAATTATTATTATTATTATTATAGTGGTATTTGTTAAGCACTTACTATGTGCCAGGCACTGTATTAAGCACTAGGGTTAGATACAAGCAAATCGGGTTCATTCATTCAATCGTATTTATTGAGCACTTACTGTGTGCAGAGCACTGTACTAAGTGCTTGAGAAGTACAAGTTTGCAACATATAGAGACGGTCCCTACCCAACAGCGGGCTCACAGTCTAGAAGGTTGGACACGGCCCGTGTCCCAAGTAGTGCTCACAGTCTCAATCCCCATTTTATGGATGAGGTAACTGAGGCCCAGAAGAGTGAAGTGACTCGCACAAGGTCACACAGCGTTCACGTGGAAGAGCCGGGATTAAAACCCACGACCTTCTGCCTCTCGGGCCCATCCATTACACCATGCTGCTTCCCTATTCTATGGTATCTATAAGTACCAACTTTGTTGTACTGTACTTTCCCAAGTGCTTAGTACAGTGCTCTGCACACTCAGTAAACACTCAATAAAATACCGGTGACCAACTGATTGATTGACTGAAAATCAGCATGGCCTAGTGGGAAGACCATGGGCCTGAGACTCAAGGACCTGGATTCTAATCCCGGCTCCACTGCTTGCCTGCTGTGTGACCTTGGCAAAGTCACTACACTTCTCTGTGCCTCAGTTTCCTCATCTGCAAAATAGGGATTCAATAACCATTCTCCCTCCCCCCTTAGATGGTGAGCCCCATATGGGCCTTTCCAGATTAGGAGGCCTTCCCAGACTGAGCCCTCTCCTTCCTCTGCCCCTCCTCCCCCTCCCCATCCCCCTTGCCTTACCTCCTTCCCCTCCCCACAGCACCTGGATATATGTATATATGTTTGTACAGATTTATTACTCTATTTATTTATTTATTTTACTTGTACATATTTATTCTATTTATTTTATTTTGTTGATATGTTTTGTTTTGTTGTCTGTCTCCCCCTTCTAGACCGTGAGCCTGCTGTTGGGTAGGGACCGTCTCTATATGTTGCCAACTTGTTCTTCCCAAGCACTTAGTACAGTGCTCTGCACACAGTAAGCGCTCAATAAATACGATTGAATGGATGAATCAATGAATGGGTTAGGGACCGTGTCCAACCCCATTACCTTGTATCTACTCCAGCTCTTGGAACAGTGCTTGACATGTAGTAAGTGCTTAACAAAACTTACACTAATCCCTAATTTATCTATCTATTCATGCCACTGGTCTTCTCGACTTGATTTTAAACTCCTTGAGGTCAGGGATCATGGTTTTTTTCTCAAAGTGCGTGCTCTCCACGCGGCCAGGCCTCGATAAAAACCATTGATGGTGCCAGTAAGTGGCCACCAGTTTTTCTCCAAGCTCCACAGAGTCAGCAATCGTATACACCTATTCCACTCTCCCAAGAGATTATTACAATGCTCTGCATGCAGCAAGTGCTCAGTAAATTGAATGACTGGCTGATCCTCCCAAACATCAGATGAAGTGGTCTTACTGTGCAGTACTCATTCATTCAATCGTATTTACTGAGCGCTTAATGTGTGCAGAGCACTGTACTAAGCACTTGGGAAGTACAAGTTGGCAACATATAGAGACGGTCCCTACCCAACAATGGGCTCACAGTATGAGGAATTTGGTCCAGTAGGAAGGAAATAGCCTGGGGTGGCCTGCAGAAGCCTCTGATAAGAGTTGGAGGATTACTAAGGGTATCATATTTTCTCACATGATTGCCATGTTTTTCCCTATTTTCTGCAGCCAGAAACACGGCAGGACAGAGGTCAGATAAGAATTCAGTTTGGCAAAAGAGAACAAGAGTAAAAAGAGGAGAAGAAATAAAGGAGAGGATGGGAAAAGAACAAGGAAGGTAAGGGGAGAATTTAATGATAACAGTACTAATAAGAATTATTACGGTATTTGTTAAGCACTTACTATGTGCCAGGCACTGTACTAAGGGCTGGGGCGGATACAGGCAAATCGGGTTGGACACAGTCTCTTGTCCCACTTGAGGCCCACAATCTAAAGAAGAGGGAGAATAGATATTGAACCCCTATTTTACAGAAGAGGAAACTGAGGCACAGAGCATTTATGTGACTTGCTGAAGGTCACACTGCAACCAAGTGGCAGAGCCAACACTAGAACCCAGGTCTTCTGACTCCCAGGCTCTTTCCGCTAAATTGTACTGTTTCTCTACAGTCGAGAATGCATCTCTTACTTCCACTATATTCTCCCAAGAAATGCACATTTATAGGTCCTCAGTGAATTCACTCTCCTTCCTTTTCATTCATTCATTCAATCGTATTTATTGAGCACTTACCGTGTGCAGAGCACTGTACTAAGCACTGGGAAAACACAATTCAGCAACAAAGAGAGACGATCCCTGCCAACAACAGGATCTTTGCCTATTCCAGTATTCACACATCTCAATGAAAAAACTCCCTTCTAGTGCAAGTTCACACTTTTCCCCTCCCCAGTCCTGGTGTTCACTGCTCTCACTGCTTACAAAAAGATTATTTCATTTTCTCCCCAAAAACTGGGGTGGGGAGAAGGGGTAAGTTATGTGGGAAAAATAATTATGTGAGTAAATATGATACTTATTGAGCCCCTACGGGGAGCAAGCATCTGCTAAGTACTTGGGAGTCTTCAAAAAATAGATGACACAGTCCTTGTCCACCCCCAATCACAACATTTACTGAGCATTTATTTACTGCATGCAAAGCACTAGATGAAGAGATTGGGAGAGTGCAATACAATAAACAGGATGATGTAGTGGATCATTGGCCTGGGAGTTAGAAGGTCATGGGTTCTAATCCTGGCTCCACCACCTGTCTGCCATGTGAACTTGAGCAAGTCGCTTCACTTCTCTGTGCCTCAGTTACCTCATTTGAAAAATAGGGGTTGAGGCTGTGAGCCCCACAGGGGCACAGAGGCTGTGCCCAACCCGATTTGCTTGTATCCACCCCAGAGCTTAGTACAGTGACCGGCACATAGTGAGCCCTTAACAAATACCATAATTATTAATATTATTACTACTAATGATAATAACAATAATAACGTTGGCAGACATGATCTCTACCCACAAGGAACTTTCTCACAGGGGAGAATTCAGAAAAATATTTACAGTTGACGTAAACAAAATAAATGATCAAATGGACAACTAAATAAACACATGCAGAGCTGGACTAGGGTTTGTTTTTGGCTTTCTTTTTTTTAATCATTCTCGCATCCCTTCCCACTTGCCAGAGGCTGCCCTAACTGACAAGTGGCAAGGATGATGTAAGAAGGAAAAAAAATAAAAATGGGTATTTGTTAAAGCACTTACGAAGTGCCAGGCACTGCACTAAACAATGGGGCGGATATAAGATAAACAGAATGGTCACAGTCTATGTCCCACACTCTCTAGGCTGTAAGTTCACTGTGGGCAGGAAATGTGTCCATTTACTGTTATATTGTAATCTCCCTAGCATTTAGTAAAGTGTTCTGCACACAGTAAGTGCTCAGTAAATACGACTGATTGACTGCCTGGCATGTGGCTCACAGTCTAATTAGGAGGACAGCTATTCAATTATTTTACAAAGGAGGAAACTGAGGCCCAGAGAAGTTAAGTGACTTGGCCAAGGTCACACAGCAAGCAATTGGCGCAGCCAGCACTAGAACACAGGTCCTCTGACTTTCAGACCTGTGATCTTCCCATTAAGTCATGCTGCAATAGTGGGGAACCGTGCCAACAACGCAAAAAACCCTGGCCTCCCTCTGCTTGCCCAAGTGATTCTACAAATGGCCCACATCCACTGCTTAACAGGCTGACTAGATTTTCCTCAGGAAATCACTGACTTCTTTCGGCACCTTGACATCCTGTCAAAGGTCCAATACAGAGGTTTGCTCAGATAGTGGCTCAAAGGCTGCTGGAAATTTTAAAATCATATTCATGTCTGTCTCCCCCTCTAGACTGTAAGCTCACAATGGGCAGGGTATGTGTCTGTTAATTCTGTTGTACACTGCTCTCCGCATATAACAGGCATTTAATAAATACGATTGATTGATTGCCTGGGTTAGTATGAATTAAAGTCATTCATTCCTTCCCATTTCAATGATAGGACTAGACGGAAACAAAATTCAAGGACCCACGCACACAACTTAGTTTTTAAATTTCCCTCTGTTCGCATACATTCTGTTCTGTAGGCATTGTGTATCTATTACTCTCACAACTGGCCATAATAATAATAACTAATAATTATGGTACTTAAGCGCTTCCTATGTTCTTTCATTCAATCGGATTTATTGAGCGCTTACTGCATGCAGAGCACTGTACTAAGCACTTGGAAAGTACAATTCGGCAACCAATAGAGACAATCCCTACCCAACAATGGGTTCACAGTCTAGTGCCAAGCGCTGTTCTAAGCACTGGAGTAGATACAAGTCAATCAGGTTCATTCACTCATTCAATCGTATTTATTGAGCGCTTACTGTGTGCAGAGCACTGTACTAAGCGCTTGGGAAGTACAAGTTGGCAACATATAGCGACGGTCCCTATCCAACAGTGGGCTCACAGTTTAGAAGGGGGAGACAGACAACAAAACAAAACATATTAACAAAATAAAATAAAATAAAATCACAGTCCCTGCCTCACATGGGGCTCCCACTCTTAATGCCCATTTTTTACAGATGAGATAACTCAGGCCCAGAGAAGTGAAGTGACTTGCCCAAGGTCACACAGCAGACCTGTGGCAGAGCCAGGATTAGAAGCCAGATCCTTCTGCCCCCCAGCATTCATTCATTCGATCGTATTTATTGAGCGCTTACTGTGTGCAGAGCACTGTACTAAGCACATGGAAAGTACAATTTGGCAACAGATAGAGACATAGAGACAATCCCTACCCAACAAAGTCACACTGCTTCTCTAGCCGTGTGCTGCCTTGGGCTAATCGTGTACCCATTTAGAAGTCTGGTTCTTTTCCAAGATCTGTTACATGTGGCCTGAAATGAAAGTGGGCAAAATTGACCACGTCTTTCCTCACCTCTAGCCTGGAATTTGGAAAAAAATCCCTTTGGAGAGGCCCCAGACCTGGGAGCAGAGCCCTTCTTCTCTACCATACATTCATTCATTCATTCAATCTGTGTGCAGAGCACTGTACTAAGCGCTTGGGAAGTACAAGTTGGCAACATATAGAGACAGTCCCTACCCAACAGCGGGCTCACAGTCTAGAAGAAGGAGACAGACAACAAAACAAAACATATTAACAAAATAAAATAAATAGAATAAATATGTACAAATAAAATAAATAGAGTAATAAATACGTACAAACATATATACATATATACACTTTCCACCAGCAGCGTCCCCGGGCATTATTGCCATTTCCACTAAATCTGGGAAGGGAAATCTCCTTCCCGACACACTTTCCCCTGCCCTAAGCTCTGCGTCCCCTCCAGGGTGGAATCAGAATCCTCCCTCGTGTGGTCCGTGGATTTGAATTAAGCGGGGGCGGGTGGGAAGGAGGAGCGAAATCTGGAGATAAAGCAAAAAACAATAAAGATTTTTGCAGATAGAGCCCACGTCTTTTCAACTGCCTTCCTGTCTTAGAAAAAAGAAAGAAAAGAAAGAAAGAAAGAAAGAAAACACTCAAGTGCGTTGGCAGTCAGAACAGGATGCAACAACAGGATTGATATGGGGTGTGGGAAGGGTGTGGGCTATGAAAAGGAGTTCCTGTGCTATAATCCTTTAATTTTCTGGTTATAGCATTCCTATACCTAGAGGCGTAAGAGATAGGAGTCCTTAAGAAACCAAAAAAATAATAATAAAATAAGCACTCACACTTCCAACTTAAATATGTACATTTTTTTTTTTCAAAATCCCTGCTTCTACCTTGTCAGTAGCCATCTAAAAACATTTTTGCTGTGTAGACGCAAACCCAGGCAGGTTAACTGGATAAGGGTTTTACCCTACTAAGTAACTCTATTTTATCAATGCAGAACAGTGACTGCTACTAATAATTACGGTAATAATAATAATAATGATGATAGCATTTATTAAGCGCTTACTATGTGCAAAGCACTGTTCTAAGCACTGGGGAGGTTACAAGGAGATCTGGTTGTCCCACGGGGGGCTCACAGTCTTAATCCCCATTTTACAGATGAGGGAACTGAGGCACAGAGAAGTTAAGTGACTTGCCCAAAGTCACACAGCTGACAATTGGCAGAGCCGGGATTCAAACCCATGACCCCTGACTCCAAAGCCCATGCTCTTTCCACTGAGCCACGCTGCTTAAGTGCTTACTATGTGCCAAGCACTGTGGTAGATACAATTTAATCAGGTTGGACACAGTCCCTGTCCCACAGGGCAGGTCAGATTCTTAATCCCCATTTTACAGATGCAGTAACTGAGGCACAGAGAAATTAAGTGACTTGCCCGAGGTAACACAGCAGAAAAGTGGTGGAGCCAGGATTAGAACTCAGGTCCTTCTGACTCCCGGGCCCATACTCTATTCCTTTTGCCATGCTGCTTCCTAAACCCATCTCCAATTAGCACTCCTAGCCCGAATGAAGGCTGAAATGTGCAGTATTTATTACCTTACACAGTTCCTGAAAACTAAGACTGGGAGAAGTTGAAGGGAGAAAAATAATAGTAATAATAATTGCAATAATAATTTTAGTATTTGTTAAGTGCTTACTATGTGCCAGGCACTGTTCTAAGCACTGCGGTAGATACAATATAATCGGGTTGGACACAGTCCCTGTCCCAAAGAGGCCTCACAATCTTAATCCCCATTTTACAGATAAAGAAACCGAGGCACAGAAAAGTTGAGGTGACTTGCCCATGGTCACACAGCAGACAAGTGGCAGAGCTGTGATTAGAACCCAGATCCTTATGACTCCCAAGACCGTATTCTATCCACTACTCCACACTACTTCTCATAAAGCTCCAAATCAAATAGGAAAAAAAAATTGATGTCTTTCTGGCCTATTTCCAGCTAATCCTTTTATTAAGGAAAAAGAATTAAAACATTTGCTCGCTGTTTGTTTGGAAATGCACTTTTTGGTCAGAGAAATTAAAAACAAAATCCTGGGGCCAGCCATCCACAGACAGAATTATTCAGGGAGTTTCTGCAGGACCATTTTGATTATCCTCCCCAAGCTCCTCTAATAAATCAATCAATAGCATTTGTTAAGAACTTACAATCCACACAACACTGTACTAAATGCTTAGGGAGTATAATAGCGGTAAGACTCTTCATCCCCATTCTTGAGGCATTTATGATCTAGAGGGGGAGACAGACACAAAATAATTTACAGATTGTAATAATGATCGTGGTATTTTCAGCGCTTATAAATGTGTCAAGCACTGGGACAGACGCAAGATAATTATTTCAGACACAGTCCCTGTCCCACATGGGTCTCTCAATTGAAAGAAGAGGGAGGACAGGTCATTCATCCCTATTTTTCAGATGAGGAAAGTGAGGCTCAGAGAACTTAAATGACTTGCCCAAGGTCACATAAGAGGCGAGTGGCAGAGCCAGAATTAGAAGCTTAGTCTCCTGATTCTCAGCCCTGTGGTCCTTCCCCTTAGCCATGCTGTTTTGCAGAAAGAAATTCGATAGGTGGATAAATAAGGGCAGAAACAGTAGAGTGCAGAAGTTGATATGTATATATGTTTGTACATATTTATTACTCTATTTATTTATTTAGTTATTTTATTTGTACATATCTATTCTATTTATTTTATTTTGTTATGTTTGGTTTTGTTCTGTCTCCCCCTTTTAGACTGTGAACCCACTGTTGGGTAGGGACTGTCTCTATATGTTGCCAATTTGTACTTCTCAAGCGCTTAGTACAGTGCTCTGCACATAGTAAGCGCTCAATAAATACGATTGATGATGATGATATGTACAAAAGTACTATGGGGCATAGGGCGCTGGGGGGCTGAGGTAGCATTCAGGAAGATATAGGACCGGGAAAGAAGAAAAGTAATCAATAATATTTATTAATAATAATAATGATGGCATTTGTTAAGTGCTTACTATATGCAGAGCACTGTTCTAAGCGCTAGGGGTGGATACAAGGTGATCAAGTTGTCCCACATGGGCTCACAGTCTTAATCCCCATTTTACAGATGAGGGAACTGAGGCTCAGAGAAGTGACTTGCCCAAGGTCACACAGCAGACATGTGGTGGAGCCGGCATTCGAACCCATGACCTCTGACTCCAAAGCCCGTGCTCTTCTCCACTGAGCCATGCTGCTCCTCTAAGCTGCTTCTGCTGCTCCTATTAAGCACCTAGAATGACCACAGCACTGTACTGAATGTTTTGGGAGTATAACAGAGGTAAGAGTCTTGGACACCCCAAATGTTAGATGGGGAAAGCCATGGTCTGGTGGATTTGAAAGGGAAGAGAGGTCCAGGAAGAGGAAGTGAGTGAAATCATCTTCCACAGACAAATTTATTCTTTCATTCAATCATATTTATTGAGCACTTACTGCGTGTACAGCACTGTACTAAGCACTCTCATTCATTCATTCAATCGTATTTATTGAGCACGTACTGTGTGCAGAGCACTGTACTAAGCGCTTGGGAAGTACAAGTTGGCAACATATAGAGATGGTCCCTACCCAACAACGGGCTCACAGTCGAGAAGAGGGAGACAGACAACAAAACAAAACATATTAACAAAATAAAATAGAATAGTAAATATGTACAAGTAAAATAGAGTAATAAATATGTACAAACATATATATATATATATATATATATATATATACAGGTGCTGTGGGGAGGGGAAGGAGGTAAGGCAGGGGATACAAGTTGGCAACATGTAGAGATGGTCCCTACCCAACAATGGGCTCACAGTCTGGAGTGATCCCACCCCTAATGGTTGGATTGGATAAGGGCAAATGAAGATTTGCTTCATTATCATGGTCAAACTAGAGACCCCCGTCAGCCTTTCATTCAAACCTCCAGTGCTTTCCCAAGTCCCCATCAACTTCCTAAGGCAACCTCCCCCTCTCCATCCCCCCAGCCTTACCTCTGTCCCCTCCCCACAGCACCTGTATATATGTATATATGTTTGTATGTATTTATTACTCTATTTTATTTGTACATATTTATTCTATTTTATTTTGTTAATATGTTTTGTTTTGTTCTCTGTCTCCCCCTTCTAGACCGTGAGCCCACTGCTGGGTAAGGACTGTCTCTATATGTTGCCAACTTGTACTTCCCAAGCGCTTAGTACAGTGCTCTGTACACAGTAAGCGCTTAATAAATACAATTGAATGAATGAATGAATGAACTGAGCTGTATCCAATCTTGCTGTATTGAATCTAACCCAGTGCTTGGCACATAGTAAGTACTTAACAAACAGTGCTATTATTATTATCATTATTATTGCTATTATTTTGGTCCACAAGGACTTGCCACCTTTCTCCCCCCTTCGCTCCAAATGAGCCCAGTAGCACTTGTGAATATCTCTTAAAACTCTGTTGCTTCTCCTTGTCTGTATTTCATTTTAGTGTCTGTCTCCACACTAAACTGCAAACTCCTTGAGGGTAGGGATGGGGTCCCACTGACTCTACTGTACTCTCCCAAGCACTTAGGACAGTGCTCTGCAAGGAGTAAGCATTTAATTAATACTAGTGATTGTAACAAAACTTTGTATGCAAGGTCAGTCAATCATTCCATCGTAGTTACTGAGTGCTTACTGTGTGCAGGGCACTGCGCTAACTGCTTGGGGGAGTACAACACAAGCAGAAGCAGCATGGCCTAGTGCAAAGAGCATGGGTTCAGAAGTCAGAGGACCTGGGTTCTAATCCTGGCTCTGTGGCGTGACCTTGGGCAAGTCACTCAACTTCTCAGTACCTCAGTTACCTCATCCGTTCTAGACTGTGAGCCTGTTGTTGAGTAGGGACCGTCTCTATATGTTGCCAATTTGTACTTCCCAAGCGCTTAGTACAGTGCTCTGCACACAGTAAGTGCTCAATAAATATGATTGAATGAATGTAAAATGGGGATTAAGACTGTGAGCCCCACGTAGGACAGGGACCGGGTCCAACCTGATTACCCTGCACCTACCCCAGTGCTTAGAACAGTGCTTGGAACATAGTAAGTGCTTAACAAATACTATAATGATTATTTGACAATATAGCAGACACATTTCCTGCCCACAAGGAACTTACAGTCTAAAGGGGGAGGCAGACATCAATATAAATAAATAAAATTATGGATATACACATAAGTGCTGTGGGGCTGGAAGCGGGGATTCATTCATTCAGTCGTACTTATTGAGCACTTACTGCATGCAGAGCACTGTACTAAGCACTTGGGAAGTACAAGTTGGCAACATATAGAGAGGGTCCCTACTCAACAACGGGCTCACAGTCTAGAAGGGGGAGACAGACAACAAAACAAAACATGTGGACAGGTGTCAAGTCATCAGAATAAACAGAAGTAAAGCTAAATGCACATCATTAGCAAAATACATAGAACAGTAAATATGTATAAGTAAAATAGAGTAATAAATCTGTACAAACATATATATATAGGCATTGTGGGGAGGAGAGAAGGTGGGGGGGGAGGAGGAGAGGAAAAAGGGGGCTCAGTCTAGGAAGGCTTCCTGGAGGAGGTGAGCTCTCAGTAGGGCTTTGAAGGGAGGAAGAGAGCTAGCTTGGCAGATGTGCTGAGGGAGGGCATTCCAGGCCATGGGGAGGACGTGGGCCAGGGGTCGACGGCGGGATAGGAGAGAACGAGGTACAGTGAGGAGGTTAGCGGCAGAGGAGCGGAGGGTGCGGGCTGGGCTGGAGAAGGAGAGAAGCGAGGTGAGGTAGGAGGGGGCGAGGTGATGGACAGCCTTGAAGCCGAGAAAGGAGTCTTTGCTTGATGCGTAGGTTGACTGGTACCCACTGGATATTTTTGAGGAGGGGAGTAACATGCCCAGAGCGCTTCTGCACAAAGATGATCCAGGCAGCAGTGTGAAGTACAGACTGAAGTGGGGATGAATAAAGGGAGCAACTCAGGGCGACACAGAAGGGGGTGGGAGAAGAGGGTGGGGATGAATAAAGGGAGCAACTCAGGGCAACGCAGAAGGGGTTGGGAGAAGAGGAAAGGAGGACTTAGGGAGAGATATGCCTTCAGTAAGGCTTTGATGAGGGGGAGGAGGGGTAATTGCCTGTTGGATATGAGGAGGGAGGGCATTCCAGGCCAGAGGCAGGAGGTGGGCAAGAGGTCGACGGTGAGATAGGCGAGATCGAGGCATACTGAGTAGGTTGGCATTAGAGGAGCGAAGTGCTTAGGCTGGGTTGTAGTTGAAGAGTAGCAAGGTGTGGTAAGAGGGGCAACGGGGATTGCTTTTAAAGCCAATGGTAAGGAGCTTCTCTCAGCACCGCAGCACTATACCCTTTGACTTTCCCCTTTCTGTCCTTTTCCTCATTTTTCAAAACAAAAAATGTGCTCAGTTATGCTCATCTTCTCCGGTCCACTACGCCGCTAAATTTTAAAGAGCTATAATTACCTAATGTCACAATCACTTGAACCATGTAATCGATCCCCGATCTTCCCGGTCTTCGGTTACAATTTCTAGGTTGATGTTTCATTTTTTTTTACATTAAGTGGCCATAACGAGATTATGAACGATATACCGTACTGGCCTTTGAAGTGACCTAGTGCAGTCAGATGAATAAACTGGATATGGTTTCCGCAGGAACTAACAAATCAGCTCACACAATTAATTAGCAGGCTGGATGAGAAAAACGTTCAAAAATCTCCACGGAAATGGCCGCAAGTCTTGAGGGGAACTGAAGAGATTGTACAACAATATGCAAAACGGTCATAAACGCTCAGAAGGTTTATGGTTAACGGAGCCATCTTGGACTACCAAATTATTATTGATAATGACAATATCATCTTATTTTCCCAGAGCACTTTCACATCAATTATCTCATTTCATCCTCTCATCCCTGAGGAAAGGAGAGGCAGGTTTCATGGTCATCCCCATTTTAATCATAACACAGTAAACTCCTTAAGTGCAAATATCACTTCTAGTAAATCTAAATTGTAGTCTCGCAACAGTTTAGTAGAGTACACTGCACAGAATGTGTTCAATAAACACTACTGACTGAACTTACAGATGAGGAAACTGAGGCCCAGAGAGGTTAAGTGACTTTCCCAAGGTCACTCGGCAGAAGTTGGATTAGATCGCAGGTCACCTGATTCCCAACCTCATTCTCTATCAACTAGGCCACACTGACTCTCTCCATCTTGGGGTTTAGTTTCCCAATCAATCAATCAATCAATTGTATTTATTGAGCGCTTACTGTGTGCAGAGCACTGTACTAAGCAATTGGGAAGTACAAGTTGGCAACATATAGATACAATCCCTACCCAACAATGGGCTCACAGTCTAGAAGGGGGATGACTTTTGCCTGTATTATTTTAGGACCATGTTGTCCGTTCATTTTCTTGGAATCTCAAGTTTCCAGGTCATTTTCAATTCTTCTCAGGCAGCCTACTAAAAATTACCAGTGTTAAGTTTCCTAATGGAAAAATAAATGATTAGTTTAAGTGGCAAATCAAACATCTGATGGGGCTAGATCCCCTCAGCATGCTCAGTCCTAAGAAAGGCCTCTTCTTGAAAACTTCTGACGGTACTTCCCAGGGGACCGACGGTGAAGATCAATGGATAAGTTCCCGACAGAGAGAAGCTTTCGCCGCAGAACCAATTTTAAGAAGAATGTTTTGTTCTCTGCTGAACTACAAAATATTAATTGCTGTTGCTGCTGTATTTTGCATTTATACAGTCTTCCGAGAATTGCAGAGTGCTGCTACCTTCTTTAATTATCCATGGCGGGCCGATTCTGAATGCTACTGTCATTCTATTTTCAGAATTTTTGTTATTTTGGGGGACCAGAGTCCCGAAAGCCGATCTCAAAAAATAATAATAATAATAATTTTGGTATTTGTTAAGCACTATGTGCAAAGCACTGTTCTAAGCGCTGGGGAGGATACAAAGTGATCAGTTGTCCCATGTGGGGCTCACAATCTCAATCCCCATTTTACAGATGAGGTAACGGAGGCACAGAGAAGTTAACTGACTTGCCCAAAGTCACACAGCTGACAAGCGGTGGAGCTGGAATTCGAACCCATGACCTCTGACTCCCAAGCCCATGCTCTTTTCACTGAGCCACGCTGCTTCTCTATGTAAATAAATAAATAATAAAAAAGAAATGTAAAGTTGCATCAGCAGGTGTTTGATTAACAACTGCACAAAGAACACTGCACTGTAAGCTCGTCCTCTAGACTGTAAGTTTGTTGTGGGTAGGAAATGTGTGTTATATTGTACTCTCCCAAGCACTTAGTACAGTGCTCTGCACACAGAAAGCACTAAATAAATGTGATTAACTGACAGACTTGGATCTGTGATTTTTAGGCATTTGATATTTGCCTCACAGCCCCACAGCACATTTTTAAAGTATTTTTTAAGCACTTAATAAATTATAATAACGATGATGGTATTTGTTAGCACTTTCTATGTGACAGGCACCGTTCCAAATGCTGGGGTAGACACAAGCTAATTGGGTTGGACACAGTCCCTGTCCCACATAGGGCTCACAGTCTTAATCCTCATTCTACAGATGAGAGAACTGAAACACAGAGAAGTTGTGACTGGTCCAAGGTCACACAGCAGACAAGTGGCAGAGCCGGGATTAGAACCCATGACCTTCTGACTCTATCCACTACACATCACTGCTTCTCTACAGCAGTAGAGTAATAATAACAATAATAATAATGATGGCATTTGTTAAGCGCTTACTATGTGCAAAGCACTGTTCTAAGCGCTGGGGAGGATACAAGGTGATCAGGTTGTCCCATGTGGGGCTCACAGCTTTAATCCCCATTTTACAGATGACGTAACTAAAGCACAGAGAAGTTAAGTGACTTGCCCAAAGTCTCACAGCTGACAAGCGGCAGAGCCGAGATTAGAATCCAGGTCCCTCTAATTCCCAGGTCTGTGCCCTATCCACTAAGCCACCCTGCTTTTCTTCTGTGCAGATCTTTAAATTATGTTATAAATCATCTATTTATATTCATGTCTATCTCCCTTTCTAGACTGAAAAACCTCGCTGTGGACAAGGGATGTGTATGCTGTAATAATAATAATTAATAATAATGTTGTATTATACTCTCCCAAGCATCTAATGCAGTGATCTGCATACAGTAAGCGATCAATAAATACCACTGATGATAATGATCATCATTATCATCAATGAAGCAGAAGCAGCGTCGCTCAGTGGAAAGAGCACAGGCTTGGGAGTCAGAGGTCATGGGTTCTAATCCCGGCTTCACCACATGTCTGCTGTAGACCTTGGGCAAGTCTCTGAGCCTCAGTTACCTCATCTGTAAAATGGAGATTAAGACTGTGAGCCCCACGTGAGACAATCTGATCGCCTTGCATTCCCCCCAGTGCTTAGAACAGTGCTTTGCACACAGCAAGCGCTTAACAAATGCCATCATTATTATTATTATTATTATTATTATTATGATGATGACGATCACCCAGAATGTCAACTCCTTAAGGGCATCTTGTCTACTAGCTATCATACTCTCCCAAAACACTTAGTACAGTACCCTGAACACAGTAGACTGTAAGCTCCTTGAGGGTAGGGACCCTATCTACCAACTCTATTGCACTCTCCCAGGTGCTCAGAACATTGTTCTTCATCCAGTGAGTGCTCAATAAATACTACTGATAGACCAAAATCAACTGCTTAAGGACAGGCCAGCAACCAGTGCTATGGGAAGAATCACCATCTGCTTCAGTTCCCAGCTTCATAGACCTGAGCAAGGTTGGAAAGATAATCATAATCAAAATAATTTGGGTATTTTTACGTACATATTGTGTGCCAAGCACTGTAATAATAATAATAATGATGGTATTAAGTGCTTACTATGTGCCAAGCACTGTTCTAAGTGCGGGGGTAGATACAAGGTAATCGGGTTGTCCCACGTGGGGCTCACAGTCTTCATCCCCATTTTACAGATGAGGTAACTGACGCATAGAAGTCAAGTGACTTGCCCAAAGTCACATAGCTGATAAGTGACTTCACAGTCTTCTAGATTGTGAGCCCGCTGTTGGGTAGGGACCGTCTCTATGTGTTGCCGACTTGTACTTCCCAAGTGCTTAGTACAGTGCTCTGCACACAGTAAGTGCTCAATAAATATGATTGAATGAATGAATGAATGAATAAGTAGCAGAGCCAGGATTAGAACCCACCATCTCTGCCTCCCAAGCTCAGGCTCTTTCCACTAAGCCATGCTGCTCCTCTCAGGGTAGACAGAAGATAATCAGGTCAGATCCAGTCCCTGTCCCAAATGAAGCTCACAGTCCAAGGGGGAGGGAGAACAGGTAATCAAATTCCTATTTTCTAGATGAGGAAACTAAGGACCAGAGAAGTTAAATGACTTGCCTAGTTCCACAGCAGGCAGAGCCGGAATTAGAACCCAGGTCCTCTGACCCCCGGGCCCATGCTGTTTCCATTCGGCCATGCAGGCCCTCCAAAAGCCGCCTCTCCCCACATTAGTCATTCATTCATTCATTCATTCAATCGCATTTATTGAGCGCTTCCTGTGTGCAGAGCATGGTACTAAGCGCTTGGGAAGTACAAGTTGATAACATATAGAGACGGTCCCTACCCAATAGCGGGCTCACAGGCTAGAAGGGGGAGTCAGACAACAAAACTACACATATTAACAAAGTAAAATGAATAGGAAATATGTGCAAGTAAATAGAGTAATAAATCTGTACAGACATATATACAGGTGCTGTGGGGAGGGGAAGGAAGTAGAGCCGGGGGGAAGGGGAGGGGGACAAGGGGAGAGGAAGGAGGGGGCTCAGTGTGGGAAGGCCTCCTGGAGGAGGTGAGATCTCAGTAGGGCTTTAAAGGGAGAAAGAGAGCTAGCTTGGCGGATGTTGGGAGGGATTGGGGGCATTCCAGGCCCGGGAAGGACGTGGGCCGGGGATCGACGGCAGGACAGGCAAGAAAGAGGCACAGTGAGGAGGTTAGCGGCAGAGGAGCGGAGGGTGCGGGCTGGGCTAGAGAAGGAAAGAAGGGAGGTGAGGTAGGAGGGGGCGAGGTGATGGACAGCCTTGAAGCCGAGACATTCTTCTAGCCCCTTGCTGGAGTTGTTCCCAGGGCCTGGGCCTCCCTGTCCCTTCCAAAATCTGCCAGAATCTCCCACCTCCTCACTTCCAAAACTCTCCTAAAATCCCACCTTCTCCACGAGGCTTACCAGATTAATGATCAGTACACCAAAATTTATCCACCCTCAGCTGCAGTGTGGCCTAGTGGATAAAGCGTGGGTCTGGAGGTCAGAAGGACCTGGGTTCTAATCCCAGCTCCGCCACTTGTCTGCTGTGTTACTGTGTTACTTCTCGGGGAGCAGAAACCTCACCTGTAAAACAGGAATTAAGAGTGTGAGCCCCATGTGGGGCAGGGACTGTATTTATGCCCATCTGTAGAATGAGGATTAGCACTGTGAGCCCTATGTGGGACAGCGACTGTGTCCAACCCAATTAGCTTGTATCTACCCCAGCGTTTACAACAGTGACTGGCACATAGTGAATGCTTAACAAATACCATCATTGTTATTATTATTTATTAAGTGCTTAAAAAATACTTTAAAAAAGTGTCGTGGGGCTGAGAATGGGGCAAATATTATACACAGTAAGTGCTTAACAAACACCACAATTATTATTATTATTATTACTATGATTATGTATTTATGCCCATCCTCAGCATTAGCCTGGAAGATTCTTAGGAGCAAGAATTGTGTCTACGAACTCCATTCATTCATTCAATTGTATTTATTGAGCGCTTACTGTGTGCAGAGCACTGTACTCAGTGCTTGGAAAGTACAATTTGGCAACAGATAGAGACAATCCCTACCCAACAATGGGCTCATAGTCTTGTTTAGTACTGTCCCAAGCACCTAGTAGAGTGCTCTGCAATCAATCTATCATTCAGTGAAATTTATTGAGCATTCACTGTGTGCAGAGCACTGTACTAAGCTCTCGGGACAGTACAATACAACAGAGTTGGCAGACACGTTCCCTGCTCACAACGAGTTTACAACCTAGAATATTCTGCACACAGAGAACATTCAATAAATACCACTGATTGATTGACTCTTATGAAATTCTGATTCCGTTGCTTGTGACTATTTCTACACCAGTCTCCCCCATTAGTATTAACTTCCTTCTGGGCAGGAAATGTTCTCAACCCAAGAGGTGAGTACAGTAAAAGCTCATTAAATACCATTACTACTACTAATTCCCAGTGTTTCACTCATTTAACCAGATGGCCCCTTTCCATTAAACTCAGTGTACTTCCAATGCCCATGATGACAAAATCAAATGAGTTTTTCTTCCCTCGATATGTAAAAATCATTTTATATGCTCACATTTACACAGGAAAACTGGATATTTGTTCAAAATCTACCCTCAACAGATGTAACGATAATCTGGTGTAGTCTTAGATCAAACAAGGATTCCAAAAGTGTTTTTTTAAAGAAAATGATTTCCCTTCAACTAAATGTAATGAGACAATTGTGCGGCCCTCTAAGGTGCCTAAATTCTTACCTGATGATACGCTTGATAGATGACATCAAATAAAAAAGCCTGAGGCATTTCACTGGCTCGGTGTTGGCTCCTTTCTAGTGAGTGACCTAAACAACCATCTGCAGAGGGAGTAATGACAGTAGAGACAAGAGGTCGGATTGCTCCTGCCGCCTGAGGACAGAGGGAGAAAAAAAAAACATGATTGTGAGATATTTATCGTGTTTCCACCCAGAGAGTTCCCCAAAGCAAAATCTGAAATCTCCCCCCTAACAGTCACTGGCAGTTGCTTTATTTATTCTGCGTATGGGGACTTTAAAAGAACTTTTCAGGGATCCAAAATAAAGCCTTCCCTCTCTTGCTCCATCCCTCTTGCTACACCCCTAATCAACCAATCAGCGGTATGGATGGAGTGCTTACTGTGTGCAGAGTGTTGTACTAAGTGCTTGGGAAGATTTGGTAGATATGTCCTCTGCCCAAAAGGATTTTATAATCTAGAGAAGGAGACAGACACTAAAATAAATTATAAGTATGCAAGTGCTGTGGGGCTGAGGGTGGAGTGAATAAGGGAGAGGGAGGAGACCTTAGTCGGAAAAGGTCTCTTGAAGATGTGACTTTTTTAATAAGGCTTTGAAGGTGGGGAGAGTGGTGGTCTGTCAGATATGAAGGGGAAGGGAGTTCCGGGCCATAGGGATGGTGTGGGGTTGGTCGTGAAGCAGATGAGATCAAGGTCCAGTGAGTAGGTCAGTGTTAGAGAAGCAGAGTGTGATCTGAAACTAATCATATTTCTCCCCATATTCAAAGTCCTCCTGAAATCAATCAATCAATCGTATTTACTGAGCGCTTCCTGTGTGCAGAGCACTGTACTAAGCGCTTGGGAAGTACAAGTTGGCAACATATAGGGACAGTCCCTACCCAACAGTGGGCTCACAGTCTAGAAGGGGGAGACAGAGAACAAAACCAAACATATTAACAGAAGAAAATAAATAGAATAGATATGTACAAGTAAAATAAATAGAGTAATAAATATGTACAAACACATATACATATATACAGGTATATACATATATATGGATAGATATAGATAGATAGATAGATAGATAGATAGATAGATAGATAGATAGATAAATCCCACCTTCTCCAAGGAGGACTCCCAGAATAATTCCTCACAGCCAGAGTCAAATACACACATGGGCCTTCTATAGGCCCTATGCATTTCTACCCAACCTCGAAAATTTTTATATATTTTTATTCAATTTTCTCACACTTACTCTGCACATATGTTTACGTCCATTTCCCTGCTCATGTGGAAACTTGCGGTGAGTCAAGAACATATCACATCTTTGTTTCATAATAATAATAATAATAACAATAATAATAATGATGACATTTATTAAGCACTTACATTGTGCAAAGCACTCTTCTAAGTGCTGGGGAGGTTACAAGGTGATCAGGTTGCCCCACAGGGGGCTCACAATCTTAATCCCCATTTTACAGATGAGGTAACTGAGACACAGAGAAGTCAAGAGACTTGCCCAAAGTCACACAGCTGACAATTGGCGGATCCGGGATTTGAACCCCTGACCTCTGACTCCAAAGCCCAGGCTCTTTCCACTGAGCCACGGTGCTTCTCTAAGCTGCTTCATTCTTACTGTGTGCTTAGCAGTGGTCACTGAATTGAGTGGGTGCTTAATAAATCCTATAGATCAATAGTATTTGAGTGCTTACTATGTGCAGGGCACTGCACTGAGCACTTGGGAAAGTATAACGGAGTTGGTAGACACTTTCCCTGACAACAAGGAGCTTCCAACTGACAGACACCACTATAAATTCACAGCCTTGTTTGTTGAATCAAACCTCACCTTTGCTTACAAAATCCTATTCTGCTGGTGTCTTGCCGCCCCATTTACCCTGACATCTCTGCGTTTAGTACAGTGCTTTGCACACAGTAAGCGCTCAATGAATACGACAATGACAATCTCTGAACGGCCTCTCGAGACCACCCAGTACTCCAATCCTCTCTTGCCTGGCTCTTGGCTCCTGCCAACTGACCGGATTTGGCTTGGATTTGGCAAGAAAGAGATCACTGGTGACCTTTGAGAGGGAGGATTCTGTTAAGTGAGGGGATGGAAGCCAGATTGGAGGGGGTCAAGGGGAGAATTGGAGGAGAGGAACCGTTGTTGGGTAGGGACTGTCTCTATATGTTGCTAACTTGTACTTCCGAAGTGCTTAGTACAGTGCTCTGCACACAGTAAGCGCTCAATAAATACATTGAATGAATGAATGAATGAAGCAGGTGTAGACAGCTCGCTCAAGGAGTTTGGAGAGGAATGGTAGGAGGGAGATGGGGAGATGACAGGAGGGAGCCATGGGGTCAAGGGAGGGTTTTTTTTTTAGGATAGGGGAGATACAGGCATGCTTAAAAGCAGTGGGGAAGAAGCAATTGGAGAGCAAACAGCTGAAGATGGCCATTAGGGAGGGGAGAAGGGAGGGGGTAAGTGTTTTGATGAGGTGCGAAGGAATGGGGTCGGAGGTGCAGGTGAAGGGGGTGGATTTTGAGAGAAGACAGGAGATCTCCTCTAGACATACTGCTGGGAAAGAAGGGAGACTTGAAGAAGGGGCAGGCGAGGGAAGGGCCTGGAGAGGGGCAGGGGAGATTTGGGGGAGATCACACCTGATACTGTCAATTTTGTTGAATGAAGTAGGTGGCCAGGTCACTGGGGTCAAGGGATGGGGGAGACGGGGAGACAGGGGGTCTGAGGAGGGAGTTAAATGTCAGGAACAACTGGTGAGGGCAATGGGCATGGGGATTAACAAGGGTAGAGAAATAGTACTGCCAGGCAGAGGTGAGGGCAGAGTTAAAGCTTGCAAGGATAAACTTGAAGTAGAAGAAATTGGCCCAATATCTAGATTTCCGCCTGCAATGCTCTGGGGCTCATGCACAGGAGAGAAGGAGGCAGACAAGAGAGGTGATCCAGGGCTGAGGGTTAGTGGGACCTGAGTGATGATAATAATAATAATAATAATAATAATAATAATAATAATGGCATTTATTATATTATGTCTGTGGAGAAAATGGAGCAACACTTTTGTGTGCTCTTAAGTGACGTGAAATGCAAAAAATATGTGCTTACTCTGTGCAAAGCACTGTTCTAATTGCTGGGGAGTTTACAAGGTGATCAGGTTGTCCCAAGTGGGGCTTAGTCTTAATCCCCATTTTCCAGATGGGGGAACTGAGGCACAGAGAAGTTAAGTGACTTGCCCAAAGTCACACAGCTGACAAGTGGCGGAGCCGGGATTTGAGCCCGTGACCTCTGACTCCAAAGCCCGTGCTCTTTCCACTGAGCCACGCTGTTTCCCCAATGAAGGGATAGGGGAGGGAGGGATTTGAGTTCATTAGAGAGACTGGTGTTCAGAGTGTCAATTTGATCATCAAGGGAAGGTAGGTTGGGTACGGAGGCTAAATGGGGCATGATGAGTTGAGAATATCGGATGAGGTCTCTGCGGGGGAACGGTACAGATTTAGAGCTGTGCAGGAGAGAAGGCAAGTGGGGAGGCTGTGATCAGATAGAGGGATTTCAGAGTTGGTGGGGGTGGAGATAGTGCAGCGGTAAGAGGTGATGTGATCGAGTGTGTTTTCCAAGGTGATGAGTGGGCGAGGTGGGGTGGAGTGGGAGGTTAGTGGAGTTGAGGAGTGATTGAAGGCTGGCAGCAGAAGGGTCATCAGGGACATCCGATCCGATAAAGAAGAAGAGTGGCTCAGTGGAAAGAGCCTGGGCTTGGGAGTCAGAGGTCATGGGTTCTAATCCTGGCTCTGCCAACTGTCAGCTGTGTGACTTTGGGCACTCTGGGCTTCAGTGACCTCATCTGTAAAATGGAGATGAAGACTGTGAGCCCCACGTGGGACAACCTGATCACCTTGTAACCTCCCCAGAGCTTAGAATAGTGCTTTGCACATAGTAAGCACTTTATAAATGCCATTATTATTATTATTATTATCTGACTGTACTGCATCTACCCCAGTGCTTAGCATAGAGTAACTGTTTTATAAATACCACAATTATTACTACTCTACTTTTTAGACTATGATCTATCTGAGGAACAGGGACGATGCCTAATTCTTACCTGTAAATTCCCTCCCAATGCTTAATACAGTGCTCTGCACGCAATAATAATAATAATAAATAATAATAATAATAATGGTATTTGTTAAGCGCTTACTATATGCCATGCAATGTTCTAATAAGTGCTTAATAAATGTGAATACTACTACTACAGAAGATAGGTTTTCCTTAATGGGGGTTCATCACGATTATAGACCTCCACGGGTATGGGAGAATTGAGTGCACTGCTGGGAGTGCCTCTTGATCTCTACAACCCTGTTTGCCGGTTTTCACGGAAAACAGCATTTGCAGGTTTTCACAGAAAACAGCACAGTCTGGTGAACAGATCATGGGTGTTGGAAGTCAGGGGTCCTGGGTTCTGATCCCACCTCCACCACTTGTCTACTGTGTGATCCTGATCTAGTCACTTAACTGCTCTGTATCTCAGATCCCTCCTCTGTAAAATGGGGTTTAAATCCTCCTCGCCCTGATTTAGGTGCTACGTCTTTATGTGGGACAGGGATTGTGTCCAATCTGATTATCTTGTATCTACCCCAGCACTTAGAACAGAACTTGACACATCGTTGAGCGCTTAAATACCATAAAAAGAAAGTGTAGTTTGAAAGGGGAATTACGAGTGCAAGAGGTTATGTCTGTGGAGAAAATGGAGCAACACTTTTGTGTGCTCTTAAGTGACGCGAAATGCAAAAAATAACATTTGGTGTTTGTGGCTCAGAATAAAAGGGGGTATCAGTAACTGTGAATGTCTTCAAGGCAAAGTTTTTCAAGCTAGGGCATAGTTGCGTAGCTCCAAAAATTGATTACATCCTCCCTGGTGACACCGCTAGAGATTCATTCATTCATTCAATCATATTTATTGAGTGCTTACTGTGTGCAGAGCACTGTACTAAGCGCTTGGGAAGTACAAGTTGGCAACATCTAGAGACGGTCCCTACCCAACAACGGGCTCACAGTCTAGAAGGGGGAGACAGACAAAGCCACCAGTTAGAGCCCAACCTGGTGGAATATTAGCATGTGTTTCCTCAGTTTTCCTCCTATCACCCCATAAACTTAAATAGGCTGAAGGGGCAGAGATTGAATTTCAGACACCCTGGTTCTTAAATTTCCAAAACACTGAAACCTAAAACGTAAAAGATCCATCCACCTGCCAACTCCACAGTATTACTGTAAAAGCAGTTTGTCAAGTCAGGAAATGTCTTTTTCCGTCACAGGTTTAACACTCTCTTGATCGGTGACCATTAAGCACAGCCCGAGTGCCAGGAGACTGGGAAAGGTATGTCTTGGAAGGCTCAACTGGTGGAGAAAGGGAGGTGCATTGTGAAAGGAATGACAGTATCATGAACTGCAGCTTTCTAAATTAAGAACAACTTCATATGCCATTGGCAGGATGTCATTTAGACATTAAATAATTGGATACATTTGAGACACATTCTCTAGGGACACGATACATTTTCTCTAGGCCCTGCCCTTAGTTCTGTGAAAAACTCTTTCAGCTCCATTTCCTTAGGACATATTCTATGGACCTTACACACACAAGGGTCCGTGAACTTCAATTTCCTCAGACTCAAGCTCTTCCTCAGTGCTTAGTACAGTGCTCTGCACACAGTAAACGCACAACACATATGACTGAATGAACTGAATGAATGAATGATACAAGAATTAAAACATCCCCAGACAGGAAAAAACGCTACTCAAGTTGGGTATACTACAAGTGCATGGATCCAATAAACCACAAATTGCTAAGCTTCTTAAGCTTCTGAGTGATCTTCTTTGATTGCATAATAGTAGTAATAAGAATGATAACTGTGGTATTTGTTAAGCACTTACTATGTGCCAGGCACTGGACTACGCGCTGGGGTGGGTACAAGCAAATTGGGTTGGACACAGTCCCTGTCCCACATGGGGCTCATAGTCTCAATTCCCATTTTACAGTTGAGGTAAACTAGACCCAAAGAAGTAAAGTGAGATGCCTAAGGTCACATAGCAGACAATTGGTAAAGCCAGGATTAGAACCCAGGATCTTCTGACATTCAGGCCTGTGCTCTATCCACTAGGAATGCTGCTTCCCCTACATCCAGCAGATCTGTGGTCGGGATGTCGGTACAAAAAAAAGGCCCAATGACGATGGGGTAGATACAAGATAATTAGGTCCCACATGGGGCTTGCAGTTTAAGTAGGAGGGAGGGCAGGTATTTATCATCATAATGGCATTTGTTAAGCACTTACTATGTGCAAAGCACTGTTCTAAGTGCTGGGGGGGATACAAGGTGATCGGGTTGTCCCGCGTGGGGCTCACAGTCATCATCTCCATTTTCCAGATGAGGTAACTGAGGCTCTGAGAAGTGAAGTGACTTGCCCAAGGTCACACAGCAGACATGTGGCCGGAGTGGGGATTCGAACCCACGACCTGTGACTCCAAAGCCCGGGCTTTTCCCACTGAGCCACACTTCTTCTCTAAATCCTCATTTAGATTTAATACCTTAAATAGGCTGATGAGGCTAATGAGGTATTAATTAATACCACAATAAGGCATTAAATCCTCATTTTGTAGATGAGGAAACTGAGGCACAGAGAAGTGAAGTGACATGCCCAAGGTCACACAGCAGACAAGTGGCAGAGACAAGGTTAAAACTCTGACTCCCAGGCCCAATAAAGCAGTGGTATTTATTGAGTACTTTCTGTATGCTCAGCACAATATTAAGTACTTAGGAGGGTAAAACAGATTAAGTAGATCTGATTATTATTAAGTAGATATGATACCTGCCTTTAAGGAGTTTACAATCCAGTGGAGTCCTAAATGTCATCCACAAAAGTTTGCATATGCTAATTTGGTGCTCTCCTTAGTTCAAACCCTTCAAGATATCTCATTTAGCCAACAGACATAATAATACTACTACTAATAATGATGGCATTTATTAAGCACTTACTATGTGCAAAGCACTGTTCTAAGCGCTGGGGAGGTTACAAGGTGATCAGGTTGTCCCACGGGGGGCTCACAGTCTTAATCCCCATTTTACGGATGAGGTAACTGAGGCCCAGAGAAGTTAAGTGACTTGCCCAAAGTCACACAGCTAAGTGGCAGAGCTGGGATTTGAACCCATGACCTCTGACTCCAAAGCCCGTGCTCTTTCCACTGAGCCACGCTGCTTCAAAAGCTCTTCTAATGTTTGTCATGTGCATCATAGACAGCTTGATGCTGTGTGACCTTGGGCAAGCCACTTAACTTCTCTGTGCCTCAGTTTCCTCATCTGTAAAATTGGGTTTTGATACCTCGTACATATTTATTGTATTTTGTTATTATGTTTTGTTTTGTTGTCTGTCTCCCCCTTCTAGACTGTGAGCCCGCTGTTGGGTAGGGACCGTCTCTATACGTTGCCAACTTGTACTTCCAAAGCGCTTAGTACAGAGCTCTGCACACAGTAAGCGCGCAATAAATACGATTGAATGAATGAATGAATACCTCTTCTCTTTTCCTCTCGGACTGTGAGTCGCATGTGGGACAGGAACTGTGTCCGACCTGATTATCTTGTGTCTACCCCAGGGTCCCCCTCTCAGGGTCGCACCTGGAGCGTTTCCAGTCCTCTACCAGTCTCGGCTATGGGAGGGAGAGTCAAGCAGAGGCCTGTCCAGTCCATTCCTAGCTTGGCCAGTGGCTAGCGAGTGGAAGGCCATCGGCTACAAGTCAAAACTCACCCATGCTGGGCAGCAGCAGCATGGAAAAGAGTCAAGGGCAGAGACTCGAGTTTTCTGCGCGGACGGTGGCAATAGTAAACCACTTCCGTACTTTTACCGAGAAAACTCTCCGGATCCGCTACCAGAACGACTGCAGATGGAGAGCGGGGCGTTCTGGGAGAGAAGCAGTGTGGCTCAGTGGAAAGAGCCCGGGCTTTGGAGTCAGAGGTCATGGGTTCAAATCCCGGCTCTGCCAATAGCCAGGCAAGTCACTTAACTTCTCTGGGCCTCAGTTACCTCATCTGTAAAATGGGGATTAAGACTGTGAGCCCCCCTTGGGACAACCTGATCACCTTGTAACCTCCCCAGCGCTTAGAACGGTGCTTTGCACATAGTAAGCGCTTAATAAATGCTATCATTATCATTATTATTATTATTATGCATCCGTGGTGTAGCTATGGGTGGGAAATGACTCGACGGCATAAGACAAGACACACCTCCTCCAAGAGGCCTTCCCAGACTGAGCCCCCTTTTTCCTCTCCTCCTCCCCATCCCCCCGGCCCTACCTCCTTCCCCTCCACACAGCACCTGTATATATATTTGTACAGATTTATCACTCTTTTTATTTTACTTGTACATATTTACTATTCTACTTATTTTGTTAAAGATGTGCATTTAGCTTTAATTCTATTTGTTCTGACGACTTGACACCTGTCTACAGGTTTTGTTTTGTTGTCTGTCTCCCCCTTCTAGACTGTGAGCCCGTTGTTGGGTAGGGACCGTCGCTATATGTTGCCAACTTGTACTTCCCAAGTGCTCAGTACAGTGCTCTGCACACAGTAAGGGCTCAATAAATATGATGGAATGAATGAATGAAAGACCCCAGGGCTGAGACAGATGCTTGGCACACAAGAATCAATCAATCGTATTTATGGAGCGCTTACTGTGTGCAGAGCACTGTACTAAGCACTTGGGAAGTACAAGTTGGCAACGTATACAGTCCCTACCCAACAGTGGGCTCACAGTCTAAAAGTGCTTCTCATGAAGCACTTAACAAATACCACTATTATTATAATTAATAGGGCCAGCTGATTGCTTTCTGCCAAGTGGAAGGAGCCCGGGGCTTTGGAGTCAGAGGTCATGGGTTCGAATCCCAGCTCCCCCACATGTCTGCTGTGTGACCTTGGGCAAGTCACTTAACTTCTCGGAGCCTCAGTTACCTCATCTGTAAAATGGGGATGAAGACTGTGAGCCCCACGTGGGACAACCTGATCACCTTGTATCCCCCCCCCAGCGCTTAGAACAGTGCTTTGCACATAGTAAGCGCTTAACAAATGCCATTA
The DNA here is from genome assembly GCF_015852505.1 of Tachyglossus aculeatus. NCBI lineage: Eukaryota > Metazoa > Chordata > Mammalia > Monotremata > Tachyglossidae > Tachyglossus > Tachyglossus aculeatus. Next base: position 8,967,355 of record NC_052067.1, read on the forward strand.
TTATTATTATTATTCCCTGCAGACTGCTACTATATTGAGATCAGCTGTGATGTCATGATGAATTGTTACTACTTGAGTAGCAGCACTGTGTATTGGTGCTGTGCAGTGGGTCTTTAGAGGCCCAGTATGGAATGCATATATGCTGCAACACTTGGAGAAGCAGCATGGCACAGTGGACAGAGCACAGGCCTGGGAGTGAGAAAGTTACAAGTTCAAATTTCGGCTCCACCACTTGTCTACTGTGTGACCTTAGGCAAGTCATTTTGCTTCTCTGGGTCTCAGTACCCTCAACGTGGCTCAGTGGAAAGAGCACGAGCTTGGGAGTCAGAGGTCATGGGTTCTAATTCCGGCTCCGCCACTTGTCAGCTGTGTGACTTTGAGCAAGTCACTTAACTTTTCTGAGCCTCGGTTACCTCATCTGTATAATGGGGATTAAGACTGTGAGCCCCACAGGGGCAACCTGATCACCTTGCATCCCACCCAATGCTTAGAACAGTGCTTCACACATAGTAAGCACTGAACAATGTCATTATTATTATTATTATTATAAAATAGGCATTGAGACTATGAGCTCTACATGGGCCAGGGTCCATGTCCAACACGATTTGCTTGTAGCTACCCCAGTGCTTAGTACAGTGCCTGGCACACAGTAAGCACTTAACAAATGTCTTAGTTATTTATTATTATTATTATTATTAAAGACCTATCACAAAGTGCAAGAACACTAAGGAAAACTGTCATTAAAACTAAACAGCGTCATCCTGCAAAAATGCTAACATAAGTGTTATAAAGTAGGTGTGGCCCAGTGGAAAGAGCACACACCTGGCAGTCAGAGGACATGGATTCTAATCCCAGCTCTGCCATTTCCCTGCTGTGTGACCTTGGGCAAGTCACTGACCTTCTCTGGGCCTCATCTGTAAAATGGGGATTCAATACTTCTTCTCCCCTCCAAGACTGGGAACCCCAAGTGAGACCTGATCTTGTTGTATCTACCCCACAGTAAGAGCTTTTTTTATGGCATTTGTTAAGCACGCACTACGTGCCAAGCACTGTTCTAAGCATTGGGGCAGATACAAGGTAACCAGGTTGGACACAGTTCCTGTCCCACATAGGGCTCACGGTCTTAATCCCCATTTTACAGATGAGGTAACTGAGGCACTGAAGATTAATGTTAGGAAGACTTGCTATGGGGAGCCTGGAAAAAGTCATGAAATGGGCTGATGTAACAATTTCCTCAGGAACACAAATTGTCAATTCTATGGTGTTTCCAGTGACAATGCATGGACGTGAAAGCTGGACAGTGGAAAAACACGATAGAAAGAACATTGATTCTTTCGAAATGAGGTGTTGGAGAAGGCTTTTTCGAATACCAAGGACAGCCCAAAAAGCAATCAAATGGATTTGGGAGCAAATTAAACCAAAGTGGTCTTTGGAAGGCCAAATGACTCAATTTAGATTAGCACATTTTGGACACACAATCAGGAGGACTAATTCTCCGGAGAAGACACTAGTGCTAGGAAAAGTCCAAGAGAAAACGTGGGAGAGGCAGACTGGCAGCTAGATGGATAGAGACCATAACAATGAAAACGGAAGAACTGTTAGCAAGGTTACGGATTATGGCAGAAGACAGGACGTTCTGGAGAAAACATATCCATAGTGTTGCAATGAGTCAAAAATGACTCAACGGCACTTGATGATAATAATAACTGAGGCACAGAGTAATAATAATAATAATGGCGGCATTTATTAAGCACTTACTATGTGCAAAGCACTGTTCTATGTGCTGGGGAGGTTATAAGGTGATCAGATTGTCCCACGTGGGGCTCACAGTCTTAATCCCCATTTTACAGATGAGGTAACTGAGGCCCAGAGAAGTTAAGTGACCTGCCCAAAGTCACACAGCTGACAATTGGCAGAGCCGGGATTTGAACCCATGACCTCTGACTCCAAAGCCCATGCTCTTTCCACTGAGCCACGCTGCTTCTCTAGCCACGCTGCTTCTCTCATTTCAGAGTAGTGAAATGACGTGCTCAAGGTGCCTCGGCAGACAAGTGGTGGAGCTGGGATTAGAACCCAAGTCCTTCTAATCCCAGACCCATGCTGAATCCACTAGGCCACGCTGCTTCTCTAATAAATATTAGTAGTAGTAGTAGTAGTAGTATTAAAATATCTGCTTGGGTCCCAGCCTCATTGCCCTTGATCAACAATGGAAAGTGTACAAGTGATAATAATGGTATTTGTTTTATGCTACATGCAAAGCACTGTATGAAGCACTGAGGTAGATATAGGAGAGCCAGGTTGGACAGAGTTCCTGTCCCACATGGGGCTCTAAGTAGGAAGAAGGATAGGTATCAAATTTCCATTTTTACAGATAAGGAAACTGGGGTACAGATAACTTAAATGACTTGCCTCTAAACTGTAAACTCCTTGAGGGCCACCTCTGTTGTATTATACTCTCCCCTGCTCTTACCCATCGTAAGCATCAATAAATACATCAATAGGTGCCACTGATACGGAAGCCTGTCTACATGTTTTGTCACCTGTCTTCGTGTTTTGTTGTCTGTCTCCCCTTTCTAGACTGTGAGCCCGTTGTTGGGTAGGGACCATCTTTATATGTTGCCGACTTGTACTTCCCAAGCACTTAGTACAGTGCTCTGCACACAGTAAGTGCTCAGTAAATATGACTGAACGAAATGAAGTGTTGGAGTGAGCTTAGGCCTTCGGGAAGCATAGGTGTTCTCTTCAACGATCGAGAAGTGTAGCTTTCTGGCCGATCCGCTGGATTTTCATACCAACCACCCTCAGAACCAGGAGGAGGAAGAAAGTGTATTCAGCCTACGTGGTCTGGGAGACTGAATCGAGGCCTCTGAGCAAAGCACTGTGGCCACGGCAACTGAACAGGAATGCTAGACTAAGTTCCTCGACGGTACCGATCGTGGCTCCCAACTCTGCTGAATCGGATTCTCCCAAGTGCTTAGTCCGGTGCTCTGCACGCAGGAAGTGCTCAATAAATTCATTCATTCAATCATACTTATTGAGCACTTACCATGTGCAGAGCACTGTACTAAGCACTTGGAAGAGTCAATGTAACAATAAGACACATTCCCTGCTCACCACTGATTGACTGACTGATGCTCTCATAATCAATTGTACTTATTGAGTGTCTCCTGTGTGCTCAGCACTGTAATAAACTCCTGGGAGAGGACATTATAACAGCGTTGGTGGACATGGTTCTTGCCCACAATGTGCTTACAGTCAAATTTATTTATATTAATGTCTGCCTTCCCCTCCAGACTAACTCCTTGTAGTTGTCTATCACTTCTGTTGTACTGTACTCTCCCAAACACTTATACAGAGTTCTGTACCCAGTAAGCACTTAATAAATACCACTGATTAACTGGGAGATAACGAATTTGCTGCCCCAGAGGGCCCAGGACTAGAAAAACATTCTGTGAGCACATTGGAGGGTGGACAGAAATGGACCCAACTCAAGAAGTAGCATGGCCTCATGGATAGAGCCTGGGTCTCGGAGTCAGAGGACCTGGGTTCTAATCCCAGCTTCACCACTTGTTTGCTGGACGACCTGGGGAAAGTAACTTCACTTCTCTGTGCCTCAGTTTCCTCCTCTGTAAAATGGAGATTAAGATGGTGTTCCCCATGTGGGACAGGGACTGTGTCCAACCCAAGTGAATTGTATCTACCCCAGTGCTTGGTACTGTGCCTGGAACAAAGTAAGTGGGTAACAGATACCACAATTATTACTATTATTAGGGAGGAAGTTGTTTTGCTCTCTGTGAGCTCCACATGGGACAATATCAGCATCTAACCTGATTCCCTTGTAGCTACTCCAGTTCTAGGCATATGGAAAGGGCTTAATCAATATCCCCGTTACTACTAACAATAATAATAATAATGGTATTTATTAAGCACTTACTATGTGTAAAGCACTGTTCTAAGCACTGGGGAGGTTACAAGGTGATTGGGTTGTCCCACGTGGGGCTCACAGTCTTCATCCCCATTTTACAGATGAGGTCCCTGAGGCTCAGAGAAGTTAAGCAGCTTGCCCAAGGTCACACAGCAGCCATGTGGTGGAGTCGGAATTCGAACCCATGACCTCTGACTCCAAAGCCCGGGCTCTTTCCACTAAGCCACGCTGCTTCTCCATATTACTATTACTCATAACTCCTCACGTCTTTTCCAATTGCAACGGAACCTATGGAAGATGGCAGTATTTCAGGATACGTGTCTTCTAAACAGGGAAAAAATCATGTGATTCTGTCACACAGTCCCATGATTTAGTACAGTGCACTGCACTCCAGAGTGGCTTAGTAAATATTATTACTGCTACTAATGGAGTCTGGGCAAAAGACCATAAGAAGGGCTACATAGCCTCACCATCTCTGAAGCCAGATATTGGATGGAGTGGGACACAGCGAGGAGAGGAGAGGGAGAGAGATAACCTTCTGGGTTGACGTGCAACTGCACTAATAATAATAATAATAATAATAATAATAATAATGGCATTTATTAAGCGCTTACTGTATGCAAAGCACTGTTCTAAGCGCTGGGGAGGTTACAAGGTGATCAGGTTGTCCCACGGGGGACTCACAGTCTTAATCCCCATTTTAGAGATGAGGTAACTGAAGCACAGAGAAGTGAAGTGACTTGCCCAAAGTCACACAGCTGACAATTGGCGGAGCCGGGATTTGAACCCATGACCTCTGACTCCAAAGCCCAGGCTCTTTTCACTGCGCCACGCTGCTTCTCCACTATTTGATATTTTACGCAACTTCCCTGCGGATCAACCCTTATCTGGGAATGAACGCAAGCTACATATTTGAGATTACATTATTTCAAACAGGAAGACTTGATCCACCTGATGGGAATTATTGCAAAGAAGAAAAACCATGAAGTATTAAGGTTTGAGAACGTAGGAGAAAAGCAGGTGGCCTCCCGCCAAACTCTGATGACCCAGTTTCTGTGACTGCTCCCTTCTCTGAAACTATCATTTTCAAAACATTTGGCAATGTTGCACAAAATGGTTTCACTTGAGATGAATATTTGAGAAGCAGTGTGGTCTAGTGGAAAGAGCACAGACCTGGGTGTCAGAGGACCTGGGTTCTAATCTCAGCTCTGCCACTTGTTTGCTGTGTGACTTTGGGAAAGTTTCTGAAATTCTCTCATAAATTACCTCAACTGTAAAGTGGGGATTATGTATACATGTTTGTACATATTTATTACTCTATTTATTTTACTTGTACATACCTATTCTATTTTATTTTGTTAGTATGTTTGGTTTTGTTCTCTGTCTCCCCCTTTTAGACTGTGAGCCCACTATTGGGTAGGGACTGCCTCTATATGTTGCCAACTTGTACTTCCCAAGCGCTTAGTACAGTGCTCTGCACACAGTAAGCGCTCAATAAATACGATTGATGATGATGGTTAAGACTGTGAGCCCTTTGTGAGTCTGTGTCCAGCTGGATTATTTTTTTATCTACCCCAGCACTTAGTACAGTGCTTGGAACATAATAAGCACTTAACAAATACCACTTTTTTTAAAATGAGGTTTCAGTAATAGAGCCGCTTCACTAACTATATAAGCAGCATCATGACCTAGCCCGGGCTTGGGAGTCAGAGGTCATGGGCTCTAATCCTGGCTTCGCCACTTGTCTACTGTGTGACCTTGGGCAAGTCTCTTAATTTCTCTGTGCCTCAGTTACCTCATCTGTAAAATGGGGATTGAGTCTGTGAGCCCCACCTGGGACAACCCGATTACCTTGTATCTAGCCCAGCGCTTAGAACAGTGCTTGGCACATAGTAAGCACTTAAATACCATCATTATTATAAAATAGAAATAAATGTACTTCCCATTGGTCCCATTAAGTCAGAATGACGACACACAAGAACAAAAATCGGACAGGAACTTCCGAACGCTTTCAGGCCCACAGCACGACCAAGGAATTTTCATTAAGGGAAAAATGATTATCCAAAGTTACTGTCTCTGGAGGAATCAACTTAATTAAGCTGACTAGAAGCTTATTAACAACACAGACTCCTAACAACAACTCTCTCTTAATCTAACAAAGCATTTCCCCACGTCGCCACGCAGAAAGTCGCCCTACGTTAGTTGAGCATGGATATGTTAGTGGAGCCAACACTTCCCATCTACCTCCCAAAACAGGATGGATCTATCCATTGCCATAGCAAGTAGCAACATGTTTTCCCTCTTCAGACATCTGCCGCATTTAAGTTAATTACGGCAGTGAGGAGTAGAAAAACGCCCGCCACATAATTACCATTTCAGGTACCTGAATTGTCTTTATTGAAAGACTATTTAATAAAAGTTTATAGAATCGCATCTTCAAAGCTAAAACAATCACTGGTAATTACGAGATTAAAATAGTTCACATTTTTAATGGAACGCTTTAAATCTACCTCTAAAAAAAAAATGCAAGTTCGGTTTGATTAATAAAAAAAAAGTACACAATTCAAAAACACATTTAGATCACATCTTGGACTCCAAACTCTGCCCCGACCCAAACTGAGGTACAGAAAATGGGCCCTTGAAAAGAGATGCTTTTGTGTGCTGGATTTTTGCTAAAACGGTGATCTTTTCCTGGGCCTGATTCTCGAGACATGGATGGAGGAGGGACAAGGTTGCACTTTGCATTCATTCATTCATTCAATCATATTTATTGAGCACTTTCTGTGTACAGAGCACTGTACTAAGCTGTGCCCAGGCTCTTTCCACTAAGCCACTGCTTCTCTATTATTATTATTAAATACCTATGAGGGAAGCAGCAAGGCATAGTAGCTAGAGCACAGACCTGCGAGTCAAAAGGATAATAATAATAATAATAATAATATTGGCATTTGTTAAGCGCTTACTATGTGCAAAGCACTGTTCTGGATCTGGGTTCTAATTCCGGCTATGTCACTTGTCTGCACTGTGACCTTGGGCAAATCACTTCACTTCTCTATGCCTCCATCATCTGATCTGTAAAATGGGGATTAAGACTGTGGGACCCATGTGGGACAGAGACTGTGTCCAACCTGATTAGCTTGTATCTACCCTAGGGCTTACAGCAGTGCTTGACACATAGTAAGTGCTTAACAAATAACATCATCAACATCATTGAGGATTATCAGAATGGAAAGAGCCCGGGCTTTGGAGTCAGAGGTCATGGGTTCAAATCCCGGCTCCGCCAACTGTCAGCTGTGTGACTTTGGGCAAGTCACTTAACTTCTCTGGGCCTCAGTTACCTCATCTGTAAAATGGGGATTAGAACTGTGAGCCCCCTATGGGACAACCTGATCACCTTATAACCTCCCCAGTGATTAGAACAGTGTTTTGCACATAGTAAGCACTTAACAAATACCATTATTATTATTATTATTATTATCAGGGGGTTGGAGCTTTGAGGAGTCATGGCTCTATGGGATCAAAACCTCCCTCCCCCTTTCCGGCCTCCAGGAGGAATTCAAAAAAATCCTCAAGTTTGTCCTGAAGACCACTAAAGGGTCTAGCTGTCTCCGGACCTCACAGGGAGCTGGTCAGTCTCCAGACCTCAGAGACCCCTGGCATTGTACTGCCCAAGTGCTTAGTACAGTACTCTGCACACAGTAAGCGCTCAATAAATACAACTGAATGAATGAATAGGGAGCCAGAGATTCCACCCAGCTACTTAGCTATGGATGAAGCAGACATGTGGCTTTCCACTACCACCCCTCTGAGGCCAGGGAGTGCAGAGGGTAGCCACGTCAGGCCCTGAGGTCGACCTATATGCCACAACCAGAGGCCTGGGATTCAGAAGGTCACGCGTTCTCATCCCGGCTCCGCCACTTGTCTGCTGTGGGACCTTGAACAAGTCGTTTCACTTCTCTGAGCCTCAGTTCCCTTGTCTATAAAATGGGGATTGAGACTGAGACCCACTGTGAGTCCAACCTGATTTGCCTGTATCCACCCCAGTGCTTTCATAATAATAATAATAATAATAATAATAATAATAATAATAATGATGGCATTTGTTAAGCACTTACTATGTGTGAAACACTGTTCTAAGTGCTGGGGTGGATACAAGGTAATCAGGTTGTCCCAGTAAGCATTTAACAAATACCATAACTATTATTATTGTTATTGTTACCCACCCTGCCCCAAAATCTGCCAGGGTAAAGCTAATGGCTTCGCCTCCACCGTTCTAAATGAGACTATTACGTCAATAACCCTTCTCTCCCCACAAGGACTGTGAGCCCCCCGTGGGACAACCTGATCACCTTGTAACCTCCCCAGTGCTTAGAACAGTGTTTTGTACATAGTAAGTGCTTAATAAATGCCATTGTTATTATTATTATTATTATAAGGAGCTAGCATTTCAGAGAAATACCAACAATAAGATATAATTCTAACACAGGTAAGGCTAGACTATGAGCTCCTTGTGGGCGGGGAATGTGTCTGTTTATTGTTATTTTTTACTCTCCCAAGCACTTCGTACAGTGCTCTGCACATAGTAAGCACTCACTAAATATGATTGAATGGATGAATGAATGAATAGCAATCAGGTGATCTGGGCTGTGATCTGCCAAAATCAGAGCACAGTAGGCAAGAGAAGCAGCGTGGCTCAGTGGAAAGAGCACGGGCTTGGGAGTCAAAGATCATGGGTTCTAATCCTGGAACCCCAAATGCCTGCTGTGTGACCTTGGGTAAGTCACTTCACTTCTCTGAGCCTCAGTTCCCTCATCTGTAAAATGAGGATTAAGACTGGGAGCCCCACGTGGGACAACGTGATCACCTTGTATCTTCCCCAGCGCTTAGAACAGTGCTTTGCACATAGTAAGCACTTAAATGCCATCATTATTATTATTATTATTATTATTATTAAGAGACTTCTCCTCGCCCCACCTTAGTTTCCTCATTGATTAAATGGCAATAACATCACCCGCTATTCTTTCAAAGGTGATAGTTACGTACTCTAAGGATTTGAAATTATGGCTAATGCAGGGTGTCTAAGTAAATGTAAGATCTACAGAGGGATGTGTTTTAATCAAAACAAACTCTTCTTTCTCAACTGTTACCTGTCTTTCACAGCTCCCCAGGGAAACTGAGAAGATAATGTCTCTAAGGGTTTCTAACTCAAAGCACATTAAAGACGCTTAATCAGATCCTTGAAAGTGTCCCCTCCCCTGAGACAGTTGTACACCTTTGGTTTTAGATCCTCTGACACTGATCTATTCCACTTTCTCTTTCATTTTTCAAGTAAGAAGATATTGAAATCTATTCCAGGAGGGAATTTGTGGCTTAAACTCTAACCCCAAAATGGTACATTTTGTCCAGTTGTATTTAGCATTCTGGAAAGAAGAAAAGCTATGAGTCAGGATGACGAAGATTATCTCACAATAATAATAATAGTGGTATTTGTTAGCTCTTACTATATGCCAAACACTGTACTGGACTAGGTATAGGATAGTCAGAGAGGACACTGTTTCTGTCTTACATGGGGCTCGCAGAGTAATGGGAGGAAAACCAGTAATTTAATCGTCATTTTCACCAGTGAGGAAACTGAGGCACAAATAAGTTATGGGATCTGACTAAGACTACAAGTAGGCAAGCCCGGAGCTGGGAGTAGAAGCCAGGTCTCCTGACTCTCACTCCTATGATCTTTCCATTAGGTCACGCAGCTTCTCATCTGTTCCAGGTGTGGCTCAGTGGAAAGAGCCCGGATTTGGGAGTCAGAGGTCATGGGTTCAAATCCCAGCTCCACCACTTGTCAGCTGTGTGACTTTGGGCAAGTCACTTAACTTCTCTGTGCCTCAGTTACCTCATCTGGAAAATGGGGATGAAGATTGTGAGCCCCACATGGGACAATCTGATCACCTTGTATCCTCCCCAGTGCTTAGAACAGTGCTTTGCACATAGTAAGTGCTTAACAAATGCCATCATCATCATTATTATTATTATTATTATCTGTATCATGTCACTCAGCTGTTTTAGGCCTTAACCAACTGCAATATCTATGGCAGAAAAGCTTCAAGTCAGATTTTGTGGATAGGGAACATGCTGCTAAGCCTGTAGTACTTTTCCAAGTACTTAGTACTGTGCTCTGCATATAGTAAGTGCTCCATAAATATAACTGATTAATTAATGGCTACAAATCTTGGAAAATAAGCAAGGAAAAGGCAAAGCAGTTCATTGTATTAGAGAAGCAATAAGACAGACTACTAACAAGGAGATGTAACATCGACGTGGGCAAGGAACATATCTGCTATATCATTATAGCATAGCCTCCCAAGCACTTACTACAGTGCTCTGCACACAGTAAGCACTCAATAAATATGATTGATTGATTGACTGATTGATCTGACAGCTCCAAGGCTCTTTAAACCCTTGAATAATACCATTTCTACATGTGGGTGTGAAGATACAGACCAAACAAGTTGTTGCACTCCGAGACTGAAGAGAAAAATAATTCAGAGATGCAAAGAGTTTCAGAGAGCAAGGACCGAGAGTTCCAGGAACAAAAGGAGGAGTTAACAGTTCTTCATCCCAAAAGGTCTGCAGGGGGAAAATTATTAGCTCTAGCCCAAGTAGGAGCAAAGAGAAGCAATCAATAAATAGTATTTATTCAGACTTACTATGTGCAGAGCACTGTATTAAGCATTTAGAAGAGAATAATATGACATAATATAATATGGGCAGACACATTCCCTGCCCACAACAAACTTATAGTCTGGAGGGGGACACAGACATTCATTCAGTCGTATTTCATTCATTCGTATTTATTGAGCACTTACTGTTAATATAAACATTAAATAACATTAACATTAACAGAAATAAATAAATTATTCTAAAGGGAGGGGAGGGGTGCTACTTAGAAGGAGCACTGCCTAGTGGAAAGTGCTGGGAGTCAGAGGAACTGGGTTCTAAATCAGGATCCATTAGTTACCAGCTGTGTGTCCTTGGGCAAGCCGCTTAACTTCTTGGTGCCTCAGTTTCCTCATTTGTCAAATTCATTCATTCATTCAATCGTATTTATTGAGCACTTACTGTGTGCAGAGCACTGTACTAAGCGCTTGGGAAGTACAAGTTGGCAACATATAGAGACGGTCCCTACCCAACAACGGGCTCACAGTCCAGAAGTGGGGATTCAATACCTGTTTGCCCTCCTATTTAGACTGTGAGCCCCATATGGGACCTCATACGGTATTTAGCACATAGTAAGCACTTAACAAATGCCATTACTAGTAATATTATTATTATTATGCTGAGCCCTCCTTCTCTAGATTGCAAGCTCCTTGATGGCAGAGTATCTGTGTGTTATAAATTATTTATTTATCTTCATGTCTTGTCTGCTAACTTTAGACTATAAGATCACTGTGGGCAGGGAACAAATCTGCCAACTCTGCAGTACTGTACTCTTCCAAGAACTTAGCACAGTGCTCTGCTTATAGTAAGTGCTCAATAAGTCCCACTGATTTGACTGACTCCAACTCTGTTACATTATACTCTCCCAAGCGCTTAGTACAGTGCTCTGCACATAGTAAATACGATTGATTGATTGATTGACTGGCTGTTGCCAAGCTCAAGTCTAGATCAGGACCAAAAGGGAGTGACCTCACTCCAGAAATGAAGCTGACACATATGTATGGTGCACTTGCAAATACATTGTTGTTCTCCCACGGGGAACATTTAGTCAGCAAAAGCCCAAGGGGACAACTGCATTTATCCTCTTGACAGCTGGGTTTATTTTCAGAGGAGGAATTTTCAATGGGTTAGTTGGAGAGAACAAATCACAGGACCGTGTTGAGAGGCATTGATTCAACAAGAACACAGAAAGACAGAGGCCTAATGTTGCCATACACTTGGTACATGCCCCACTTTCAACCTTTCCCAGATGATTCATTGTTCTGAAGAAAAGTAGTCACAGAAAGATTGCCAATTAATCCTACACAGGAAACTTGAATTACTACTACGGTTTTCCACAAAATTATTTTGAACTTTTTTTTTTTTTAATTCAAAACAGGTTGAACATGAAGAAGACCGGGGACAGTTGCTGAGGGTTTTGGCCTAGCCTGACAAGAAAAGTTGCACAGAGTGAGATTTCAGAGACACTCTCAAAATTGGCTACAAAGCGACTGTTTCAATATAATCGGCAACAATTACGCAGAGAGCTATTCTGATGACCTGACACCTGTCCATATGTTTTCTTTTGTTGTCTGTCTCCCCCTTCTAGACTATGAGCCCATTGTTGGGTAGGGACCGTCTCTATATGTTGCCAACTTGTACTTCCCAAGCGCTTAGTACAGTGTTCCGCACACAGTAAGCACTCAATAAATACGATTGAATGAATGAATAATCCATTGTGGCATTGCAGTTCCTGAGTTTTATAGAAGATGAACAAATGTGAATGCACACTTCAAGTCATATACTGATGAAGCAAGTTACTGAGGAAACTGAGCTGGCTGATTTGGACTTTGCATACAGTCTTCCTTTGTTTTTAAGAAGCCTGGCCTAGAGGAAAGAGTGTGGGATTGAACTGCTGTAGTGTCCTTGGGCAAATCACTACACCTTTTTGATTTTTGATTATGGTATCTAGTAAGCACACCATGCCTCAACCGCTGTGCCAAGCGCTGGGGCGGATTCAAGATGACACAGTCCCTGTTCCACAAGGGGCTCATGCTCTAAGAGGGAAGGAGAATGGATATTTGGTCCCCACTTTACAGCTGAAGGAACTGAGGCAGTAAGACCCCCTAGATTAGTTCACAGACAAGAGTCAGAGCTAGGATTAGAGCCCAGGTGGCCGAACTTTCAGTCCCATGATCTTTCGCCCTAGGCCATGCTGCCTCCATTTTGTCATCTTCACAAAGGAGCGAAGATCCCTTCTCTCTCTGCATTTTAGATTGTGAAACCCTTATGGAGCAGAAACTATGTTTGATCTGCTTATCTTGTACCTATCTCATTGCTGAGCACTGGGCTTGGCACCCAGATTGCATGCTTAGCTCCTCTCAGACAATTTATCAATCAATCAATCACATTATAGCAGTGCCTGTTCACTTCTCATGCTCCCTCCCTCTCCCTCCCTCTTTAATAATGATAGCATTTGTTAAGCGCTTACTATGTGCAAAGCACTGTTCTAAGCCCTCTTTCTTCCTGGCACTCCTCCCCCTCCCCACTTCACATCCGGCAGACCACTGCTCTCCCCATCTTGATAGCCCTTGTAAAATCATATCTCCTCCTGGAGGCTTTCCCAGATTAATCTTTCGTTCATTCAATCGTATTTATTAAGCACTGTTTGCAGAACACTGTATATACTAAGCACCTGAGAGAGTACTATACAACAATAAACTGACACACTCCCTGCCCACAACAGACTTATGGTCTAGGGGCCGGGGGGCGGGGGGGGACACACAGACATCAATACAAATAAATAAATGACAGATATGTACATAAGTGCTGTGGGGCTGGGAAGAAAGAAGAACAAAGGGAGCAAGTCAAGGCGACACAGAAGGGAGTGGGAGAAGAGGAAAGAAAGGGCTTAGTCTGGGAAGGCCTTTTGGAAGAGATTTGTCCACAATGATGCTTTGACAGTTGGCGGGGAGAGTAACTGTCTGTAGGATTTGAGGAAGGAGAGTGTTCCAGGCCAGAGGCAGGACGTGGGTGAGGGGTGGGTGAAGGGCCGGCGATATCGAGGCACAGTGAGAAGGCTAATCCTTCTAATCCTGACTCTGCTAACTGCAGGCTGTGTCACCTTGGGTAAGTCACTTAACTCACCTATGCCTTAGTTTCCTCAACTGTAAAATGAGGATTGAATACCTGCTCTCCCTAATTAGCCTGTGAGCCCCATGTGGGACAGGGACTGTGTCCAACTTGATTAACGTGCATCTACCCCAGCACTTAGAAAAGGGATTGACACATCATTTAAACACATAAATGATAATAAATGATAACAAATATCATTTAAACAAATAAAGGCAGCCGACACACTTACCCCTTGTTCCTTTGCCGCAGTAAAGGAGTGAAGTGTGCAGGCTGGGCTGGAGTAGGAGAGGAGTGAGGCGAGGTAGAGGGGGCAAGGGGATGGAGGGTTTTAAAGCCAATGGTGAGGAGTTTAGGTTGGATGCGGAGGTGAATGGGCAACAACTGGACGTTTTTGAGGAGTGGGGTGATGAATCCTGAACGTTTTTATAGAAAAATGATCCAGGCAGCAGAATGAAGTATGGATTGGACAGTGGAGAGGCAAGGAGGATGATGCAGTAATCCAGGTGGGATAGAATGAGTGACTGTACTAATGCGGTAGCAGTTTGGATGGAGAGAAAAGGGCAGATTTTAAAATGTTGTGAAGGTGGGACAAACAGAATTTAGGGATGGACTGAATATGTGGGTTGAATGAGAGAGAGGAGTCAAGGATAACACCAAGGTTATGGTCTTGTGAGACAGGATATCTGGGTGTCAGAGGACCTGGGTTCTAATTCTGCTCTGGGAATTACAGGCTGTGTCACCTTGGGTAAGTCACTTAACTCACCTACGCCTTAGTTTCCTCAACTGTAAAATGAGGATTGAATACCTGCTCTCCCTCCTAATTAGCCTGTGAGCCCCATGCGGGACAGGGACTGTGTCCAACTTAATTAACTTGCATCTACCCCAGCACTTAGAACAGTTATTGACACATATCATTTAAACAAATAAATGATAATAAATGATAACAAATATCATTTAAACAAATAAAGGCAGCCGACACACTTACCCCTTGTTCCTTTGCCGCAGTAACAACTCTAAGGAGGACGTCTTCGGGAACGAATGGCCTCACGGCATCGTGGATAATCACCACTTCTGGTTTCTGGATTGGCGAGCTCGGGTCAATGCCCGAAAGAGCTTTCAGTCCGTTGAAAATCGAGCGATGCCGCGTCACTCCGGCTTCAACTACAGTGACTCTCTTGTGCCGATATTTCTCAACGATGGACTTCATGGCTTCGATGTTTTCGCTCGTCACCGCCACGATGATATCTTTTATCCAGCTTACTCTGAAGGAAAGGGCACACGAACACAATCGTTTCAGGAGAAGGGAGTCTAGAGAGAGCCAAAAGAAAGCTTACCCCGCTGTATGGTCACATTGGGGTCACATGTGACCCCATGCGTGACCTTGGACAAGTCACTTCACTTCTCTGCGCCTCATCCCCTTATCTGTAAAATAGGGATTAATTCTGTGAGCACCATATGGGGCATAGCTAATCTAATTAGTTTGTATTTACCCCAGAGGTTAGTACAGTGCCTGGCACATAGTAAGTGCTTAACAAGTAACATTAAAAAAACAACAATGGCAGACTTAGTTCGGGGTAATGGAAAGAGCATAAGGCTTGGAGTCAGAGGATCTGGGTTCTATGCTAGCTCCATCACTTGCCTGTCTTGTGACCTTGGGCAAGTCCCAACATTTCTGTGGCTCAGTTTCCTCAACCGTAAAATGGGGTTTCAATACCTGTTCCTCCTTCTTTTTAGACTGGGCACTCCATGTGGGATAGGGACCATGTCTGACATGATAATCTTGGATCCCAGCACTTAGTACAGTGTTTGGCACACAGTGAGTACTTAACAAACCCGAAATTATAAATCATTATTATTAACCCTCAGACACTCTGAGAGAAGCAGCATGGCACAGTGGAAAGGGCATGGGTTTGGAAGTCAGAGGTCACGGGTTCTAATCCTGGCTCCATCACTTGTCAGCTGTGTGACTTTGGGCAAGTCACTCAAGCTGTCTGTGCCTCAGTTACCTCATCGGTAAATGGGGCTTAAGACTGTGAGCCCCACGTGGGACAACCTGACTACCCTGTATCTACCCCAGCACTTGGAACAGTGCTTGGCACATAGTAAGCACTTAATAAACACCATTATTATTATTATATTATTAGATACCAAATTTTTATTCCAAAATAGCTGCTCCCTTCTCTTTCTATCCAGTGGATTGCATTCTTACAAATTTTCATACAGTGGCACTCACCTGCTGAAGCCCCACAAAGCATACTCAGAAATAAATAAAATTCAATCAATCAGTTGATTGATCGAAGAGGAAATAGAGGCACAGAGAAGCTAAGTGACTTGCCCAAGGCCACAGAGCAGGCATGTGGCAGAGCCAGCAATCAAACTCAGGTCCTCTGATTTCCAGATCTCTGTTCTTTCCATCAGGCAAGCTGCTTCTCACTTGGATTGCAGCCCCATTTGGGACAGGATATCCTCCCCACCACTTAGAACAATGGTAGACACATAGTAGAGGCTTAATAAATACCATAGGTATCATTATTTTTTGACAATTGCATGGTACCTATCTCATCCCAGGATTTGGTACATAGCACCTAACAAACACCACCATTATTATTACTACTAGAGTCTAATTAATTATTGTATTTAAGTGCTTACCATGTGCAAAGCACTGTACTAAGCTTAGAACAGTGCTTTGCACATAGTAAGCACTTAATAAATGGCATTATTATCATTATTATTATTACGCTCTGGGGTGGATTCAAGCAAATTAGGTTGAAGACAGTCTTTGTCTCATGTGGGGCTCACAGTCTCAATCCTCATTTTAGAGATGAGGTAACTGAGGCCCAGAGAAGTGAAGTGAGTTGCCCAGGGTCACCAAGCAGAACAGTGGCGGAGTCGGGATTAGAAACCATGACCTTCTGACTCTCAGGCCCGTGATCTATTCACTCCACCATGGTGCTTCCACAGTCTACCATAGCCTTCCTGGGTGTGCATGTCCATGTTGAGGTTTATTGGCTGCCTCTCCCTGAGGAAGAATGTCAACATCCCTTCTACTTTTTACCCTGGTATCCCATGCTGGGCTGATCACACTTTTCACAGCAGGCTTTCATCATCATCATCATCAATCGTATTTATTAAGCGCTTACTATGTGCAGAGCACTGTACTAAGCGCTTGGGAAGTACAAATTGGCAACATATAGAGACAGTCCCTACCCAACATTGGGCTCACAGTCTAAAAGGGGGAGACAGAGAACAAAACCAAACATACTAACAAAATAAAATAAATAGAATAGATATGCACAAGTAAAATAAATAAATAAATACATAGAGTAATAAATATGTACAAACATATATATATATATATATATATATATACAGGTGCTGTGGGGAAGGGAAGGAGGTAAGATGGGGGGATGGAGAGGGGGACGAGGGGGAGAGGAAGGAAGGGGCTCAGTCTGGGAAGGCCTCCTGGAGGAGGCCTTTCAATATTGAACCGCTCAGCCTCCGCCACTGTCTTCATCAGCAAGCCTCCTCTCAGGGCTTTGACTCAAGGTCCTCGTTTGAGACTCCAAGAGGCCACAGTATGGTGGTTTACAACAATAGTGCTTGTGGTAGTGAGCTCAAGAGCCTGGGAGTCAGAGGACCTGGGTGCTAATCCTGATGCTGCCAATGGCTTGCTTTATGGCCAAAGTCACTTGACTTCTCTATTTCCTCATCTGCAAAATGGAGGTTCAGTACCCATTCTCCCTCCTACTTAGACTGTGAGCCCCATGTGGGACAGGGACTGTGTCCAACCTGATGATCTTGTACCTAACCCAGTGCTTAGTACGGTGCTTGCCACATAGTAAGTGCTTGATAATGCCATTCTATTTATTTTATTTTGTTAGTATGTTTGGTTTTGTTCTCTGTCTCCCCCTTTTAGACTGTGAGCCCAATGTTGGGTAGGGACTGTCTCTATATGTTGCCAATTTGTACTTCCCAAGCGCTTAGTACAGTGCTCTGCACATAGAAAGCGCTCAATAAATATGATTGATTGATTGATTGATAATTACCATAATAGCTATTATTACGTGTCAAGTACTGGGACAGATTCAAGAGATCCAGGTTGGACACAGTCCCTGTTCCACATGGGGCTCGGTCTAAGTAGAAGGGAGAACACATATTGAGCCTTCAAATTACAGACAAAGAAACCATAGAACCAGCGAAGCTGTGATCTGCCCAAGGTCACAGGGCAAGTAACTGTATCAGAGCCAGAATTGGAACCCAAGTCCTGTGACTCCCGGGCCCAAGCCCTTTCCAAAAGTGTTTCCTCTTTCCTCTAGACTGGAAGCTCACTGCAGGCAGGGGCTGTGTCTCTTTATTGTTGTACCATACTCTCCCAAGTGCTTTGTGGTGTGCTCCACACACAGTAAGCGCTCAATGAACAGGACTGACTGACTGAATGAATGAATGTTTTCATCAGGTGAGAGGAAGAATCCTCTGTTTGGATTCACAGAGCTAGAGGTTCAGGCTTATGAAGCTGCAGGCTGGGGGTCCTTTTCCTTCCGCACAGGCTGGAAAGTGGCACTGCCTGAAGCGGCTTCTGGGCTAGTTTGTCTGCTGTGTGACCTTAGACAAGTCACTTTACTTCTCTGGGCTCCTTATCCCTCCCCACAGGGCGGGAAAGTGGCACTGCCTGAAGCGGCTTCTGGGCTAGTTTGTCTGCTGTGTGACCTTAGGCAAATCACTTCACTTCTCTGGGCCTCAGCTACCTCACCTGTAAAATGGGGCTTGATATTGTGAGCCCCACATGGGGGAAGAACCAACCCAATTTGCTTGTATCCACCCAAGCGCTTAGTACAGTGCCTGGTTCCAAGTAAGCGCTTAACAAATACTACAATTATTATTATCTCCCCTCACCCACATGCCCTGGCGGCAGCAGTAACATCAACAGCTCTCTAGGAAGCAGGATGGCCTAGTGGATAACTCACACACCTAGGAGCCAGAGGACCTAAGTTCTAATTCCAGCTTTTCCACTTACCTAATGGGTGACCTTGAGCAAGTCGCTTCACTTCTCTTTTCCTCAGTTTCCTCAACTGCAAAATGGAAATTTAATCCCTGTTCTCCCTCCTACTTAGTGTGCCCCATGTGGGGCAGGGACTGTGTCCAACTTGTAACCACCTCAACGCCTACAGTGGTGCTTGACACGTAGTAAGTGCTCAACCAATACTATTAAAAAAATTCCTCTCCTCCCACTGTGTTTTCCACACTCCCAGCTGATATGTGGGAGATGGAGCTCAGCCATCATGAACCTTCCACGGACCTGCTTTGGATTTGGAGGAAAGAGACCCTACGGTCAACCAACAATCCCTCTTCTCCAGCGTCTCCCCTATTCCTTCAAAATTTAAAGTTTGCAGAGGGACGTTCACGAAACTGTACAAAAAGTTGCTTTATGTAATCATCTTGAAGGATTTTGCCTGATTAACATTTGATCGAGCAAAATCCACCAACACATCAGTGAAATGTCATGCCATTACAGAGATGCCGGTATTATAACCATCATCTAGTCGATTACGAAGTTAAAGGAATGGAGTGCTGTTTTATAGCAACTGCTCTGTCCTTATGGAGACCCCAGCCTCCAAGTGAACTGACCTGCCAGTAATGCTCACAATAAATGCTGACAACTGGTTAGAGCTCAATTGTACTCCTTCCGACCCTCCAAGCAAGAAGAAAATACTGTTGAGAAATCTTCCTTATGGAGGATGTTTTTTTTTTGGGGGGGGGAGAGAAAGCGGGAAGGGGAGCTAGAGGGGAGGGTGTTTTTCAATTGTCCTTGTTTGTTTATTTTCTGGGTGTCTCTAGGCAGTTATCATTCTGAGAACTTTAGCTCCTCCAGGGCCTGGATCCTGGCCTACGTTTCAGAATACTTGGGATATTAAACAAAGGCTAGAAGCAATAATATCAAAATGCAAGTTGGGTGTAAAATACTGGCAAGAGAGGGTGGAAGGCTGAGAAGAGCAGAGAGAGCCACTCCTCAGGGACAGCTCCGGGCAGGTGGCATCATCCAGGACATCAACTCTCAGCTCTGGAAACAGTCGTGAGAAAGCAAACTCCCAAAAAGTGTGGGGAAGAAAGAAGTCGCCACCCCAAACCGACAGAGAAGGAAACAGAAGGTGGTTTGGAAGGTTGAGAGGAGGTGAAAACCACATTCTCAAACAACCTCACCAACACGGGAATGGAAGAAAAGGCCCCTTCCAAATAGGATTGTTCAAGTTTGTTAGCGATTTCACCGCCACCCAGCTCTCCAACACAGCTAAATTGCCTTGCTTTTTGAAGGGCAGATTAGCCGCACATTCTCAAGTGATTTAGTGTGTGGAATGCTAGTGTGCAATTTTTCTGGAAGCCAAAGAGATTAACTTTGTTCCCTGAGCTATTAGACTCCTTTCTTTTGATGGTAAATTTCACCATGAAAACTGTCTCAAAGCCAGCTTTTACAAATGGACCTTTCCTTCCTTTCTTTTTCAATAGACGCAAGAAATGACTATGAACCCAGCACACAGCCCGGGCCCCACAGGAACTTTTGATGGTTTCACAGCTGGCATGGGACAAGTCCTGGAGCAAAGGTCGAGAGATTATAAACTCCTGGGAAGCAACGTGGCCTTCGGGACTGGGAGTCTGAAGGTCCTGGGTTGCAGTGTGTCTCAATGGAAAAGAGCACGGGCTTTGGAGTCAGAGGTCATGGGTTCAAATCCCGGCTCTGCCAATTGTCATCTGTGTGACTTTGGGAAAGTCGCTTAACTTCTCTGGGCCTCAGTTACCTCATCTGTAAAATGGGGATGGAGACTGTGAGCCCCACGTGGGACAACCTGATTACCTTGTAACCTCCCCAGCGCTTAGAACAGTGCTTTGCACATAGTAAGCGCTTAATAAATGCCATCATTATTATTATTATTATTATTATTATTACTCCCGGCTCCTCCACTTGTCTGCTGGGAGACCTGGGGCAAGCAGCGTGGCTCAGTGTGAAGAGCCCAGGCTTGGGAGTCAGAGGTCACGGGTTCTAATCCTGACTCCCT
This sequence comes from Tachyglossus aculeatus, assembly GCF_015852505.1. Taxonomy (NCBI): domain Eukaryota; kingdom Metazoa; phylum Chordata; class Mammalia; order Monotremata; family Tachyglossidae; genus Tachyglossus; species Tachyglossus aculeatus. The sequence goes on from NC_052067.1 coordinate 8,988,157, forward strand.
CATCAGCTGTGTGACTTTAGGCAAGTCACATAACTTCTCTGGGCCCCAGTTACCCCATCTGTAAAATGGGGATTAAAACTGTGAGCCCCACGTGGGACAACCTGACTACCTTGTACCCCCCGAGCGCTTAGAACAGTGCTTGGCACATAGTAAGCACTTAACAAGTGCCATTATTATTATGTCACTTCTCTGTGCCTCAGTTACTTCATCTGTAAAATAAGGAATCAGACCGTAAGCGCCCTATGGGATAAGGATTGTGTCCAACTTGATTAGCTTGTATCTACCCCAGAGCTTAGAACAGTGCCTGGCATATAGTAAGCACTTTCTAAGTACTGATTTTTTTTAAAAAAAAAAAACAAAGCTCCTCAAGGGCAGGTATCCCATCTACCAACTACAGTGTACTCTCCCAAGCACTTGATAGACTATTCTGTACATAGTAAGTGCTCAAAAAATACCATGGATTGATTGATTGCTCTGCACCCAATAAAGAGCTCAATATAATCATCATAATGGCATTTGGCATTTGGCACCCAATAAAGAGCTCAATATAATCATCATAATGGCATAATGGCTGCTGGGGGCAGCAGCGTGGCTCATTGGAAAGAGCCCGGGCTTTGGAGTCAGAGGTCATGGGTTCAAATCCCGGCTCAGCCACATGTCTGCTGTGTGATCTTGGGCAAGTCACTTCACTTCTCTGAGCCTCAGTTCCCTCATCTGTAAAATGGGGATTAAGACTGTGAGCCCCACGTGGGACAACTTGATCACCTTGTATCCCCCCCAGCGCTTAGAACAGTGCTCTGCACATAGTAAGTGCTTAACAAATGCCATCATTATTATTATCATTATTATTATTATTTGTTAAGTGCTTACTATGTGCAAAGCACTGTTCTAAGAGCTGGGGAGGTTACAAGGTGATCAGGTTGTCCCACGGGGGGCTCACAGTCTTAATCCCTATTTTACAGATGAGGTAACTGAGGCACAGAGAATCAATCAATCAATCGTATTTATTGAGCGCTTACTGTGTGCAGAGCACTATACTAAGCACTTGGGAAGTACAAGTTGGCAACATATAGAGACAGTCCCTAACCAACAGTGGGCTCACAAGTTAAGTGATTTGCCCAAAGTCACACAGCTGACAATTGGCGGAGTAGGGATTTGAACCCAGGACCTCTGACTCCAAAGCCCGTACTCTTTCCACTGAGCCATGCAATAGATACCACTGATTGATTCAAAAAAATGCCCTGATCTGATACAAGGCCTGGGTAAAACAAGTGACATGGACCTGTTATTTACTGGAGATTGGCTGGGGATGCAAAAACTGCATGAAATGTGCAAATCATTACCACCAATCTCACCTAGTAGAGAAGCAGCGTGGCTCAGTGGAAAAGAGCCCGGGCTTTGGAGTCAGAGGTCATGGGTTCAAATCCCGGCTCTGCCAATTGGCAGCTGTGTGACTTTGAGAAAGTCACTTAACTTTTCTGTGCTTCAGTTACCTCATCTGTAAAATAGGGATTAAGACTGTGACCCCCCCGTGGGACAACCTGATCACCTTGTAACCTCCACAACGTTTAGAACAGTGCTTTGCACACAGTAAGTGCTTAATAAATGCTATTCATTCATTCATTCATATTTATTGAGCACTTACTGTGTGCAGAGCACTGTACTAAGCGCTTGGGAAGTACAAATTGGCAACATATCATTATTATTACTACGGATTAACATGGCTTTGTAAATACAGCATGAGTCTGGGAGTCAGAAGGACCTGGGTTCTAATCCTGGCTCCACCACATGTCTGCTGTGTGACCTTGGGTGAGTCACTTCACTTCTCTGGGCCTCAGTTACCCAATCTGTAAAAAATGGGGATTAAGACTGTGGGACCCATATGGGACAGGGACTGTGTCCAAACTGATTACCTTGTAACTACCCCAGTGCCTGGAACAGGGCTTGGCACATAGTAAACACTTAATAATAATAATAATAATAATAATAATGGTATTTGTTAAGTGCTTACTACGTGCCAGTTAACAAGTATCAGAATTATTATTACTACAAATGCCCCAGTGCCCTTCACCCACCTAATCATTCATTCAATCGTATTTATTGAGCACTTACTGTGTGCAAAGCACTGTACTAAGTGCTTGGAAAGTACAATTCAGCAATAACTAGAGACAATCCCTGCCCACAACAGATTCATCCCAAGCCAGGATCTGGGAGAGGGTGGCAACGATGGGAGTTTGAAGAACCACCTTGCTTGGGGTCCCTTGAATAGGATGCAGTTCAAATAAGCCAGAGTCTCCTACTGCTGCTTCAGTGCTCATGCCAATCCTCCCTGCATCCCTCATGCCTTGGGTTGGACCCAGAAGGACAGACAGGAAAATTACCTGAGGTTAGTTCGATCCCTTCTACAATGAATTCAGGGATTTTACCACCCTAAGTAAGAGAAGCCATGGGTGGCACTAAACTAAAAGAGCCTGGGGAATTTACAGTGATGGGATTAAGTAATAAATGTGGCATTTGTTAAGCACTTGCTATTCGCCAAGAACTTTGTTAAGCACTGGGGTAGATATAGGAAAATCACGTCAGACCCAGTCCCTGTCCCACATGGTGATTACAATTTAAAGTAGGATTACATGGACATTTTGCTTTGAGAAAGGTGACCCTGGAGGCAAGTAATTTATTTATTCATTTATATTAATATCTGTCACCCTCTCTAGACTGTAAGCTAGTTGTGGGCAGAGAATGTGTCTGTTTATTGCTATATTGTCCTCTCCCAAGCTCTTAGTACAGTGCTCTGCATGCAGTAAAAGCTCAATAAATATGATTGAATGAATGACTGATTGAAAGTAGCAGAGGCGGTAGTCGAACCTAGGAGTTCTGGCTTCCAGGCCCAATCGCTCTTTCCATCCACCCCATTAGACCCCTTCTCCATCCACCCTTTCTAGACTGTGAGCCCACTGTTGGGTTGGGACCATCTCTATGTGTTGCCAACTTGTACTTCCCAAGCGCTTAGTACAGTGCTCTGCACACAGTAAGCACTCAATAAATATGATTGATTGATTGATTGATTAGATTGTAAATGCCTGGAGGGCACCTGTTGTCAGCCTTTTCTGGCTACTCTTCCAAATACCTAGTACAGTGCTTCTCACACAATAGGTGCTCAATAAATACCATTAATAATGACAATAATGACCATTCAAAGCACTGTCAGACTCATAAACCCCCCAGGATGCCTACAGATACTGGCGGATAGATCCTGAACTTGTGACACTGCCATCACCAGAGAAGCAGCGTGGTGTAATGGATATTGCACGGGAGTGGGAGTTAGAGGGTCGTGGGTTCTAATCCAGCTCTGCCACTTGTCTTCTGTGTGACCTCAGGCAAGCCACTTCACTTCTCTGTGCCTAAGTTACTTCATCTGCAAAATGGGGATTAAGACTGTGAGCCCCGGTGAGACAGAGACTGTGTCCAACCCGATTTGCTTGTACCCTCCCCAGTGCTTAGTACAGTGCCTGGCACATAGTAAGTGCTTTACAAATACCGTAATTATTATTATTATTATTGCTACTACGAGACATCAGGCACATGATAAGCCAACATCTTCTGCGCACTGGATCTGGAATTCTGAAATGGAGCCGTGTGAAATGGAGCCAGATTAATCCACATCAGGTATACCTACATGCACATTGTTTTATGATCATCTGTTCTCTGTCAAGGACAAGAAAATGATGATGATGATGATGTTTTTCGTTAAGCACTTAGTACATGCCAAGCACTGGGGTAGATACAAGATCAATAGGTATTATTTGGGACTCGCCATCTAAATAGGATGGAGAATAGATATAATGATGATGATGATGTTGGTATTTAAGTGCTTACTATGTGTCAAGCACTGTTCGGGTTGTCCCACATGGGGCTCACAGTTGCAGTGTGGCTTAGTGGAAAGAGCCCAGGCTTGGGAGTCAGAGGTCGTGGGTTCTAATCCAGGCTCCGCCGCTTGTCAGCTGTGTGACTTTGGGCAAGTCACTTAACTTCTCTGTGCCTCAGTGACCTCATCTGTAAAGTGGGGATTAAGACTGTGAGCCCACCGTGGGACAACCTGATCATCTTGTATCCTTCCCAGCACTTAGAACAGTGCTTTGCACATAGTAAGTGCTTAATAAATGCCATTATTATTATTATTATTATTGTATCTACCCCAGCGCTTACAACAGTCCTCGGCACATAGAAAGCACTTAACAAATACCAACATTATTATTATTATATTATTATTAATCCCCATTTTACAGATGAGGTAACTGAGGCATAGAGAAGTTAAGTGGCTTGCCCAAGGTCACACAGCAGACAATTGGAGGAGCCTGGATTAGAACCCCCGTCCTCTGGTGCCCAAGCCCGTGCTCTTTCCACTAGGCCATGCCCCACTTTGTAGATGAGGGAACTGAGGCCCAGAGATGTTAAGGGATTTGCCCAAGGTCACAGCGCAGGCAAGTGGCAGAAATGGAATTAGACCTCAGGTCCTCTGACTCATAGGTCGGGACTCTTTTCATTCAGTCGTATTTATTGAGCGCTTACTGTGTGCAGAGCACTGCACTAAGCGCTTGGGAAGTACAAGTCGGCAACATATAGAGACGGTCCCTACCCAACAGCAGGCAACAGGACCTCGTTCAACAAAATTTGGATTACTGTCCTACTTTGCCACAGTGACTATAATGATACGGGTAAGGCTTTTGCATGGCACGGGGGTTTAGAGACATTCTTTCTTCAAACAAGGAGACACACTTTAGAACTGCCAAATCAACTGCCAAGACCCCAGGTCATTCATTGCAGAAAGGCCACAACACAAGCAAAAATGTCCAAAACTAAGGAAGAAAGAATATTATATATTGTAGATAACCTGCTTTCTGCAGCAACATAAAATAAGGATAATGCTTTTTCTGACAGGGAAATCAGTACTACCAGAGAAATCCAGGCCTTGAGATACGTGGCAGAGTATTTACCTACTACACCAAGTGTTACTGGCTTAATTAGCCCCCTATATTTAAAATAAAAGTTACGCCTTCATTACCAGGGCAAAGTGTGTATTTATACTATACGCACTGTATATAGGAGATAAAGGAGATGGGTACTATGTTTCAGATTATCAATATATGGGACTAACATGCTAACCTATTAACACTTTATTAACAGAGGGTAGTGTCGTACAACAGAGACACAAAGAAATTGACAGAGCAGAAAAGGTTACTTTTACACTAGGCCTGACCGTGAATCTCTTATTTGCTAGAAGACCCTACAGAGAGGGCACCCCTCTTCCCAAGGCAATGGTCGACTCAGCCAGGAAAGTGTAAATTCAGTTTCATTAGAAAAGGCAAGGCAGACACGGAGGCACCAGATGCTTCTAGAAACGAGTTGTCTTCCCACGTTCCCTCGTATCACTGCTCAGAGAGTTTAAGGGAATTACTGTAAGGCTATCACCTTTCTGGGGCTTTGATGACATACCACATCTATGTGGTTTGCCCTGTTCAAACCTCTGAAAAGCAGAAAGTCTCCTTCATTCATTCATTCAATTGTATTTATTAAGCGCTTACTGTGTGCAGAGCACTGTTCTAAGCGCTTGAGGCATCTTCACAGGAATCGATCCTTGAAGAGGGATCACTGCTCGGAAAGATGCGGGTGGCAAAACCCGTTTGTTGACCGGGGCACATTACATCCCTCAACCAGTAAATCAAAGTTGCTAACCAACATACAGGATGCAAGGATGTATCTAACCTCATCCAGATTTTGACAATAGGCAAATCATGAGTGACTCCTCATTCACCCTGCCTTCTTCAGCTTCGGGGTAACCGAAGAGGTCCTCCAAAACACCGCAGCTTCAAAGAGAAACGGAACAAATGCCCCAGACCTCGCGGGCAACAAAAAGCCTTCACGAAAGACACAGAGGTGATAGCCTGCCTCTCGTTTCCCTTTCCAGGTCTCTCACAATGGCTACGGGGAAAGGAGATGGATTACTCTCCTCCTTCACTTTGTATTTTGCAGGCTCCCATGACATTTTAGCTTGTTCTTCAGGTTTTACAGTGGCAGAGTTGTGACAAACTTTGGGCTGGACACTGTGATTAGTGACTGCTATGATTAGTTGTTTCTATGACTGACTGCTGTTATAAATTAAGTTATAATGGAGAGATAATTGCCGGGTTTGGGGTTTTTTTACCCTTTTTTCCATAAATCATGCATCTTCTGAATGATCTCTCCTGTTCGGAATCACAGAAAAACATAAGGGTGAGAAAATGACCAGTGACCACAGACCACCCAAATCCACATCTTCGGGGAAACTGCGGAGAAAAACAGCGAGCAGGGGGGAACAGACTGATTTAGATTCTGCATTAGCCACTGAAAAAGAGAGCTGGGATGGGGAAAATGGTTATGGAAAGATTAAAATTATACACCCAATACATCTTATGGAAGGAGCCTGCTGCTGCAAACTTTCCTGTGGGAGCCAAAAGGGTACGAACCATGAATCTGGCCTACACCAATTGCAGAAGGAGAAAGTAGAAGCCCTGACTGGTCTAGTTTCAAGCAGAACAGTACAAAACAGCTGCCCCGGTTAATTCAAAAGGCTGGCGTGTATGAAACTTTACTTTCAAATCATCACCTAGACGGCAGCAAGGCCTAACTTTTTTTAAATTCCATCCGACTGGGCCTTTCACATGTAGTAAGAAGAGCGCATGCCTAGGAGTCAGAGATCTTGAGTGGTTTCGGGCCTCAGTTTCCTCATCTGTAAAATGGAGTAATGATAATGATGATGGTATTTGTTAAGCACTTACTACCTGCCACACACTGTACTAAGCGCTGATCATCAGACTGGATGCAGTCCCTGTCCCACACAGGGCTTCCAGTCTCCATCCCCACTTTACAGATGAGGCATCTGAGGCCCAGAAAAGTGAAGTGACCTGCCTAAGGTCACACGGCGGACAAGTGGCGGAGCCAGGACTAAAACCCAGATCCTTCTGACGCTCAGGGCTGTACTGTGCCCACTAGGCCTTGCTGCAAAACCCGTGGCTCAGTGGAAAGAGCCCGGGCTTTGAAGATAGAGGTCACGGGTTCAAATCCCAGCTCCGCCAATTGTCAGCTGTGTGACTTTGGGCAAGTCACTTAACTTCTCTGTGTCTCAGTTACCTCATCTGGAAAATGGGGATTAAGACTGTGAGCCCACCGTGGGACAACCTAATCACCTTGTAACCTCCCCAGTGCTTAGAACAGTGCTTTGCACATAGTAAGCGCTTAATAAATGCCATCATCATCATCATCATCTCCCAGGAATGATGGGAGGATAAATTGTGAAGCCCTGGTAAAATGCACCCTGGAAGGCAATACTGGTTCAAAATATGATTACGACTCACTCCTTCCCAGAGGGCTGAGTTGCTACCGCTTCACCATGGCCACATAGGGGACTTGGCATTACCTTGGGCCACGGACCTACCAGCCTAACTTATAAGGCAACTGTCATGACAACTGTCAAGATAGTGGGGATTCAGGTTTGTAAGCATATTAATAATGATGGTATTAAGTGATTACTCTGTGCCAAGCGCTGTTCTAAGTGTCTATGGGTTGCACACATGAAATCATCACCCCCTTTTCAGAAGGACTCACAAACTCTCCCACCAGATACTGCCTCCTTGGCTTCAGAGGAGCGGGTCAGTTGATCATATTTACTGAGTGCTTACCGTGGGCAGAGCCCCGTACTAAGAGCTTGGGAGAGTATGACATAACAATATGACACATTCCCTGCTTACAACAAGCTTACAGTCTCGAAGGGTAGGAAAACCCACCCAGGCCCAAAACTAGAGAGCCGGGGACTGGGAGTCAGAAGGACCTGGGTTCTAAATCCTTGCCTGCTGTGAGAGCTTGGGCAAGTCACTTCACTGAGCCTCAGTTACCTCGTTTGTAAAATGGGGATTAAGACGGTGGGTCTCATTTGGGACACGGACTGTGTCCAATGTGATCAGTTTGTATCTACCCCAGTACAGTGTCTGGTACAGAGTACATGCTTAAATACCTTTAAAAAAAAAAAAACTGGCCCTCTGCCCCTTTCCCTGGAGAGCAACACAACGGACTCAGATGTGCTGTTGGGGAGAAGTGGACGGTTCATTACATAACCGTCCTCAGGGGTCACTGGGACCCATCTTGGTCTCTGGACCCCTGGAATTGCTCTGCCAGTTGATCTGGGATCACCCCTCACATTCCAAATCTACCTTCGAAAACCCAGCCCTCCCAAGAGAGGGAGGGAAATGAGGCAGGAAAACGGGGGGGGGGGGGTGTGGGGTGTGAGAGGCCATGGGAACTTGAAGTGAGGGAATAAGAGTGAAGGGAGAAGGCAAATGCAGGAGGAGAACAAGAGTTGGGGGGAGGCTGGAGGTCCCTGGGGAGAGGAAGTGGAGCTGGGAAGGAAAGAGGAGAGAATGGAAGGAATGAAAGGGGAAGGGAGGGGAAGGAAAAGGAGGCAGGAGTAGGGTTCGGGCCAGGCTGCAGGGCCCCACAGAGAGGAAGTGGGGAGGGAAGGAAGGAGGGAATGGAAGGAAGGAGGGGAGGGAAGGGGCAATGAAACTGTGAAAAGAGAAGAGGAGAGGAGGATGGAGGAAAGGAGGAGGTGGAGGGGAGAAGGAGGAGAAAGAAGAGGAGAAAGGAGATGAGGAGGAGAGGAGATGGGAGGAGAAGGAAAAGACAGGGGAGGAGGAGAAGAGGAAGGGAGGAGGGGAGGAGGAGGAGAATAATAATAATAATGTCATTTGTTAAGCGCTTACTGTGTTCAAAGCACTGTTCTAAGCGCTGAACAGGAGGAGAAAGAAGAGGAGAGGAGGAGGAGAGGGGAGGAGGAGAAGAGAGGAGGGGAGGAGGAAAAGATGGGAAGAGGAGAAGAGGACGGGAGGGGGAGGAGAAGGGGACGGGGGGGGGGGAGGAGAAGGGGACCGGGGGGGGAGGAGGAAGGGGACGGGGAGGAGGAGACAGGGGACCGGGGGGGAGGAGACAGGGGACGGGGGGGGGGGGGGGAGGAGACAGGGGACCGGGGGGGAGGAGACAGGGGACGCGGGGAGGAGGAGACAGAGGACGCGGGGGGGAGGAGACAGGGAGGAGATGGAGGAGGGGAGGAGAGAGGAAGAGAGGAGGAAGAGGGGGAGGATGAAGAAGAGGGGAGGAGGGAGGAAGGGGAGAGGAAGAGGAGAGGGGAGGACGAGAGGAGGAGGAAGGGGAGAGGAGGAGAAAGGGGAGGAGAAGGAGAAGCAGAGGGCAGGGAGGCGGGGAAGAAGACGGGGGTCGGAGGGAGGGAGGGAGGAAGGGTCCCGGGCCAGGGCTGGGCGGGCGGTCGGTGTGGCTTACCTGTGCAGGGCGTGCAGGGTGTAGCTGATGAGCGGCCGTTGGAGGAGCGGCCAGAACTGCTTCGGGGGGCACAGCCCCAGCCGCTCCCCAAACCCGCCCGCGGGCAGCACCGCGCACACCCGACCCCGGGGCACCCCGGGCACCGAGCCCCGAGCCCCCCGGACGGGCCCCCCGCTGCCGGGCCCCAGGCTGCCGCCACTGCTGCTGCTACTGGTGCCAGGGCTGCCAGGCCCAAGGCTGCTGCTGCTGCCGGTGCCAGGCCCGCCAGGCCCAAGGCTGCTGCTGCTGCTGCTGCTGCTGCTGCTGCTGCTGCTGCTGGTGCCAGGGCCGCCCGGGCTGGCCAGGCTGCGGTCCATGGCGGGCAGGGCCCCCAAACCGCCAGGCCCGGAGCCCTGCCCGGAGGAGGAGGAGGAAGGCGGGGACGGGAGGCCGGGCCAGGCCCAGGCCGCCGGGGAGGAGGGGGCACACAGGGCACAAAAACAAACAAACAAACAGAAAGCCGCTGAGCACGCCTGCCTGTCCGCGCCCCAAGGGGACGGTCCAGGGGGCTGGGCAGGGGGGCTGGGCCGGGGCCTGGGCTAGAGGGTGGGCCTGGGCAAGAAGCTGGGGGCTGGGGCTGGGCCTGGGCTAGGGGCTGGGCTAGAGGGTGGGCTAGGGGCTGGGCCTGGGCAAGAAGCTGGGGGCTGGGGCTGGGGCTGGGCCTGGGCAAGGGGCTGGGCTAGAAGCTTAGGGGCTGGGCTGGGGGCTGGGACTGGGCTAGAGGGTGGGCCAGGGGCTGGGACTGGGCAAGAAGCTGGGGGCTAGTCCTGGGCTGGGGCTGGACCTGGGCTAGAAGCTGGGGGCTGGGGACTGGGACTGTCTAGAGGCTGGGACTGGGCTAGAGGCTGGGGACTGGGGCTGGGCAGGGGGCTGGGACTGGGCTAGAGGGTGGGCTGGGGGCTGGGACTGGGCTAGAGGGTGGGTTAGGGGCTGGGCCTGGTCAAGGGGCGGGGGCGGGGGCTAGTCCTGGGCCTGGACTAGAGGCTGGGGGCTGGACAGGGGGTTGGGGACTTGGGCTTAGAGATGGGGGCCGGGAGGGCTGCCGCTGCCAGGCTCTCACCCCCCCCCCCCCCCCCCAAGATCACCCCCTGGAGCTCACCAGGGCCACCGAGCCCTCTTTGGGCTGCCTCTTCCTCAAAGAACTCCAATAATAATAATGGTATTTGTTAAGCACATAGTATGTGTCGGGCACTCTCCTCAGCGCTGAGCTAGATAAAAGTTGAACAGGTTGGACGCAGTCCCTGTCCCCCACGTGGCTCACAGTCTTCATCCCCATTTTTCAGACGAGGGAACTGAGGCCCAGAGAAGTGAACTGACTTGCCCAAGGACACCCAGCGGACAACAATACTATTTATTCTGATGGTATTGACCCCTGTTTACTTGTTTTGTTGTCTGTCTCCCCCTTCTAGACTATGAGCCCTTTGTTGGGTACGGACCGTCTCTATACGTTGCGTGCCCACTGTTGGGTAGGGACCGTCTCTATATGTTGCCAACCTGTACTTCCCAAGCACTTAGTACAGTGCTCTGCACACAGTAAGTGCTCAATAAATACAATTCAATGAATGAATGAAAGTTGCTGATTTGTACAAGTGCTTAGTACAGTGCTCTGCATACAGTAAGAGCTCAATAAATACGATTCAATGAATGAATGAAGTACAGACCTGGGAATCCGAGGTCCTTGGTTCTAATTCTGACTCTACAACCATGGACAAGTCATTTAGCTTTTCTGTGCCCCAGTTTCCTCATCTGTAAAATGGGGATTCAATACCTAGTCTCCTCTCAGGGTCATACCTGGCGAGTTGCCCATACTCTACCAGTCTCGACTATGGGAGATAGAACCAAGCAGAGGCATATCTCTTCCATTCCTAGCTGGGGTAGTGGCTAGCAAGTGGAAGGCAATCTGTTACAAGTCAAAACTCACCTGTGCTGGGCAGCAGCGGCATGGAAGTGAGTCGAGGGCAGAGACTCAGGTTTACTGCACAGAAGGAGGCCATGGTAAACCACTTCCTTATTTTTACCAAGAAAACTCGGTGGATCCACTACCAAAACGATTACAGATGGGAGGTGGGGCGTTCTGGGAGAGATGTGTCCATGGCGTCGCTATGGGTCGGAGATGACTCGACAGCATAAGACAACAACAATACCTGTTCTCCCTCCTGTTTAGACCCTGAGCCCCATGAAGGACAGGGACCGTGCCCAACTTGATAACCTTGTATCGACCCCGGTGCTACTACATTGCTTGGCAGATTGTAAACACTTAACAGACATGACAATCAATTATTAGTATTGTGGTCTACTTAGAGGAAGCACTAAATAAGCAATATGATCAATTGATTGATTGGTTACAATTGTACATACCCAACCGGCTTGTGCTTGATGTGCTACAAAAATGCCCAATTTCCCCCAGAGCAAGAATCAGCAGGTCTATCCTGTAGCCCACAGCAGATGATCTCCCCTCATGCCTCTCTTCCCCATTAGAATGTAAGCTTCTTGTGGGCAAGGAATGGGTCATGTGCTACTCTTGCTGCTTTTCCTCTTAGATTGTGAACTCCTTGAGGACAGAGATCATGTCTACTGACTCTGTTGTAAGCTCCCAAGCGTTCAACACAGTGCCCTGTCCACAGTGAACACTCAATAAATACCATTTTCCAAGTACCTAGTGCAGTGGACTTGCACACAATGGGCGTCCAGTAGCAACCATTGTTCTTACTACATCAGGAGTCTTACTACATTAAGCGCTTAGTACAGTGCTCTGCACATAGTAAGTGCTCAATAAATGCGATTGATGATGATGATGATCAGGAGAGTTGCCAAGGAAATAATGATCATTAATAAATGCGGTATTTGTTCAGTGCTTACTCTGCATCAATGCACTGTTCAAAGTGCTGGAGTAGATACAAGCTTATCAGGGTGGACACAGTCCGTGTCCCACATGGGGCTCACTGTCTTAATCCCCATTTTGCAGATGAGGTCACCGAGGCCCAGAGAAGTGAAGCGACTTGCCCAAGGTCCCGCAGCAGACAAATGAAGCAGGATTCAAACCCAGGTCCTCCCCACTCCCAGGCCTGAACTCTATCCATTAGGGCATGCTGCTTCTCTACCGAATTGCGAACCAGACGTGGACACCGGGTTTATGGAGGGCCTGAGTGGGTGACTAGCTGGGCTACTGAAGGACTTGGGGCAGAGGTCAGTCTCAGCAGGGTCACAGATCCATGCTGCTGCACAGGTGGTGAATCAATCAATCGTATTTACTGAGTGCTTACTGTGTGCAGAGTGCTGAACTAAGCACTTGGGAGAGTACCCTATAACAGTGTTAATACAAGTGTCCCCTACCCACTTGGAGCTTACAGTCTAGACAGAGAGACAGACTTGAAAACAAATTAAGTGCTATGCAGCTGAAGGGGTGGTGAATAAAGGGTACAAATTCAAGTCCAAGAGTGATGCCAAAAAGAAAGGAGTGGGGGAAATTAAGGCTTCCTCAGGGAGGAGATGTAACATTATTACTTCAAAACTTTTTGCATTATCATGGCCTCTTTTGAGGACTCCTTTTAGTTCCTTCATTAAAAGCCTCTGTTATAGGCAGATTTTATAAAGTCATAATTAAGGCATGTGCAATTAAATATTATCCAGTTCTTGAGAGCATTTAGCGTTGACCACACTCAAGTAAGATTAGTAAAATACAAACAAAAAATCTGGGTGAAGAGTGGCAGCCTGAATTAAGCATTGCAGCCTAGTCCTCTAGACCGTAAGCTCATTTTGGGCAGGGAATGGGTCTGTTTATTGTTGTACTTAGTGCAGTGCTTTAAACACAGTACATGCTCCATAAATACAATTGAATGAGTGGAGTGTATATAAAGTTATATTCTTCAATGTAATCCTCTATGTCATCAATAAATGCTTATTTTTTTAATGCACACTAAGAAATCTAATTTATTTTTCAGCACATGTGATTACTCCTTTTCATCGAGTTCCAACAACTTAGTCATGTCAGGTTCTTTCTCTAAATAATCAATTTCTAGACTTTTTCATTCTCTGGTTTTTATACATCAACACAAACTTGTTTGTTCACTGACCTATAGGGGAATCTTCGACTTAAAAACATGTCATTCTTATTCCTATTTAGACTAGTTTTTTTAAATAAAATTTTACATGAGGTTCTTGAGGCCAAAGCTAATCTTTATGTTTACTCACTTGGGTGATTAAAGCTAGTGGTATTAATTTACTCTTATATGGGGAAAATATTATAATTAACATCATTAATATATCCTTAATGATATTAATTATATTCCCCCTATAATTTTTTAACTAAAATGTTGCTTTTCCTTCTGTTTTTGTTCCTACATGCAGAGAGTGGTTTACTATGCATGTAGTTGTTTTTAAGGTGGGGGATAAGATTGAAATAGTTGCTCACTTACAAATGCTAGGCATTTGGTAAAGCCTGCATGAAGACCTTTTATGCATAATGGATATGTCCTTTCTCAAAATGTAGAGTGTTAAATGTTTCCTAAGAGCTTTATTTAAGTAGATACCAATAATTAGTTATTTTCTGTGTATCCACTGGATAAAGACTATATTTCCAAATACTGTACTTTCATATTAAATTGTGTAGACGCCTTACTGGTATCCATTCAATCATATTTATTGAGCACTTACTGTGTGCAGAGCACTGTACTAAGCACTTGGGAAGTTCAAGTTGGCAACATATAGAGTCGGTCCCTACCCAACAACGAGCTCACAGTCTAGGAGGGTATCATATTTACTGTAACAGGACACACAGATATGTGCACTTGGAAATTAAGATCATCAGGAATAGTTTTGCTAAGCAGTTTTAGATTTAAATGTGCCAAATATTTAAATAGTGCCTGGGGCAAAGAGAATATAGCATACCCAGAGCCATGTCTAAATTTTTATCTCTTGATGATGGCCCATTTCTTTTGAGTTCCTTTCCCAGAGTGCTTTGGTAATGAGGATGGCCCAGAAGGTCCATGTTAAATTTAAATGAAGGAGAAACGTAGTAAAGGCTTCACATTTTACTGATAGATTTGTTAAGTAGCAGCATGGCTTAATGGAAAAAAAAAAACAAACAAAAAAAAACACAGGCCTGTCATTCATTCATTCATTCAATCGTATTTATTGAGCCCTTACTGTGTGCAGAGCACTGTCGGTCAGAGGACCCGGGTTCTAATGCCAGTTCCTCCACCTGTCTGCATTGTGACCTTGGGCAAGTCACTTTATTTCTCTGGGCCTCAGTGACCTCATCTGTAAAACAGGAATTAGGACTGTGAGCTCCATGTGAGACAGGGCCTGGATCATACCTGACTACCTTGAATCTATCCCAGTGTGTAAGCACTTGACAAATATCATTAATAGAGGACAAACATTGAGGAGGTCAACAAGGGAATGTGTGTGTGTGTGTGTGTGTGTGTGTGTGTGTGTGTGTGTGAGAATGTGACTCTGTGTGTTTCCTTGACTTCCTCAGTGTTTTCTCCGAGTTTCAACAGAGATCCACAGAATGGTTCTTTGTGCAATGTTGAAGCAAGGATGATAGGTAGATTAATATATGGATAAGTCGTCAGCCATATATCTTTCCATGTTCCAAGATGACACCATTGATAGTGAAATTTCATATGTATGTGCAGGTGTGGCTTTAAAAAAAAAAACCGAAACCCAGTCCCTCCCACAGTGTATCCACAGATTCTGGTCTTTGCTCTAATAATAATGATGGCATTTACTAGGTGTTTACTGTGTACCAAGCACTGGGGTAGAGACAAAAAAAAAAAATCCAATTGGACATGGTCCTTGTCCAACACAGGGCTCAAAGCCTAAGACACAGAGAAAGCAAGCACTCTATCCCCATTTTACAGATGAGGACACCGAGGCACAGAGTGTCTGAGGTCACACAGTGAGAAAGTGGCTGAGCCAGGAGTAGATTCTCCAACCCGTGTTCTTTCCACTAGGCCAAACCGCCCCCCAACTTGGTTACCTGCAGAACATGGTGCTAGTTTAGGTCCTGCCTGTATGTCTCCTATCTTTCCAGGGGCCACACCTCAGAAAGCCTTTGGGGCTGTAGTCGCCCAGCACTCCTCTGCCTCAGCATTTAAAACCATGCTACACCCTATCTGTACAACAACGCCCATCCATTATCATCATCAATCGTATTTGAGCGCTTACTATGTGCAGAGCACTGTACTAAGCGCTTGGGAAGTACAAATTGGCAACATATAGAGACAGTCCCTACCCAACAGTGGGCTCACAGTCTAAAAGGGGAAGACAGAGAACAAACCAAACATACTAACAAAATAAAATAGAATAGATATATACAAGTAAAATAAATAGAGTAATAAATATGTACAAACATATATACATATATGCAGGTATCAGAATGTAGTTTAGTAAAATCAATACAGCTAGCTATCAATACAGTCCAGATACTGTAGAATAAACTGCTGCACTTTAAGCCTCGCTCCACTATCCTTCAGCCACCCAGAGTGATTTACAAGTCTGAGCATTCCTCACAGATACATATGAACTACTCTGAAAGACTTAGGAACTTCTGTCTTGTTTTCAATAGAAACTAAAGGCAAGCAAGAGAGTCCGGAAGCAGAGGAATGAATAATTAGACTAGGTTAATTAACTTTTGATTATCACAGTTGCCATTTTCCTCTCAATTTCTAATTCAGGGCCTGCCTGGAAGTATGAGAAGTTCCTGGAGCTGGAAGGCTCGAGAAAGATCTTCAATTCTCTGTGCCTCAATTACCTCATCTGTAAAAAAAATAAAATAAAATGGGGATAAGATTGTGAGCCCCATGTGGGACAGAGACTGTGTCCAACGTGATTAACTTGTATCTACCCCAGCAATTAGAGCAGTGCTTTGCACCTAATAAGCACTTAACAAGTACTGTAATTATTTTTATTGATATTATTATTTGATGTTTTGAGTCCGGAGTTTCCTTTCCCAAATTCCTTATTCTGTATGGGATCAAAAAATGTTTTGATGGGACTCTCCTTTTGTCAATCAATCAATCAATCAATCGTATTTATTGAGCGCTTACTATGTGCAGAGCACTGTACTAAGCGCTTGGGAAGTACAAATTGGCATCACATAGAGACAGTCCCTACCCAACAGTGGGCTCACAGTCTAAAAGGGGGAGACAGAGAACTGAACCAAACATACCAACAAAATAAAATAAGTAGGATAGAAATGTACAAGTAAAATAAATAAATAAATAAATAAATAGAGTAATAAATATGTACAACCATATATACATATATACAGGTGCTGTGGGGAAGGGAAGGAGGTAAGACGGGGGGATGGAGAGGGGGACGAGGGGGAGAGGAAAGAAGGGGCTCAGTCTGGGAAGGCCTCCTGGAGGAGGTGAGCTCTCAGCAGGGCCTTGAAGGGAGGAAGAGAGCTAGCTTTTGCTATTAAGAATGATAATAGTAATAATAATTGGGGTATTCGTTAAGTATTTACGGTGTGCCACTGTACTAAGCTGTGGGGTAGATACAAGATAATAATAATAATAATAATTGGCATTTATTAAGCTCTTACTATGTGCAAAGCACTGTTCTAAGCACTGGGGAGGTTACAATGTGATCAGGTTGTCCCACGGGGGGCTCACAGTCTTAATCCCCATTTTACAGATGAGGTAACTGAGGCACAGAGAAGTTAAGTGACTTACCCAAAGTCACACAGATGACAATTGGTGGAGCCAGGACTTGAACCCATGACCTCTGATTCCAAAGCCCAGGCTCTTTCCACTGAACTACACTGCTTCTCACTCCCTCCATCCCTCCCAGTGAGTGAGGCCAACTCACTCCCTGTCCCTCAAGTGGCTCATGTTTCAAGGGAAAGGGAGGACTGGTGTGGAGACAGGCACAGAGACATTAAATGACTTGCCCAGGGTCACACAGCAAGCAAGGGGAGGAGGGGGATTAGAACCCAAGACCCCTGACTCTCAGGCCCATGCTCCTTCCACCAGGTCATGCTGCATTTTATACATTTCTGGAATGCTTTCTCAGTGAAAATTCAAAGGAAAAATGATGTCCCTGGGGATATGCCAGTGCCATCATCACATATGTTGCCAACTTGTACTTCCCAAGCGCTCAGTACAGTGCTCTGCACACAGTAAGCGCTCAATAAATACAATTGAATGAATGATAATAGTAATAATAATGACAATAATGATAATGGTATTTGTTAAGTGCTTACTATGTGCCAGGCACTGTTCTAAGCAAAGGGATAGATACAAGAGAGTCAGGTTGGACACATTCCCTGCACCAGTGTTCACAGTCTTAACCCCCATTTTACAGTTGAGGGAATTGAGGCCCAGAGAAGTGAAGTGATTTGCCCAAGGCCATATGACAAACAAATGGTGGAGCCGAGATTAGGACCCATGACCTTCTGACTTTCAGGCCTGGGATCTATCCGCTAGGCTGGAATGTGATCCCTTAAATCGCTTCCACTTTCCTGTTTTCATCCCAGCCTGAGCTGCCTCATGCTAAATCTTTTGTTTAGTGATCACCTAGTAACAATCATTGTGATTGATTGATTGATTGAGTTTTTCCCCTAATTACACAACATTGGACAAATGGCCTGGTTTGATTACTTTTACAGCCTCAGAAAGGGAGATGCCAAAGAGAGTGGGTGGAGGTTTGACTTGGCTACAATTCGGAAAAGGGGGCAGATTCATGCAAACTGGCTAAAAGAGGAGCTGCCTATGGGAATCAATCAATCAGTCCTATTTATTGAGCACCTACTATGTGTAAAGCCCGATATTAAGTTCTTGGGGAAACCTAACCCTTGTACCCAATACTTGCCTAATGTTTCAGCCTTAGAAGAGCAACATGGTGTAGTGGACAGAGCATGGGCCTGGGAATCAGAAGGTCATGGGTTCTAATCCCTGTTCTGCCATTTGTCTGCTGTGTGACATCGGGCAAGTCACTTCACTTCTCTGGGCCTCAGTTACCTCATCTGTAAAATGGGGAGTGAGGCTGTGAGCCCCACGTGGGACAGGATCTGTGTCCAACCCAACTTGCTTGTGTCCACCCAAGTGCTTAGAAATTGCCTGGCATTCATTCAATGGCATTTATTAATAATAATAATAATAATAATAATGGTATTTGTTAAGTGCTTACTATGTGCAAAGCACTGTTCTAAGTGCTGGGGGGTACAGGGTGATCAGATTGTCCAACTTGGGGCTCACAGACAATCCCTATTTTACAGATGAGGTAACTTGAGACACAGAGAAGTTAATTGACTTGACCAAAGCCACACAGCTGACAAGCGGCAGAGTCAGGATTAGAACACACAATCTCTGACTCCCAACCCCGGGCTCTTTCCACTGGGCCACAAAGTGCCTGGCACATAGTCAGTGCTTAAAAAAATACCATAAAAAAATTCTGGGTTCTAATCCTGGGTCCACCACTTGTCTACAGTGTGACTTTGGGCAAGGCATTTCACTTCCCTGTACCTTAGTTGCTTCACCTGTAAATTGGGGATTAAGACTGTGCGCCCCATGTGGGACACGGACTGTGTCCAACCTGATTAGCTTGGACTGACCCCAGTACAGTGCCTGACACAAAGTAAACGCTTAATACCATTTAAAAAGAAATTAAATCAACTGAAAAATCAGTTCCTGATGGAGATGGAGGCGGCAGGGGAGAGTTCTCTTTCACATCACCCAGGATATTCTATTCCAGCCTGTTTCCATCACCCTGGCTGGGGGGAAAATGGAACAACACCCGGAGCATGAAAACTCTTCCAAACCCTGGGAAGAATGGGGGCTGTTGGAGTGGCCTCTGTGGCTATGGGGGTATCCTGAGCTCTGAGCCCCGTGGAGCCCAAAATTCTGCTCCTCCAGCCACAGTCCCCGACTGACTTTTGATTTTCTTTTCTGTATTTGTCCTTGTCTTTTATGTTGATTTTGTGCTTTACTGTTTTTGGTTGCTTCTTCTCTGTTTGCCTCCAGTCCCTCTCCCCACCTAGAGCCAGAGATTATGTGCCTTTTGAAGACCAGAGACTCTATCCTAATCCCACCTGGGTATTCTTTCCCCATATTTACTATGGTGCAAGCAGTGATTATGTGCCTTTTGAAGACCAGGGACTCTATCCTAATCCCACCTGGGTATTCTTTCCCCATGTTTAATGTGGTGCAAGCAGTTAATAAATATATTACTACTACAAATAGAATGGGAGGTATCTTTTGATGGATTATTTTAGGAAATAAAGAGGGCGGGAAGAGCTCATTGAAGGGTAGCCTATACACTTGGATCTGAACACTTTAGGTAATTAACAATAATAATAATAATAATAATGGCTTTTATTAAGTGCTTACTTTGTGCAAAGCACTGATCTAAGTGCTAGGGAGGTTACAAGGTGATCAGGTTGTCCCACGGGGGCTCACAGTCTTAATCCCCATTTTACAGATGAGGTAAACTGAGGCACAGAGAAGTTAAGTGACTTGCCCAAAGACACATAGCTGACAATTGGCAGAGCTGGCATTTGAACCAATGACCTCTGACTCCAAAGCCTGGGCTCTTTCCACTGAGCCACGCTGCTTCTCTAATTGATATTCACCCCACCCTCAACCCCACAGAATTTATGTACATATCCCAAATTTAATTTTATTAATGTTTACCTCCTCACTCTAGACTGAGAACTTCTTATGGGCAAGGAGTTACTTAGATTGTGAACCCCAAGGAAGAAACTGGTTATTTTGTATCTACCCCAGTGCTTAGAACAGTGCTCGACACATAGTAAGGTCTTAAAAACAAATAGCACAATTAATATTATTATTAGTCTCCCAAGAACTTAAGACAATGCTGTGCACACAGGACGTGATCAATAAATAACCTTGATTGACTGATGGACATGGAGCCAAATTGAGCCATTAGAGGTAGAGAAGCAGCATGGCTCAGTGGAAAGAGCCCGGGCTTTGGAGTCAGAGGTCATGGGTTCAAATCCCAGCTCTGTCAAATGTCAGCTGTGTGACTTTGGGCAAGTCACTTCACTTCTCTGGGCCTCAGTCACCTCATCTGTAAAATGGGGATTAAGACTGTGAGCCCTCCATGGGACAATCTGATTACCATGTATCCTCCCCAGCGCTTAGAACAGTGCTTTGCACATAGTAAGCACTTAATAAATGCCATTATTATTATTTTTAGAAAAGGGAACCACTGGAGGGAGGTGGGGGGGGGGTCGGCGGGGAGGCCATCCTGATGCCCTGCGGGGGTAGGAAAACAGCAGCCAATCACCGTAAGGAACAGATTTTTTTTTTCTCTTTTAAATGACATTTGTTAAGTGCTTACTATGTGCCAGGCAGAGCTGGGGTAGCTACAAGTTACTCAGGTTGGACACAGTCCCTGTCCCACATGGGGTTCACTGTCTCAATCCCCATTTTACAGATGAGAGAACTGAGGCCCAGAGAAGTGAAGTGACTTGTCCAAAGTCACACAGCAGACAAGTGGTGGAGACAGGATTAGAATCCAGTTCCTTCTGACTTCCAGGCTTATGCTCTATCAGCTAGGCTAAACTGCTTCTCAGATTGATTCATAATGCTTCTCCATGAGACATCAAGGCGTTCCCACTGCGGAGCCTGCCACTAGCCAGAAAGGTGCTCAATAAACACTGTTGGTAGTGTAAAATGGAAATTAAATACTTGTTCCTCCCCTTAATAATAATGGTATTTGTTAAGCACTTACTATGTCCCAGGCAGTGTACTAAGTGCTGTGGTGGATTTTCATTCATTCGATCATATTTGTTGAGCGCATACTGTGTGCAGAGCACTGTACTAAACACTTGGGAAGTACAAGTTGGCAGCATATAGAGACGGTCCCTACCCAACAGCGGGCTCACAGTCTAGAAATATAAGCAAAGTGGGTTGGACACAGTCCCTGTCCCACGTGGGGCTCACAGTCTCAATCTCCATTTTACAGATTCATTCATTCATTCAATGGTATTTATTGAGCACTTACTGTGTGCAGAGCACAGTACTAAGCGCTTGGGAAGTATAAATCGGCAACATATAGAGACGGTCCCTACCCAATAACGGGCTCACAGTCTAGAAGGCAGGCTCACAGTCTAGATCTGCCTGGGACAACTGGAAACTTGGAATAAATCTCGCCTCACATAGCTGTGCTCCTACTGCTACTTCTGTGTTTCCTCTGCTATCTGCACCCAACATGGTCTTAAAAAAAGGGGGGGAGGGGATCATTCAATCACTTTCTTCTTTAGATCACAGGCTGCCTCCTCCCCTGGGCAACCACTGAGACAGCAAAAGTAGGAAGCAAGTCAAATCATCATGACTTTCAGCTTAGTGGGGTCCAAATTAGTGATGCTGCATTTTGAATAACCATGACCTTTGTCCCAAGAGATGATTTTAAAGCATACAGAATTTTAAGTTAACTGAAAATGAATCCATTCAGAAGCATCTGAATTAATTCAAAGAAACAGGACTGTACAGATGAGGTAACAGGCACAGAGAAGTGACGTGGCTTGCCCAAGGTCACACAGCAGACAAGTGCCGGAGCCAGGATTAGAACCCAGGTCCTTCTTACTCCCAGGCCCTGGCTGTAACACCTAGGCCATGCTGCTTCTCCTCTGTGCCACTTGGAAATTTGATAATCACCTCACCCTCAGCCCCACAGCACTCAAGTACATACCCATAATGTATATTTATATTATAATATTTATATTATTTATATTATGTCTGCCTCCCACTCTAAACTGTCAGCTCCTTACAGGCAGGAAACATGTCCACAAATGCTTTTGTCTTGTCCTGGCCCAAATGCTTAATACAGTGTTCTGGACACAGCAAGCACTCAATAAATTCCATTGATTGATTGAACCTCATGTGGGAAAGGAACAGGGTCCAATCTACATGTATATCATGATGATGATTTTTGTTAAGCACTTACTATGTGCCAAACATTGTTCTAAGCACTGGGGTAGATACAAGGTAATCAGGTTGTCCCATATGGGCCTCACAGTCAGTCCTCATTTTACAGATGAGGTAACTGAGGCACAGAGAAGTTAAATGGTTTGACCAAGGTCACACAGCAGACAAGTGGCAGAGCGGGATTAGAACCATATCCTCTGACTCCCAAGCCCGTGCTTTTCCCACTAAGCCACACTGAATCTACCCTCAGTGCTATGTAGAATGTTTGGCACATACTAAGCTCGTAACAAATGCCACAGTTGTTATCATGACTTTTCTAATTAGGCCTGCTTCTGATTTCTTTTTCAGCTATGAGCCATCATGCAGGGATTATTTTTTTTGACAGGTATAGCTTGCTGCAGAGGATAGGTCATGTATAATCATCATCATTATTATTGTCTGAAGCCCCTGGCTAGTAGCCACCAGGACCTTCCTGGCCCCGGGGGGAGCCTCGTTGACGACATAGTAGAAGTCAAACCACCCCTCTGAGCACCAAAATTAGTGTGAAAAGATTTTTACTTAGATTTACCAACATGCAAGGGAGTGACACGTACACACTGTCACTCTTTTTACTCCACCAAGTGTCCAATACCAGTCTGCTGGTCAAGGGAACTTGTTCTGTCGATGCTTCTTCTTTCTGCTTCCAAGTGCTGCTGCTGTCCCAGATGCTTTCCTCTGCATGCTTCCCCATGATTCAAAACGAGCGCTTTTTATCTGCTTTAGGTGTCGCAGCTGGGGACCTACATGGCAATCACGGATTAGTCCACGACCATTACCAGGTAGAACAGGGAAAGAAAGGCCCCACCTCTCCATGCTCCACCCCCACAGGTAGTCAGTAATCACCTGTCTCAGGTAGAGGCCATCAGCACCTTCATCGGTGTCTTCCTTCTTGTTGTTTGCGGGATGACAAACCGTCACTAATAAGGCAGCTTGTTCCGGGCTCACTGCAATTATCAAAGGCATTTATTTAATGAGAAGCAGCCAGGCCTAGTGGTTAGAGCACAGCCCTGGGAGTCAGAAGGTCATGGGCGCTAATCCAGGCTCTGCCACTTGACTGCTGTGTGACCTTGGACAAGTCACTTAACTTCTTAACTGTGCCTCAGTTCTCTCATCTGGAAAACGGGGATTAAGACTGTGAGCCCCAGTGGGGACATGGACCGTTTCCAACCTGATTCTCTTGTATCTACCCCAGTGCTTAGTACAGTTCCTGGCACATAGTAAACTGTGAGCCCGTTGTTGGGTAGGGATTGTCTCTGTTGCCGAATTGCACTTTCCATGCTTAGTCCAGTGCTCTCCACACAGTTAGCACTCAATAAATGTGATTGAATGAATGAATAGTAAATGCTTAACAAGTTCCATAAAAAAGTGCTCACCGTGAGCAGACCAATGTACAAAGTGGAAGAGCAGGATTAGAACCCACATCCTCTGACTCCCAAGCCCATGCTTTTCCCACTAAGCCACGTTTACAAGGAGCTTACAAACTATCTGGGAGACAGACATTAAAATAAATTAAAGGTAGAAAACTGAGGGGGACGAAATATCTGTAGGTGCCTGGGGGTGGGAGGAGTACTTAAGTCCTCTAAAAAGGAGCTGCTCATCATAGCTGCATGTTTCACCTATAGTAAATAGGGGAAAACCAATACATAGAAAGTTCCTAGATTAATTTGGAAGGAGACTCCACCGAGCAGGTTAATTAATAATAATAACAACAACAATTGTGGTCTTTATTAAGCATTTACTATGTGCCAGGCATTGTACTGAGTGCTAGAGTGGATACAAGCAAATCGGGTTGGACACAGTCCCTTTCCCACGAGGGTCTCACAGTCTCAATCCCCATTTTCCAGATGAGGTAGCTGATACACAGAAAAGTGAAGTGATTTGCCCAAGGCCACACAGCAGACAAGTGGCAGAGTCAGGATTAGAACCCACAACCTTCTGACTAAGGTCGCAATTGAACTCCCAGGCTCTTTCAGGAAAGCAAGGACAGCGATCCCACACTATTGCACATCCTGAGCGTACATGGGAACAGCTTTTCAGTGCAGAGGTGAGATGGACCAACGAGTTCAAGTTTCTCAATTTTATTCAGTTAAACCAGGAAGGGATTTAGCCATGAACGTGAGGGGATATGGCATTCTAAGAAAGAAAAATGAGAAACCAGCAAAATTAGAAAAAACAAACTCAGCAGCTTTCAAAATACTTTGGGAAATAATGAGAGCAGCCCCATGAGATGATTGCATCCAGAACAAAGGAATCCAGGAGAGCTGCACGTCCCTTAAGGAAACAATTTTAAGGATGGAAGAAAAAAAAATCAACTCTCAGCAGAAGAAAGATGGGGAAAGCTAGGAGGAAATCAATTTGGGTAAACAAAGAATTACAGAAAGATTGAAAACCAAATGGGAAAGGCAGAAAGGGGAAGGTGCCCCTGATTGCCCAGGAGCTGAATCAAGAAATGGGAAATGGTTCTTGGGGAGACAGAAACAGCAAGGGAGAAAATGAAATATCACTTGTAAAAGTTAGAAAGGAAGTAGACAAATATTTTCCCAAATACCTCTGTTACAAACTTGGGTACCAACTTTTCATTGTGATTGTGGGGTCAAAGAGGAGTATTGGAGATGAAGTTCAACATAGGTCTTTCCTGGTATGAAATTCACAGGTTTTGTCTAATAATAATAATAGCAATAATAATAATAGTATTTGTTAAGCACTCACTATGAGCCAAGCACTGTTCTAAGCACTGGGGTAGATACAAGTTAATCAGGTTTTCTCATGGGGGGTTCACAGTCTTAATCCCCATTTTACAGATGAGGTAACTGAGACACAGAGAAGTTAAGAGACTGGCCCAAAGTCACACAGCTGAGAAGTGGTGAAGCCGGAATTAGAACTCATGACCTCTGACTCCCAAGCCCATACTCTTTCCACTAAGCCACATTGCTTATTTAAATGAACAGCTCAAAAAAGCTGGGGTCATTACCTCCTTTCGCCATCATGGAATGGGTCCTTATGGATATAAACAATCGATCAATCGATCAATCAGTCTTTTTTATTAAGCTCCTACTGTGTACAGATCACTTTCCTAAATGCTTGGGGGATTACAACACAACAGTTGGAAAACACACTCCCTGCCCACAGTGATCTTAGAGAATGATAAGAAGTTGCAGAGAATTGGTCTTTATCTGAAAAAATGAAACCTGGAAACTAGAATGAATAAATGTGAAAGAGGAAGGAAAAAGATTAAACTGAATTCGGGCACAGCTGGTGACAGATTTTTGGAAAGAACTAAATGTAGTAACATATGAAGACTTCCATTGTAAACTCTTAGTGAATTGACCATTCATTCAATCGTATTTATTGAGTGCATGCTGTGTGCAGAGCACTGTACTAAGCGCTTGGGAAGTACAAGTCAGCAACATAGAGAGACGGTCCCTACCCAACAATGGGCTCACAGTCTAGAAGGGACCAGAGTTCTTACTGACCATTTGATCCCAGTGGAAAAATGGTGAATTAATGGAAATGGATGAACATAATAAGCAATTTTCAAAGACAGAAAAGCAAAAGATTTTAGTCCCTAAGAGTAAATTCTCTCCAAAACTTACAATCCTTCAAAGGCTGCCTCTTTCTCTGCATGAAGGAGAAACTCCCAACGATTGACTTCTGGGTTTGGCTCTGCCATCGGCCTGCTGTGTGATGTTGGGCAATCATTTAGCAGCTCTGTGCCTCAGTTTCCCCAACTGTAAAATGGGACTCTCTTCCTGTTCTTCCTTCTGTTTGAACAGTGATCCCCATGTGTGATGGGGCCTTTGTCCAAACTAGTGATCTTGTATCTATCCCACCGCGTAGAATAGTGCTTGGCGCGTAGTAAGTGCTGAACAAATGCCATTAAAAAAATCAAAAGCAATCCAAAGAAGACCAAGCAAACGCCAGGCCTAATCTGAAATCATTTGGGAGAAATAAGGTATGAAAAATATCACTACATTTACCGCTAACTTCTGCTCCATTAACCATAGTCATCATTTGTTTCATGACCCTTCACAGGACTGGGACCAAAGAATCCAATATGCATTTGGCCAGTCAAATGTTTCTGCCCTGAGTGTCATGAGATTGTGGCATGACTTAGTGGATAGATGCTTGGGAAGACATGCACAGAGTGATATTTTAGGAAAATGTTACAGGCAGCAGAGGGAAATATGACCAGAGAGAGGAGAGAGTAGCAACAGACATAGGGATTGTCTCTATTTGTTGCCAAATTGTACAGTGCTCTCACACAATAAGCACTCAATAAACATGATTGAATGAATGAATGAATGAATGAATGAGAAGCAGTGAGGCCTCATGGAAAGACCCCAGGCCTGGGAGTCGGAAGGACCTGGATTCTAATCCCTGCTGCACCACATATCTGCTGTGGGACCTTAGGCAAATCCCTCAACTTCTCTGAGCCTCAGTTACCTCAACTGTAAAATGGGGATTTAGAGTGTGAGCCCAGTGTGGGACAGGGACTGTGTCCAACCTTAGAACAGTGTTTGGCACATAGCAAGTGCTTAACAAGTACCATTTCTAGACTGTGAGCCTATATGTTGCCAACTTGTACTTCCCAAGTGCTTAGTACAGTGCTCTGCACACAGTAAGCACTCAGTAAATACAATTGAATGAATATATTTCAGTCCCATGGCTCACGGATCAACTATCCACAGCCATTAGCGCTATTGCTATAGAGAAGCAGCGTGGCTCAGTGGAAAAAGCACGGGCTTTGGAGTCAGAGGTCATGGATTTGAATCCCGAATCCACCACATGTCTGCTGTGTGACGTTGGGCAAGTCACTTAACTTCTCTGAGCCTCTGTTCCCTCATCTGTAAAATGGGGATTAAGACTGTGAGCCCCACGTGGGACAACTTGATCAGCTTGTATCCCCCCCAGCGCTTAGAACAGTGCTTTGCACATAGTAAGTACTTAACAAATGCTATTATTATTATTATTGCCAACATCAAATGATGAAAGAAAATCCTAGAACAAATTCATCATTCAGGCTGCATGGTAAAACCTCAGAATCCAGAGCAGCTAACAAGAATACTTGAACATAACCTGAGATCCCCAATAGAAACAGCTACTGTGGCTGACCTGATTATCTTGTATTTACCTCAGGGCTTATTGCGGTGCTGAATATACAAAAGACCTTATCAGATACTCTTATTATTATTACTATTCTTGTAATTATTATGACAGACATAAAAGTCTGACCACTCTTTAGAGCTTATGCAGATAAAAAGGTTTGAGTAAACTTTCACGAGAAAGTAGCTACTCAACAACATCAGCTGCAAAGAATTAGGATAATAAATTTGACATTCATTAGTGTTTCTTTTATTATAGTATCTGTCAAGCACTTACTGGGTGTATTTGCCAAGCACTTACTATGCTCCAAATGCTGTAGTCCCTGTCCCACATGGAGTTCAGAGATTTTTTTTAATGATATTTATTAAGCGCTAACTGTATACCAGGCACTGTACTAAGCTTTGGGGTAGATAGAAGATAGTCAGGTTGGACACAGTCCGTATCTCCCATGGGGTTCACAGTCTTAATCCCCATTTCACAGATGAGGCAACTGAGGCACAGAAAAATTAAGTGATTCACCCAAGGTCTCATAGCAGACCAGTGGTGGAGCCAGAATTATAACCCAGGTATTCTGACTCCCAAACCCATGCTCTATTTACTGCTTCTCGTTTAATAGTAATAATAATAATAATGACATTTGTTAAGCGCTTACTGTGTGCAAAGCACTGTTCTAAGCACTGGGGAGGGTACAAGGTGATCAGGTTGTCCCACGTGGTGCTCACAGTCATAATCCCCATTTTACAGATGAGGTAACTGAGGCACAGGGAAGATAAGTGACTTGCCCAAAGTCACACAGTTGACAAGTGGCAGAGCTGGGATTTGAACCCACGACCTCTGATTCCCAAACCCGTGCTCTTTCCACTGAGCCATGCTGCTTCTTTAATAGCATTTATTGAGTTTGAGTGTTTTGTGTACTATACTAGACCCTTGAAATTTTATAAGTATAAGAGAAAGGTATTACTGCTGTTCTAACCTATTTTGAAAATGGAATTTTCAATAATTATTTCGATGAATACCTGGGGAAGGCATTCTTTTTTTCTAGTTTCCAAATGGAAAATCCAGCATATGTAAAAGCTAGAATATTTGGGATGCCCAAATAAGCTAAAATCTTGTTATGAATGATGAGTATTTGTGCACGGTTGGCAGGAGAGATGGCTTATTCCTACTGAAATCAATTTGTCTCCACATATGACTTAAAAAATATTTAGCTTGATCTGGCTGCAGAACAATGGGTTTGTTTTGATTGAGGTCCTTCTGCCTTTCTTTCTGGTGGAGTGAGAAAAGACAACACGAGAAAATTCCCCTGCCTTTTCACTGTGATTTCCAGAGCCTCACGTTTCCACTCTGCCCTGTGTATGTGGGGCCACAGGATTCTTAAGCAGCACTAGCTGCAGACTTCAAATTTTTTTGAAGGTCCTTTCAGGTCCCCTTTACCACCAAATTCTATACTTTTATGTTCTAATAAGGAACAATGGACATATTTGTTAAGCACTTAGTACGCGCCAAGCACTGGACTAGATAGAAGATAATCAGGTCAGATACAGGCCCTGTCCCACATGGTGTTCAAAGTCTAAGTGAGAAAGACAATGGGTATTGAATCCTCCATTTTATATACAAAGAAAGAGAGGCACTGAGTAGGGAAGCAGCTTTTTTTATTTTTTAGTTGTGTTTGTTAAATGCTTACTACGGGCCAGGCACTGTTCTAAGCACTGGTGTAATTACAAAGCAACCAGGTTGGACACAGTTCCAGACTCAGGTGGGGTTCACAGTCTTCATCCCCATTTGACAGATGAGGTAACTGAGGTACAGAGAAGTGAAGTGACTTGCCCAAGGTCACACAGCAGACGAGTAGCAGAGCTGGGATTAGAACCCAGGTCCTTCTGACTGCCAAGCCCATACTCTTATTCATCAGGGCACCCCGCTTCTCTAGGGGCACACAGCAGGTCTCAACTGAAAGCTCATCGTGAGCAGGGACTGTGTCTACCAATTCTGTTGTATCGTACTCTCCCAAGGACTTAGCACAGTGTTTTATACACAGCAGGTGCTCAATAAATACCAATGATGATGATGATGAAGGAACAAAATTTTGTCCCTGGATTTGTTTGGATTTGAACTTTTTCCCAGTAATGAGACACGTGAGCATCTGTCCTCATAGATCAACTGTTACTCAGATCATTGTTGATCTTGCAAGTTATCTGTGTTCTCTGACACCACAATGGAGAAGCAGCATGGCCTAGTGGATAGAACACAGGGCTGGCAGTCAGAAGGACCTGGGTTCTCATCCCAGCTCCACCCCATGTCTGCTGTGTGACCTTGGGCCAGTCACTTCACTTCTCATGAGAGGCAGCGCGGCTCAGTGGAGTCAGAGGTCGTGGCTTCAAATACAGGCTCCGCCAATTATCATCATCATCATCAATTGTATTCATTGAGCGCTTACTGTGTGCAGAGCACTGTACTAAGCGCTTGGGAAGTACAAGTTGGCAACATATAGAGACAGTCCCTAAACAAAGGTGGGCTCACAGTCTAAAAGGGGGAGACAGAGAACAAAACCAAACATACTAACAAAATAAAATAAATAGAACAGATATGCACAAGTAAAATAAATAAATAAATAAATAGAGTAACAAATATGTACAAACATATATACATATATATATAATTGTATATATATATATACAATTGTCACCTGTGTGACTTTGGGCAAGTCATTTAACTTCTCTGTGCCTCAGTTACCTCACCTGTAAAATGGGGATTAAGACTGTGAGCCCCCCGTGGGACAACCTGATCATCTTGTAGCCTCCCTAGGGCTTAGAACAGCGCTTTGCACATAGTAAGTGCTTCATAAATGCCATCATTATCATTATTCTCTATGCCTCAGTTCTCTCATCTGTAAAATGGGGATTAAGAGCGTGAGCCCCATGTGGGGCAGGGACTCTGTCCAACCTGATTAACTTGTATCTACCCCAGCATTTGGTACATACTTTGCACACATTAAGCACTCACTAATACGATTGAATGGAGTGAAAAGTACCATAATAATAATTATAAATATAATAATATATAAATATATAAATATAATAATAAATATAATAGATTATTATTATTATTATCATTATTATTGGTCCTGCACTTTCAGGTTTGGCAAATTGTATGGCTAACAACATGGAAAAGCTTCGGGTGGCAGTCTCTTCAGGAAACCTAGTGAAAAGAAGTTGTTTTGCCTTCTAGATTCTGGTTTGATTAAAAATATATTAAAACTGGTCATCCCATGCAGACAGCATAATTATCTCCAAGGCTAATCTGAAGCAGTAATATTTTATCACAAGCACCCACAGATGAGTTGAAAGACGAATTTGCCTTTGCAATTCCAGAGCCCGGTAGGTTGAAAGATTTCTCATGAAATGACGTTTTAGATAACAATTCAGCACTTCACCTTCATTTATAGATGAAATATTTCCTGGTCAATTGAATATAAAAAAAAAAACTGTTTTCCATCTCCTACTGCATTTAATTCTCAGCTCTGTAAATGGTAACTAGATCTGAGGAAGAATATCTGAATTAGACTGCATTTTAATGATGTGTCAGTAGTCTTCTTGAAATTGGATGAACTAACCAGCGTATCTGAACAGGCACAAAAAGGTTCATTACAGGTTCTCGCAGTGCCAAGAGAGGGTTTGATAAGGCTGAAAGACTGCTTGCTAGAGCAAAATGAAACACGTTAAAATGACTGTGGATTATAAAGATGTCTTGGGTTTATAAAAATAATGATGGTATTTATTAAGTGTTCTGTGCCAAGCCCTGAGGTAGCTATCAGAAAATCAATTGGACACAGTCCCTCACACAACAGCTCACAATCTAAGAGAGAGGTAGAGGAGGTGTTTTATCCCCCATTTTACTGATGAAGAAACTGAAGCTCAGAGAAGTTAAGTGACTTTCCCAAGGTCACAAAACAGGCCAGTGGCCGAGTCAGGGCTCAAACCCAGGTCTCCTGAATCCCAGGCCTTTGCTCTTACCACTTACTGCCTCCATATCAATCTATCAATCATATTTATTGAGCACTTATTGTGTGCAGAGCACTGTACTAAGTGCTTGGGAAGTACAAGCCGGCAACATATAGAGACAGTCCCTACCCAACAGCAGGCTCACAGTCTAGAAGTGGGAGACAGAGAACAAAGCCAAACTTATTAACAAAATAAAATAAATAGAATAGATATGTACAAGTAAGATAAATAAATAAATAAACAGAGTAATAAATATGCTCAATTTTATATCTTCACCTGTCTCTCAGTTTCCTCGTTTGCTAAAGGAGACAAAGGTTCCTGTTCCCCCGACCTCTTTGATTGTGATCTCCGTGTGGGACAGGGACTACATCTAATCCGATTATCTTGTACCTACCTCAATGCATAGCACCATATTTAGCATGAAACTCACACACTTTGCTCCTCTTAAGCCAATAAAGCCCTAGAATGCAGGAAATCTACAAATCATCATCACCATTATTATTATTGTTATTATTACAATTATCTGAGGTTTAAGTGCTTGCTTTGCACAAGCATTGTGCTAAGCAGTAGAGAGAGTTACAAAGATCAATCAATCAATCCTATTTATTGAGCACACACTGTGTGTAGATAGAAACGTTACCTGCCGACAATCAGCATATAGTATAGCAGGGGAGAAGATACTCAGCGACCAATAGTTTTTAAGTGTCTATGGCATCTATTCATGTCTGTCTTCCCTCTAGATTGCAAACTCCTTGTGGGCCGGCAACTTGTCGACTAATTCTTTTATATTTACCCTCTCACGCACTCAGTACAGTGCTCTACCCTCAGCAAGCACTCAATAAATGCCAGTAGTAGATCGATTTAATCTGTAAAGAGATCCGGGAAGGATTTGCCAAGCTTGGTTCACACCAGCCAACCTGAAGAGCTATTGTCATAATAAATAATAATAATATTAATAATTGTAGTATTTATTAAGCACTTACTATGTGCCAGGCACTGTTCTAAAAGAGAGGATAGACACAAGATAATTGGATTGGACACAGTCCCTGTCTGGCATGGGGCTCACAGTCTAAATAGGAGGGCAGATAGGAGAACTGAGACACAGAGAAGTTAAATGACTTGCCCAAGGTGACACAGCAGACAAATAACAGAGGTGGGATTATAACCCAGGTCCTTCTGACTCTGAGACCTGTGCCCTAATAATAATAATTATGGTATTTGTTAAGCGTTTACTGGAGTAGATACAGGGTAAGCAGGGTATCCCATGTGGGGCTCACAGTCTTAATCCCCATTTTATAGATAGGGATCTAAGGCCCAGAGAAGTTAAGTGGCTTGCCCAAGGTCACAAAGCAGGCAAGTGGCAGAGCTGGGATTAGAACCCATGACCTCTGACTCCCAAGCTCATGCTGTCTCTACTAAGCTTCATAGAGAAACAGTGTGGCTCAGTGGAAAGAGCACGGGCTTTGGAGTCAGAGGTTATGCATTCAAATCCCGGCTCCACCACTTGTCAGCTGTGTGACTTTGGGCAAGTCACTTAACTTCTCTGAGCCTCAGTTACCTCATCTGTAAAATGGGGATTAAGACTGTGAGCCCCACGTGGGACAACCTGATCACCTTGTATCCCCCCAGCGCTTAGAACAGTGCTTTGCACATATGTGCCATCATCATTATTATTAAGCCACGCTGCTTCTCTATTCACTAGGCCAGGCTGTCATCGGCATCATTTCCAAAACACAAGAATAAAATGTGTAAAATACCCACTCTTTCACCCCTTTGTCCTAAATTGCCTTCCAGTCTTCCTTCCAAAATACTTTCATTTTAGAAAATGGTCTTTCATCCCATTCCTTGATTTATCTGTGAGTATGTGCACTTCCTTTTTTACAGTGAGTATCTCATTCTCCTGATGGTCCATTGAGTTTATAGCATGAGGGCCCTTACGGATTTTAAGGTATTGTCTTGTGGCTTTCCTTTCATAAATATCCTGCACATGTTTCCCCTGAAAGACCAGTGCTCAAATTGAGGCCTTTGCAGACCATGGTAGTTTCGCCAAATGAAACAAACCAAATGGGGATTAAATCTTACCTCCTCTTACTTTGACTGTGAGGCCCATGTGAGACAGGAACTATTTCCAACCTGATAAGCTGGTATCTACCACATCACTTACAACAGTGCTTACAACACAGTAAGCACTAAAAAAAAAACATAAAAAAAATTCCTGCACTTTTCTGATTTCCCCAGAGGACATTTAAGGTCATGTCTTTTTCACTGCTCTGAATGCCATCATGCTAGCTCAAACAAGGAATGCAATCTGTCTCTCTGAGTCACTATGAAATATTCTTTCAACTCTCTGGTAATTTTGAACATACTAAAAAATCTGGAATTCACTTTAATCTCCCATTCATCATTTCTTCTATATTGTGCTGAAATTTGGCTGAATATCTTTTTGAACCCACTCTTCCTTGACTATTTAAAACCTATTATCCTCTCTCTCTCCCTCCCTCACACCCACTGTTCATTGAGACACAAAGTGTTCTTTTATAACTTTCTCAAACCTCTTACTGGATTAATAGACCTTCCTGGCTTGAGGACAAAAAGTGAGGAAGGTGATTTTTGCTTGCAGCATTTCACCACTCTCCATTCCTGGCAAGGAGCTAGTCAGAATTATATTAAACTAGATGCTAAGGAGCGTTGTTAATGTTCAGTTTGTGAAAGCCCAATGTGATCTGACACCAAAATGTACTGCAGGACATTTGATCTTTAAGCAGTCAGTCAATCGCATTTATTGGGGACTTACTGTGTGCAGAGCATTGTACAAAGCACTTGGGAGAGTACAATATAACAGACACATTTCCTGCCCACAATGATCTGACAGTCTAGAGGTGGAGAATAATTATTAATTGTTATTGTGGTAATTGTTAAGCACATACTATGTGCCAGACACTGTACTGAGCACTAGGGCACATGCAAGCAAATCGGGTTGGACATAGTCCCTGCCCCACATGGGGCTCACAGTCTCAATCCCCATTTTATAGATGAGGTAACTGAGGCACAGAGAAGTAAAGTCACTTGCCCAAGGTCACAAAGCAGGGAAAATGCCTGATAACCCCTGCTGAGCCAGGATTTGAACTCCCATCCTGTGTGTATTCCATGAGGCCACACTGCTTCTCTGTTTCACTCACTCATGAAGTATGGGTTAGGGATGTAGCGTTAGACTGCATTTCACAACTTTGACAAAATTCCCAATTTAACAGGCTATGAGCATCATCAAGTTCAATAAACATTCTCCAGGTACTTATGAAGCTGATGATTGGACAATAGGGCAGCTTTCATACGAAGGCATGACAATTACTTGCAGAATTATTAGTGCTCTTGGTTTTAACAGCCAAGTTTAGGCACACATATGGAACAACAGAATGCAGCGTAGAGTGAAACTTTCCAACGGCAGGGCAGAATTAAAAGCAGACACCGATTTCTGCTTTCTGAACAGCACCATTTACAGTGATCAATCTATCAGTGGTATTTATTGAGTGCTTACTATGTGCAGCGCACTATACTAAGTGCTTGGACGAGTATAATACAACAGAATTAGCAGACACATTCCCCGCCCAAATTGAGCTTACCATTAGATCAAGAGGAGCAGCATGGTATATTGGAAAGAGCTTGGGTCTTGGAGTCAGAGAACCTGAGTTCTAATCTTCGCTCCACTTGCCTGCTGTGTGACCTTGGGCAAGTCATTTAACTTCTCTGTTCCTCAGTTCCGTCATCTGTAAAAGAGGGATGAAGACCAAGCCCACATGGGACATGGACTGTGCCCAAACTGCCTAGCTTTTAATCTGCCCCAGCGCTTAGTACAGTGCCGGATACATTGTTAGCACTTACCATATACCACAGAGAAGCAGCGTGGCTCAGTGGAAAGAGAGTCAGAGGTCATGGGTTCTAATCCCGGCTCCGTCACTTGTCAGCTGTGTGACTTTGGGCAAGTCACTTCACTTCTCTGTGCCTCAGTTACCTTATCTGTAAAATGGGGATAAAGACTGTGAGCCCCACGTGCAACAACCTGATTACCTTGTATTCCCTTCCCCCCCAGGACTTAGAACAGAGCTTGGCACATAGTAAGTACTTAACAAATACCATCATTGTTATTATTATATAAAAAAAAGAAACACGGTAGAGGGAGTGTGGCCTAGTGGGAATAGCACGGGCCTGAGTGTCGAGGACCTGCATTCTCATTATGGCTCCACCATTTGTCTGCTTTGTGACCTTGGGAAAGTCACTTGACTTATCTGTGACTCATTTGCCTCATCTGTAAAATGGGGAATAATTCATTCAGTTAATTCAATATTCATATTTATTGAGCACTTACTGTGTGCAGAGCACTGTAGTAAGTGCTTTCTTATGCCCTCCTACCTTGACTGTAAATTCCATGTGGGACAGGGTCTGCGCCCAACCTGATGGCTTTTCATCTAAATCAGTGCTTAGAACAGTGCTTGGCAAATATTTAACAAATACTACAAAAGAAAATAAGGTACTTGTTGTATGTTTCCCAAAATGGATAGAAAACCAATGTTATGGTTGTGATGTAAAATAATAAATGTAACACAAAGGGCAACATTGCCTATGAACTCCAATACCTATTCACAAAAAAAGTGTATTAAGAGTGTAGCAAAGGAAATTGAGAAGTACCATGTTGTGCACAGATGTTGAAGGATTTTTGCCACGTTTCACACTTAATTCTGCAATTCCTTCCTGCCTGCTTTTCAGTGTCATAATCCTGAATGTCCTCTGTAGAATTTTTATATTTCAGTGTTCAACACGCTAATTCCGAGAATATTTTCACCTTAGAAACCAAAGTATTGTGAGAGAATGTATTTCATGCTCAAAACTGGGTCGATGAAAAAAATGTCTTTGGGATTTAAAGATTAAGACTAGAGGAGGAAAATGGGATTTACTGTAAATGGCATTTTCCTGTGTCTGAATTTATTAGGAACCTGGGAAAAAGAAAAGGAATGGAGAGGTATTAGCACTCTGGCATGGTGTCTTAATGGTCAAACCAGTCTGGCTAGGGCTGTTGGAATATTTCATCGTTAGGTCAGAAACACCTAAACCCTGCATTGTAACAGAAGGACTTTCCTTGGTCAAAGGTAGAGTGAGATAATAACTGTGGTTTTGTTAAGTGCTTACTATGTGCCAAGCATTTTCATTCATTCATTCATTCATTCATTCAATCGTATTTATTGAGCACTTACTGTGTGCAGAGCACTGTACTAAGTGCTTGGGAAGTACAAGCTGGCAACATATAGAGATGGTCCCTATCCAACAATGGGCTCACAGTCTAGAAGGGGGAGACAGAGAACAAAACAAAACATATTAACAAAATAAAATAAATAGAATAAGCATGTACAAATAAAATAAATAAATAAATAAGTAGAGTAGAGTTAGTAGAGTAGAGTAAGCACCGTACTAAGTGCATGGGGTTCACAATAGAAGTAGGAGGGAGTACAGGTATTTGATCCCCATTTCGCAGATCAATCAATCAATCAATCGTATTTATTGAGCGCTTACTGTGTGCAGAGCACTGTACTAAGTGCTTGGAAAGTACAAGTTGGCAAGAAACTGAGGCCCACAGAAGTGAAGTGACTTGCCCAAGATCACACAGCAGACAAATGGTGGAGCCGGGATTAGAACCCAGGTCCTCTTCTCTTTCCACTGGGCCATACTGCTTCTCCAGATGGAAAGGAAGGGAGAGTGAGAATGGTGCAATAGCAGTGGGGATCTGGGAAGAGCTTTTATTAGGTAAGTCTCAGAACTGAATCTGCCAATTGCTAGGCACTCAAGGAAAAGCTGGTTGCTCATCAATATTTTCCCTACATTATCTTTTTTAAACTTGGTCCCTCCCACTCTCTACCCTTTCAGATTCACTTCCTGGCTACCTGCTCCTACAACCCTCTCCTTCCCCTTCTCCCTCCCCCATCTCTGGCTGTGGAATAAAAATAGCAGGCAGAGCTACATATAGTCAGCCTTCAATGGGTAAAAGCTGTGGTAAATAAGTGGTTTCATAAAACTTCACTGGTCTGTATGAGTTCCACCTCTTCCAATCTTGGTTCCAGGTAAGCACTAGGCCTGGCTATGTAGTCAACTAGGAGACCACCAAGGATGTCACGGACTGTCGTCCTTCCTGAAAGGGACGTTGAGAAATGATAATCCCGGTTCTGCCACTTGTCTGCTGTGTGGTCTTGGGCAAGTCATTTCACTTCTCTGCGTCTCACTTCCCTCACTGAGACTGTGGGCCCCATGTGAGACAGGGTCTGTGTCCAACCCGATTTGCTTGTATCCACCCCAGCACTCAGAACAATACCTGGTACTA
This sequence comes from Tachyglossus aculeatus, assembly GCF_015852505.1. Lineage (NCBI taxonomy): Eukaryota > Metazoa > Chordata > Mammalia > Monotremata > Tachyglossidae > Tachyglossus > Tachyglossus aculeatus. Next base: position 9,025,968 of record NC_052067.1, read on the forward strand.
CATAGGAAGCGCTTAACAAATATTATTATTATTATTATTATTATTATTATTATTATTATCATTATTATTATCTAGATCAAGTCTCTTTCCTCTCTATTGTCTATTCACGGTTATCATATCTTTAGCAGAGAAGGCTTAGCCCAAATGCCTCATCAGTAGTTTTAGAGTTTATTCATTCAATCGTATTTACTGAGCACTTACTGTGTGCAGAGCACTGTACTAAGCGCTTGGGAAGTATACGTTGGCAACATATAGAGACTGTCCCTACCCAACAGTGGGATCACAGTCTAGAAGACAATAGGATCCCCACCCTCCAATAAAATGCCTTTTTTCTCACTCAGGCAATCGAGGCCAAATCAACCAATCAATCAATCATATTTATTGAGCGCTTACTTTATGCACAGCCCTGCACTAAGTGCTTGGGAGAGTACGATATAAGAGACATATTCCCTGCTCACAACAAGCTTACAGTTTAGAGGCAAAGATGGCAAGGAGGTAATATGCCTTTTCAGGGGTTGGGTTGGAAGAGCTGCTTACCCATCCTCAGGAGTTAATCCACTAAGAAAACATACAATATATGAAGAAAGTGCTTTTGAAGGGGGTAGAAAATATCAAAGAAAAAGTCTCATCATTGATATATGACCACATTCAAGCCACTTAAACTCTCTGCCTCCACGCTTCCATTTGGGTCCTACTTTTTTTTATCCCTGGCTTCTAGTTTTATGGAAAAGAGAACCATAAAAAGATTACAAAAAAGCTTAGTTTAGAATGAGTCGACCTGCTCTGGAAATAACCCAAACAGTAGGGGACCCAGTCGGTTACATATGACGTAGAGGAGCAGTGTGGCCTAGTGGAAAGAACACGGACTGGGGACTTGGGGGACATGGGTTGTAATCCTGGCTCCACCACTTGTCTGCTATGTGATTTTAGGCAAGTCACTTAACTTCCCTATGTCTGTTAGCTCGTCTGTAAAATCAGGATTAAGACCGAGAATACCAGCTGGGACATGGACCATGTCTAACCTGATTACCTTGTATCTACCCAAGCACTTAGTACAGTGCCTGGCACACAGTAAGCACTTAACTAATACCATTAAAAATGTATGTGAGTTTAACAGATTCATTCATTTCGTTCAGTCGTATTTATTGAACGCTTACTCAATATTGAACACTGTACTAAGTGCTTGGGAAGTACAAGTGGGCAACAACAGATCACATTTGTTTCAAAGATTTGGGCTTTAAGATTTGGCAGAACCTTTCCGCGTTGAGTTTAATGTGTAATAAACTTGGTTTCAAAAAGAGCATCTGTTTCTGAAGTATTGAATTGTAAAAAAATTTGCTTATTTTTAAACCCTTATCTTTATTATCTTTTATACTTTAAAGGAGAATGTGTTAACCAGCTATTGGGGTGTAAGTATTTGGTCGAAAGGATTCTGGAATTGTTAGGCCATGTCTTCTGCAGTTTTGCTGTGTGATTTACTGTCTAAAGATCACAAATTCATTAGTTTGCAAAACTTCTGAGTGCAGAAATCACGTCTAATACTTCTGGAGCATTCTCCCAACCATTTAGTACACTGCTGTACACACAGTAGGTACTTGGTACTACAGCGTGGCTCAGTGGAAAGAGCACGGGTTTTGGAGTTAGAGGTCATGAGTTCAAACCCCGGCTCCACCAACTGTCTGCTCTTTGACTTTGGGCAAGTCACTTAACTTCTCTGGGCCTCAGTTCCCTCATCTGTCAAATGGGGATTAAGACTGTGAGCCCTCCATGAAACAACCTGATCACCTTGTATCCTCCTCAGCGCTTAGACTAGTGCTTTGCACATAGTAAACGCTTAATAAATGAGCTCAATAAATATGATTGATTGATTGACTGATTGAAGAGGGAACAGGTGACTTCTGTCTCTCTCCTTCCCTGCATCTTCTTTCTCCCCCCAGTCTAGGGGAGCAGTCGCTCTCTATTTCAGAGAACAGAAAGGAGTCACTAAGTTTTCCTTGATAACAACTGAAATAACTACGGATTTACCCATATTCTTAACATGTATTTTTGACAGTGAGAAATTAAACTCCATCAATTTAATCATTTGGTTGAAAAGAAAGAAATTATCAAAAGATTCACCAAAAAGATACAAATGGCTAATTTCAATGTTTGTTTGCCTTCTCATTTCTCCTCCACTTTGAAACCAGACTCAATATGTCATTGTGAGATGTAGTTAGGAGTAAATTTCATGGCACTGCACTAAAAGAATCTCCACAACAGCAGTGCTGTGAATCTAATGATAAGATAATGGAGAAAAAATATTGAATAAGAACAACTGTTGAGTCTCAGAAAAAGATGTTGTGGATCTTTAAAACGAGATGAAGAGTTTTGCGGTTGCCTGGAAAGGTTATGTTTTAAACAACAAAATGATTTCAAGTTGTTATCAAGGAAAACTTAGTGACTCATTTCTGTTCTCTGAAATAGAGAGCGACTGCTCCCCTAGATTGGGGGAGAAAGAAGATGCAGGGAAGGAGAGAGACAGAAGTCATCTCTTCCCTCTTCAATCAATTAATGAATCAATCATATTTATTGAGCTCTTACTGTGTGCAGAGCACTCTACTTAAGTGTTAGTCTACTTCCTCCCTTCAAAGCCCTACTGAGAGCTCACCTCCTTCAGGAGGCCTTCCCAGACTGAGCCCCCGCCTTCCTCTCCCCCCTCTCCCCCTCCCCACCCCCCCCGCCTTACCTCCTTCCCCTCCCCACAGCACCTTTATATATGTATATATGTTTGTATGTATTTATTACTCTATTTATTTATATTTTTTGTACACATTTATTCTATTTATTTTATTTTGTTAATATGTTTTGTTTTGTTGCCTGTCTCCCCCTTCTAGACTGTGAGCCCACTGTTGGGTAGGGACCATCTCTATATGTTGCCAACTTGTACTTCCCAAGCACTTAGTACAATGCTCGGCACACAGTAAGCACTCAATAAATACAATTGAATGAAGGAATGAATAGGGAGAGTACAGTAGGGCAGATTTGGGAGAGACATTCCCTGCCCACAGTGACTCTTCATTTCATTCATTCGTTCATTCAGTCGCATTTATTGAGAGTTTACTGTGTGCAAAGCACTGTACTAAGCACTTGGGAGAGTACAATATAACGACAGACACAGTCCCCGCCCACAAAGAGCTTAAAGGCTGCTTCCTTTATTCTTTCTTCCTCTTGTGATAAGAGAAAGTGAGTCAGGTTTCTGCTGTCCCTTTCCTAAGAGCTTAGTGTGGTGCAGTGCACCAAGTGGAAAATCAGTCAATATATTACTGGTACTACTAATGATCAAAAAACAAACTAATGGCCCATAAGAGCCCCGTTGCCTTCTAAAAAAAAGCTGGGGGCAGGATTTTCCTTTGCTATTCACTTTCTGTGCATAGGCAAAGCCCAAAACGTGGAAGAAAGGGAGCCAGTGTGCATTTCCCAGAACGCTTTCTGGTCCCCAACCTCCACCCATGCTTTTGGTGTACTCTTAGGTGTACACTCAGCCTGCTCATGCCCTGCAATTACCAGCATCCCAGTACATATGCCTAGAACTAATGGACAACCCCTACTTCTAGTAGATTTTCTTGTGACCTGCTTTAAGAAGTGTCGGAGGTGCAGTTCTTCCAACTTCTAAAGCATCTGACTCCGGAGATTCACTCAGTTACCTTCGATAAATCTGCCACTTTCCAGAAGAAGAGCCCTGGGTTATGTCGACGTGACCCCATCAGAGTGTTCTGTTTACAGCCAGAATAGTTACTTGGACCCAAGGGTAAAATCAAATAAACCCACACAACTGTGAAACAGCTCTGGCTTCGGAGTCTAGAGAGAGGAGCCAACAACTAAAGCTTCATTATCGCTTCTCCCGCTAATTAATTTGTGAACAGAAAAATCCATTTTTCCCCCTAATTACAAACAGGAAAAACAATGCAGAAATGAGCTTCAAACATGCTGCTGATGGAGATCAGGCTGAGGGAACCTCCAAGAGATCCAATGCTGATTGATTAGAAAAAAGATGAATTCCTTGGCTCAGCTCTGCTAAATTTTTTGGCTTGGTCTATTTATGTCTGCATCTTGCCCACTGGCGAGTGATGTTATTTGTGTAACTCTCCATGACCTAATCTGCTGTTTCAAATGGATTTCTTCTCCAGTTTCCGGGCTAAATACTCAGCCGCCAAAAACTCTGGAAATTCAAGTAGCTCTTGGTCGTTCAGGGGTGAATTCCTCAAGCGGAGATTATTCAGGCCTTTTTCTTCAGCTTCTTGTCCCTCTTGCTAGCCATTTATCAAAATTCCCATTAGTGGGAAAGAGAGAGGAAATGAAATTCAAATAGGGCCATTTTGTTATTGTCTGGTCAACTACGGTAGAAAGGTAGTTGAGGGGGCCTGGTGAAGACATGAACTCTGCAGAATCACAGTCTAGTTTTTTGGGGTGGTTTTTTTGGTGGGGAAGGGTGTTTCTTTTGGCTTTATTCTCGGGTTCTGTATTTCCAGAGACTAGGGGTTTTGGGACTGAATATCTATATTGTTCTGTTTCCTGCTAGACTATAAGTTTCTTGATGACAGAGATCATGTTTATTAATTCTATTAGAATTTACAATAATAATAATAACAATAATGGCATTTGTTAAGCACTTACTATGTCCAGAGCACTTTTCTAAGCGCTGGGGGGGGGATACAAGATGATGAGGTTGTCCCACGTGGGGCTCACAGTCTTCATCCCCATTTTACAGATGAGGTAACTGAGGCTCAGAGATGAATAATAAATAATAATGATGGCATTTGTTAAGTGTTTACTATGTGCAAAGCACTGTTCTAAGCGCTGGGGGTGGTTAAAGGTGATCAGGTTGTCCCACGTGGGTCTCACAGTCTTCAGCCCCATTTTACAGATGAGATAACTGAGGCCCAGAGAAGTTAAGTGACTTGCCCAAAGTCACACAGCTGACAAGTGGCGGAGATAGGATTAGAACCCATGACCTCTGGATCCCAAGCCCGGGCTCTTTCCACTGAGCCACGCTGTTTCTCTAGTATGGTGCTCTGAAAAGCTATCAACGAGATTACAGAAATAAATTATAAGAGGAAGCAATAGAGTATAAAGGTGTGTATTTAAGTGCTGCAGGGACAGTGGTGGGTGTGTGAATGTGTGGGGAGGGGATTGGGGGTAGTGCTCAAGCACATAGGTGATGCATAAGTGCTCTGCCACTTGTCTGCCATGTGACTCTGGGCAAGTCACTTAACTTCTCTGTGCCTCATGGCCTAGTGGATGAGAAGATGAAAAGCAGTGTGGCCTAGTGGATAGAGCACGGGCCTGGGGATAAGAAGGACCTAGGTTCTAATCCCTGCTCTGCCACATATCTGCTGTGTGACCTTGTGGAGCTCACTTCACTTCCCTGTGCCTCAGTCACCTCATCTGTAAAATGGAGATTAAGACTGTGAGTCACATGTGGCACAGGGACTGTGTCCGACCTGATTTGCTCATCTCCATTCTAGTGTTTATACAGTGCCTGGCAGATCATAAGCACTTAACAAATGCCATGGTTATTAGTATTATAATTATTATTACCACCCCGGAATTTAGAACAGTGTCTGGCTCATAGTAAGCACGTAACAAATAGCATAAAAATATGCTGAATCAGTCAATAGATCAACTGTATTTATTGAGTGCTTAATGGGTGCAGAGCATTGTACTAAGTGCTCGGGAGAGTATAACGTAACAATCTAACAGGCACATTCCCTGCCCACAGTGAGCTTACAACCTAGAGTGGCAGGAGAGGAGGAAATGGGGTGGGGAGCTGAGTGATTAATCAGGCAAAGTCTCTTTGCAGAGATGAGATTTCGGAAGGACCTAGAAGATGAGGAGAGCTGTGGTTTGCTGGGAGGGGATTTCAGGCAGAAGGGAGGAGGTGAGCGAGAGGTCTGTGGTGAGAGGGACAAGAGCAAGGTAATAATAATAATAATAATAATAATTAGGCTATCTGTTAAGCACTTACTATGTGCCAGGCACAGTACTAAGCACTGGGATAGATACAAGCAAATCGGGTTGGACACAGTCCATGGCTCAGTGGAAAGAGCATGGGCTTTGGAGTCAGAGGTCATGGGTTCAAATCCCTGCTCCGCCACTTGTCAGCTATGTGACTTCGGGCAAGTCACTTCACTTCTCTGTGCCTCAGTGACCTCATCAGTAAAATGGGGATTAAGAATGTGAGCCCCCTGTGGCTCACCTTGGATCACCTTGTAATCTCCCCAGCGCTTAGAACAGTGCATAGTAAGTGCTTAATAAATGCCACTATTATTATTATTTGAGGCTCAAAGTCTTGAGCCCCATTTTACAGATGAGATAACTGAAGCCCAGAGAAGTGAAGTGACTTGCCCAAGATCACACAGCAGACAAGTGGAGGAGCCAGGATTAGAACCCATGACCTTCTGACTCTCAAGCCCATGCTCCATCCACTAAGCCATGCTGCTTCTCTTACAGTGAATAAGTTGGCTTGAGACGAGCAGACTGAGCTGGGGTGTAGTGAGAGAGGAGAGAGGATAAGTAGGGAGGAGAGCATTGACTGAATGCATGAAAGCCCATGGTCAGGAGTTTCTGCTTGATGCAGGAGTTTCTACTTAGACAAATAACTGAAGGTTTTTGAGGATTGCAAAGATGTGGGCAAAATGCTGTTTTAGACGGCGGTAGCAGAGTGAAGTGTGGACTGGAGAGGGGAGAAACTGAAGAAGGGGAGATCAGCAAGGAATCAGATACATGGGAAGGGAGAAAGTGCTGTCTTTCATCAGTGACAATGAAGGTGACCAGATATCCCTGTGGCCTGGTTGATACCGTCCAGGCCTGGGCATCAGAAGGACCTGGGTTCTAATCCTGGTCCTGCCACTTATTGCTCTTTCACCTTGGGTAAGTCATTTCACTTCTCTGGGCCTCAGTTACCTCATCTGTAAAATGGGGATTAAGACCGTGAACCTCATGCGGGACATGGACTGTGTCCAACCTGCTTATCTTCTGTCTACCCCAGCACTTAGTGCAGTGTCTGGCACGTAGTAAGCGCTTAACAAATACCATTAAAAAAATGGACACCTTCCAAACAACAGCAGCTGATAGGCCAGTCTGAGTCCGTAAACTTGTTGTGGGTGGGGAATGTTTCTGTTTATTGCTATATTGTACTCTCCCAAGTGCTTAGCACAGTGCTCTGCACAGACTGTGAGCCCATCTTCTAGACTGTGAGCCCGTTGTCTTCTAGACTGTGAGCCCATTGTTGGGTAGGGACCATCTCTATATGTTCCGGACTTGACTTCCCAAGTGCTTATGACTGTGCTCTGCATACAGTAAGCACTCAATAAATACAATTGAATGAATGAATGAATGAACAATAAGAGCTCAATAAATACAATTCAGCACTTAGTGCTTTGCACATAGTAAGCGCTTAATAAATGCCATTATTATTACAATTGATTGAATGAATGAATGACCTGTAGCATCCAGGGTTAGCTCTCCTTGAGGAGAGATTTAAGGAAGACAGTGAGAACAGAAAACAGATTTGAATAGCAGTAGGAGTTGAAAATGGCCAACACATCAGTGTGACCCTATACATGCTGAGGGGTTATAGAATGTCATTTACATTCAGTCACACCCACACACATGGATGGGATTTCACTGGCAGAAGCTCAGCTTTCTTGAATCCCAAGGGAAACTGAGTGATAATAGCGATACTCCAGAAAGGACCAATTACTTTTTGACACACACATTTCTTCTCCAAATCCTTCAAAGGAATCTAGGAAAAGGAGTTACTTTCCCAGTCCATTCCCAGTAAATGCACATGAAACTCAATTAAGTAGGCAGTCTTTGAAATTGACAAATGACTTTTTGTTTCACTTCCCCAATTAAAGGTATTAGTACAATTGATGCTGTTGCAATAACTGGAGTGATCTGCAAAACATGATTAAAACTTTCCATTCGTAGAGAACAGAAGACTTTGTCCCATGGTTGAACCCTTTGCTCGAGCCCCATTTCAGTTATTTGTTCCAATCTGTCCGAAACTCTCATTTCAATCTTTTTTAAAAATTCCACTTCAAAATTTTGGAAGGCTATCTTTATAAAATACATTTGAATTTCAGTTTTGGATGTTAAGTCACTGAATTAAGGGGAAATTCTATCTAAGGTTTCTTAAAGGATCTGAACTACATGAATATTAAAATTTGAATTCTAAAATGAAATCACATCTGCATCAGTAAAGATAAAATCCTGAAGAGGGTGTTTTCCTGAAACAGTGGGAGAAGCTTAATGAATTATTCATCCATGGAAAATAAATTATTCCTAATTTATTTAATAGAATCATGGGGATAAAAAAATCAGATCTACACCATATTGAACATGTGAGACCATATCCTAGCTCTAAAGATCTTCAAAGAAAAGATTCCACCAGTCATAATCTTCATTCGTCAGTCAATCAGTAGTAATAACAATAATGATGGTATTTGTTAAGCGCTTGCTATGTGCAAAGCACAGTTCTAAGCGCTGGGGAGGTTACAAGGTGATCAGGTTGTCCCACCTGGGGCTCACAGTTTTAATCCCCATTTTACAGATGAGGGAACTGAGGCACAGAGAAGTTAAGTGACTTGCCCAAAGTCACACAGCTGACAGTTGGTGTAGTCAGGATTTGAACCCATGACCTCTGACTCCAAAGCCCATGCTCTTTCCACTGAGCCATGCTGCTTCTCGTACTGCTGCTTCTAGTACTCCACTGTACTCTCCCAAATGCTTAATACAGTGCACTGCATAGAGTAAACACTAAATACTGTTTCTTGGTTGGTTGACTGATTAGTATTTATTGGGCAGCTACTATGTGCAAATGGATATACTAAAGACTTTGGGAAAGTACAATAGAATTAGTAGATATGTTCCGACCCTCAAGGAATTTACAGTCTAATCAATCAAACACTTACTGTGTACAAAGCACTGTACTAAGCACTTGGGAGAGTACAATATAACAGAAACATTCTCTGCCCACAGTAAGTAGCAGAGGAGATAGACATTACAGATCAATGCACACAAAATATATAATAATAATAATGGCATTATTAAGCGCTTACTATGTGCAAAGCACTGTTCTAAGCGCTGGGGAGGTTACAAGGTGATCAGGTTGTCCCACAGGGGGCTCACAGTCTTAATCTCCATTTTACAGATGAGGGAACTGAGGCACAGAGAAGTGAAGTGATTTGCCCAAAGTCACCCAGCTGACGATTGGCGGAGCCGGGATTTGAACCCATGAACTCTGACTCCAAAGCCCGGGCTCTTTCCACTGAGCCACGCTGCCTCCTGTGTATGAACATAAATGAATGACTAAATAAATAACAATACATTACTCATAGTCCAGAATTTCTTTTTTTAGCATCATTTTGTAGAGGATCCATGTGGCCCAGTGGAAAGATTAGCCTGGGCCTAGGAGTCAGATGACCTGGGTTCTAATCCTGACTTAGAGAAGCAGCATGGCTCAGTGGAAAGGGCACGGGCTTTAGAGTCAGAGGTCGTGGGTTCAAATCCCGGATCCGCCACTTGTCGGCTTTGGGCAAGTCACTTAACTTCTCTGGGCCTCAGTTCCCTCTCTGTAAAATGGGGATGAAGACTGTGAGCCCCACGTGGGACAACCTGATTACCTTGTATCTACCCCAGCGCTTAGAACAGTGCTTTGCACAAAGTAAGCGCTTAACAAATACCAACATTATTATTATTATTACTCTGCCAGTTGCCTCCTATGTGATCTCAGGCAACTCATTAAACTTATTCGAACCTCATTTTCCTTATCTTTAAAATGAAGATTCAATGTCTGTTTTCCCTCCGGTTTAGATTGTGAGTCCCATGTGAGACAGGGACAGTGTCAGATCTGATTAACTTGTATCTACCCCAGTGCTTAGAACAGTGCTTGGTACATAAGAAGTGCTTAACAAATGTAATAATTATAATAGCGGCCTAGTGGAAAGAGCCCAGTCCTGAGAGTTAGAAGGACCTGGGTTCTAATCCCCACTCTGCTACTTGTTTGCTGTGTGACCTTGGACAAATCACTTAACTTTTCTGGGTCTCAGTTACCTCACCTGTAAAATGGGGATTAAGACGGTGAGCTCCATGTGGGACATGGACTGTGTCCAATCTGATTAACTTGTATCTACCACAGAGCACGGAGAAGCAGCGTGGCTCAGTGGAAAGAGCCTGGGCTTTGGAGTCAGAGGTCATGGGTTCAAATCCCCGCTCCACCACTTATCAGCTGTGTGACTTTAGGCAAGTCACTTCACTTCTCTGGGCCTCAGTTACCTCATCTGTAAAATGGGGCTGAAGACTGTGAGCCCCCCGTGGGACAACCTGATCACCTTGTTAACCTCCCCAGCGCTTAGAACAGTGCTTTGCACATAGTAAGCGCTTAATAAATGCTATTATTATTATTATTATTACTATTATTATCATCATTATTATTATTATTATCATTATTAGATTGCCCGGCACAAAGTAAGCACTTAACAAATACCATAAAAATAAAAACTCTCCTCCAAACATTTTTAAAGTTCTCTAAAATGGCAAGGCTCAGAAATGAGCACAAATGGTGTGACAGGATTAAGCGATCAATCAGCGGTATTTATTGAGCACTTATTCGGTGCAGAGCACTGTACTTGGGAGGGCACAATATAGTAGATTGACATGAGCCCTGCCTTCAAGATCTTACAAACTTAGTGGAGGAGACAGATATTAAATTAAATTACGGACAGAGGCAGCAACCAAATATAGGAGTATGTACATTAAATGCTCTGGAGAAGCAGCATGGCCTAGTGGATAGTGGATAGAGTGCCTGTGTTCTAATCCTGGCTCTGCCCCTTGCCTGCTGTGTGACCTTGGGTAAGTCACTTCACTTCTCTGTGCCTCTGTTACCTCATTGGCAAAGTGGGGATTATGAATGTGAGTCCCATGTAGGACGTGGATTGTGTCCAATGTCGTATCTACCCCAGTGCTTAGTTCAGTGCTTGGTACATAGTAAGCGTTTAAGAAATACTATAAAAGAAAAAAAGAGCGAGCTACTTTCTACAGCAGGGAGAAGTAGCCCACAGGGCTGGCTTCAATAGTAAATGAGGTAAGAGTGGCTTTGGGGCGGTTCCCACTCCCCAGTGTTCCGGATTTGGCAGCCGACCTACCCTATCTTCCCAGGACACAGCTGGTGACCACGACCAGAACAAATAGTACGGTGCAAGCGCTTAGTACAGTGCTCTGCACATAGTAAGCGCTCAATAAATACGATTGATGATGATGATATGGCCCCATATATTTCAAATCAGCCAGTGCAATTTGCATTCACAGATACGTCTTTGTAAATTTGCAGGTCTAGGATGTAAAATGCTAAGTCCAAGCCTAAAGGAAACCATCACATAACCACTTGGGTATTCACATTCCCTTCTAAGACTTGTGTACATACCTTTATATTCTCCTACTTCCTCTTCTCTGTAATTTATTTTAGCCTCTGTCACCCCCACTAGACCTTTGAGAGCTGGAACTTAGTCTGTTAACTCTATTGTACTCTCCCAAGCCTCTCAGTGTCGCACCTGGAGAATTTCCAGTCCTCTACCTGTCTCGACTATGGGAGGGAGAGTCAAGCAGAGACCTACCCATTCCATTCCTAGCTTGGCCGATGGCTAGCGAGTGGAAGGCAAATCTGCTACAAGTCAAAACTCCCCCATGCTGGTCAGCAGTGGCATGGTAGGGTGTAGAGAGCGGAGACTCAAGTTTACTGTGTGGAAGGAGGCAATGTTAAAGCAATTCTGGATTTTTACCAAGAAAACTCTCTGGATCCACTACCAGAACAATTGCAGACGGAGGGCAGGGCGCTCTGGGTGAGATGGGTCCTTGGAGGCGGTATGGGTCAGAAATGACTTGACGGCATAACACAAGACAAGACTCTCCCAAGAGCTTTGTAGTGTTCTGCACATAATAGTTACTCCGTAAATAATATTGTATGTAGGATACACATTTACATTTTAGTAAAAATAGAAAGCACAAATCTGTCATTTTGCTTCTTGAGAATATCGAGGATCATTGCACTCTCTCTAGCACTACGGGAAGGGTAGATGAAATCGTGTGGCCCAATAAAATTTTAATGCAACAGTTTTAACGAATGAGCTCAGGATGCAGCATCCCATAAAATCAATATAAAAATATTTTGATGATGATACTATGCCCATCTGTTCTCTAAATTCACCCCCTCTAAGCTTATATCCTCTCACTTCCTAAAATGCACTTGCTCCCTTTCTCTCTTCTCTGCTATTTTGAGCCTCTCACTCTCTGACTGAGGAGCAGCATGGCCTAATAGCCTGAAAACAAGTCAGAGGACCTGGGTTCGAATTCCAGTTCTGTCACTTGCCTGCTGTGTGATCTTGGGCAAGTCACATAACTTCTCTGGCCCTCAATTTCCTCATCTGCGAAGTGGGGATTCAGTATCTGTTCTCCCTCCTACTTAGATCACAAGCTGCATGGGGGACAGGGACAGGAGCCAATCTAATTATCTATATCTACTCCAGGGCTTAGTTCAGTGCTTGGCACATAATAAGCACTTAACAAACACGAATACTATTGTGATTCTGATGATGATTCCTTATCTTCTCCCTTCAAGCATTGTCAAGTCTTGCCTACATGAAAAAGACCCTCTCTCAACCCCATCGCTCCCTTCAGCTATTATACTATACCCCTTCTCCCAGTTCTGTCCAAACTCCTGGATCAGGTAATATTTATCCAATGCCCATTTGTTTATATTTATTTAGTTAGTTATGTATGCATTTATATTACTGTCTGCCTCCCCCTCTAGACTGTAAGCTCCTTGTGGGCAGGGAATGTGTTCACCAACTCTGTTTCTCTGTACTTTCCCAAGTGCTAGTATAGTGCTCTGCGCACAGTAAGTGTTCAATAAATATGATTGATTGATTGACTGTCTACATGTCTTCTTAACCAAGGGTATTTCTGAACCAGTACAATACAGTACAGAGAAGCAGTACAGAGAACCAATACAGAGAAGTACAGTACAGTACAGTACAGCAAAACCAGTACAGAGAAGCAGCGTGGCTCAGTGGAAAGAGCCCGGGCTTTGGAGTCAGAGGTCACGGGTTCATATCCCGGCTCCGCCAATTGTCAGCTGTGTGACTGTGGGCAAGTCACTTAACTTCTCTGTACCTCAGTTACCTCATCTGTAAAATGGGGATTAAGACTGTGAGCCCCTCGTGGGACAACCTGATCACCTTGTATCCCCCTAGTGCTTAGAACAGTACTTTGCACATAGTAAGCGCTTAACAAATACCATTATTATTATTATTGTTACAATAAGGTTTTTGGACTCCTTCCACTCCACCAAGGATGCACCTTTCATTCACTGAGCACTTACTATGTACAGAGCACTGTACTAAATGCTTGGAAGAGTACCATACAAAAATAAACAGAAACATTCCCCGCCCACACCTTCTAAGGTCACCAGTGACTTAAAACATCAATAAATAAAACTGCTATGACACTGATCCAAGCACTTCTTCCCACCACTCCTTCATTCAATTCATCCAGTAGTATTTATTAAGTGTTTACTGTGTGCAGAGCACTGCACTAAGTGCTTAGGAGAGTACAATACAACAATAAACAGACATGTTCCCTGCCCACAATGAGCTTACAGTCTAGAGGGAGGGAGACGGACATTAATATAAATAAATAAATTACAGATATGCACATAAGTGCTGTGGGGGGAGGGAGAGGGGATGAACAAAGGGAAAAAGTCAAGGCGGTGCAAAAAGAAGTATGAGAAGAGGAATCGAGGGCTTCGTCAGGGAAGGTCTCTTGGAGGAGATGTGTCTTCAGTAAGACTTTGAAGGGAGAGAGAATAATTGTCTGTCGAATTTGAGGAGGGAAGGCATTCCAGGCCAGTGGCAGGATGTTGGCGAGGGGTCAGTGGCGAGATAGATAAGATGGAGGCACAGTGAGAAGGTTAGCGTGAGAGAAGCGAAGTGTGTGGGCTGGATTGTAGTGTGAGAGAAATGAGGTGAGGTAGGAGGGGACAAGGTGATGGAGTGCTTTAAAGCCAGTGGTGAGTAGTTTTTGTGTGATGTGGAGGTGGATGGGCAACCACTGGAGTTTCTTGAGTAGGGGGAAACATGTCCTGAGTATTTTTTGCGGAAAAATAATCTGGGCAGCAGAGTGAAGTTTGGACTGGAGTGGAAGGTCAGCAAGGAGGGTGATGCAATAATCCAGGCGGGATAGAATGAATGATTGTATTAACGTGGTAGTGATTTCGATGGAGAGGAAAGGGTAGATTTTAGCAATATTGCGACGGTGGGACCAACAGGATTCAGTGTTGGACCCTTTGACTATTGCATTTGCCTCCTTGATGACCACCCAGCCTCCTGTCTTTCCCCATTCCAGTCCATACTTCACTCTACTGCATGGATCATTTTTCAACAAAAACGTTTACTCCATGTCTCCCCACTCCTCAAGAACCTCCAATGGCTGCTCATCTACCTCCGCATCAGACAGAAACACCTTACCATCAGCTTTAAAGCACTCAATGGACTCGTCCCCTCCTACCTCACCTCACTGATTTCCTTCTACAGCCTAATCCACACACTCTACTCATGTAGTGCCACCTTAATCACTGCACCCCCATCTAGTCTATCTTGCCGCCTACCCCTTTCCCATTTCCTGCCCTTAGCCTGGAACTCTCTCCCCCTCCACATACACCAGACCACCATTCACTCCATTTTCAAAGCATTTTTAGGGTCACATCTCCTCCAAAAGGCCTCCCCCAATTAAGCCCTCTTTTCCCTGTCTCATTTCCTTCTGCATCATCAATGCACTTGGATCTGAGACCTTTGGACATTTGATATAATAATAATAATGGCATTTATTAAGCACTTACTATGTGCAAAGCACTGTTCTAAGTGCTGGGGTAGATACAAGGTAATCAGGTTGTCCCACATGGGGCTCACAGTCTTAATCCCCATTTTACAGGTGAGGTAACTGAGGCACAGAGAAGTGAAGTGGCTTGCCCAAAGTCACACAGCTGACAACTGGCGGAGCTGGGATTTAAACCCATGACCTCTGACTCCAAAGCCCGCACTCTTTCCACTGAGCCACGCTGCTTCTCAGCGTGGGATATCCACCCCAGCCACAATCTCACAGCACAAATATGTATATTAGATATATATTTATATCTATAAATGTCTTTATATCTATATACACCTTTAGATTATATATTATAAATTACTTATTTATATTAATGTCTCTCTCCCCCTCTAGACTTTAAGCTTGTAATGGGCAGGGAATGTGTCCACTAATTCTGTTGTATTGTGCTCTCCCAAGTGCTTAGTACAGAGTTCTGCATATAGTAAGCGCTCAGTAAATATGGTTGATTGATTTGACTAACGATGCACAAACTTTGCCTTGATGTTAGTCTTTTTTTAGGCATGCTTCATGAGAAAATGTTGGATTTGTAAAGATCAAAATGCTATAGGCAGCCAAAATGATCCCAAATTACCTGGTATTTTCATAGATTTTGATGTAAGATAGTCAGAACCACCAAACAACCCCCCCCACTATTCTGTGGATGGGTAAAAAGCTAAGTCTCAAACTTTAATAGAATTTTAAATTCCCAGATGGTAGGGGATTAATTAAGATGGGTTTATGTTTCGGGACTGTGAATGTGAATCTGGACCCTTCAAACACATTCAACTCTAGACCTGCAAACTTTCTCCAAGCCCCAAGTACTATGAAAGGTTGCTCACTTTTGATTATAGAAATTGCTGCCAAAACTTTAATAGAACTCACTGAAAACCAAGTAAGCTTCCTGGTTTGCAAGATTAAGCGGGATAATTCATGCAAACTCATGCATTTTCTTACATGTTGGAACCAAGAACAATAACTTGCTGTGCACTGTTTATTTTTGTTAAAAGAAACTGATGAAGTCAAAGGCCTTCAGACATACCTTTGGGTGGCACAGATTAAACAAACAAAAAAAAGAGTATAGTGAAGCTTTTACAAAGCATTTTTTAAAAAGCTTTCTCACTGATAAAAATATCCAAGCTGTTGATAAAGTTCACGATGAAAAAAAGTATATATATATATATAACAAGAAGACTAAAACATTTATTTTACATATCTACAGAATGCATATTCAATTTCAGATCAACGATAAATCATAGGAAAATATTTAGTTACATGAAAAGATACAAAAAAAAGAACATTTAGAAAAAACACATGTAAAAGCTCATTAAATAATTACACTGACAAATAAATAGTTAATTCAGATTTACTTTTCAGCTGCTGCCATGCATCTCGGGAATACTGGGATGTGCACATGAGAACCGTCATGCAAGAAAACATTCTTTCGTACTAAGAAACCGTTCCATGTATGTGGGCTTTGTTTTGGAAAGGCGTTGAAAGTTCGATAAACGGAAAAGAAGCTATTGGCCTTGGAACAGTTCATTCAATCGATCACTAGTATTTATTGAATGCTTATTGTGTGCAGACCACTGTACTAAGCGCTTGGGAGTGTACAATACAACCAAATTGGCAGTCATGCTCCCCACCCTCAAGGAGCTTACAGTCTCGTGGCGGGAGTCTAGTCTCCTGTCGAGCTTTAGTCTAGTCTAGTTACAGTCTGGTCTGTTCCCATAAAGATTCACAGAAGAGCACCTTTCTGAAAATCAACCTTCAGTGAAAATTCATGGCAACGACTATCGCCCTTCTGGTTTGTTCCGTCTGAGTTGTCGGGAAGGAGGAATTAGTCTTCCCAGACTTGCGTGGGTCCCTAACTGTGTGTTGTGGGTGTGGTTTAAAGGCAGATAGCACGTGTGGGTATCCCCATCTTGAAAATCTGAAAGGGCAAACAAAATTCCTCAAGAAAGCCCAGATAGATATGAGGACCCCCTCAAGTTTGGTCAGAGCAATAAGCGTATATTTTCAAATGAGAAAACCGCAACGGACGACTTAGTCTTTAGAGCAGTCAAACCCGGTTAAAAGCGGACGGTTATTAATCAGTTCGCCTCTGACAGTCTGGTTTCTAACTGATGCTGTGCTTGCTGGATTTGCTGGCTCTTTTCCTCTCTTTGTGGTGCTGGCCGGGCTTGGCCGGCGAAACCCCCTCGAAGTTGTGGCTGGACTCGTTGTGCTGCCGGGTATATCTTTTGCATCTGCAGGCCGTGACCACGGTGATCTTGTAGGTGCGCGTGCTTCCGTCTTGGCACTGGAGCTGGATCCGCTGGGTGCGAGTCTTGTCGTTGACGCACCTCCACTCCTGGGAGCTCCTCCTGCTCCAGTACTTGGTCCCGTAGCCCGCGCCGATCCAGTTGGGGAGGACGGGCAGGGGCAGACACTCCCCGGCGCACACCAGCTCCTTCAAAGGGTTAATGCTAGTACACTGACCGTCTGAAATGTACTTGGTGGATCGCAGCTCCCGGCAGCCCACTTGCACCCGATCTGGGAAAGCGAGAGAGCGGGAAATGGTCAAAGGAAAAGCCGGGAGGAAACGCTGACCCCATAGAACTCCTTCTTTTGTTTTACCACAGTGGGGTCGCGAAGGTATTTCCTGAGAGCCTGTAACCTCCATTCATTCATTCATTCAATCGTATTTATTGAGCGCTTACTGTGTGCAGAGCACTGTACTAAGCGCTTGGGAAGTACAAGTCGGCAACATATGGAGACGGTCCCTACCCAACAACGGGCTCACAGTCTAGAAGGGGGAGATAGACAACGAAACAGAACATTTAGACAGGTGTCAAAACCATCAGAATAAATAGAATTATAGCTATATGTGCATCAGAACCGGGGAGCCAGGTTCGAATCCCAGCTCCACAACCTGTCAGCTGTGTGACCTTGGGCAAGTCACTTCACTTCTCTGAGCCTCAGTTCCCTCATCTGTAAAATGGGGATTAAGACTGGGAGCCCCACGTGGGACAACCTGATCACCTTGTATCCCCCCAGCGCTTAGAACAGAGGGCTGGTGATTTTCACAGGAGGAAAATTCACTTGTGGGGAGATGATACATCTTATCTAGGACTGATACCATGACGGGTGGCTTAACAATTTATCCCTTTACCATGAAAAGAAAGGTTATTCATCTGTTTCCCCTTATTCTGAAGTGTCCTGCAGGAGCACCCTTTAAGACACTTCCATTTTCCCATAGACATCATATACAGGCGATGAATGCAAGTACTTTTTGTCAAATCGCATGCTTTAAGGAATCTGGTTTGGCAATCTGAAAATCCTTCAATATTCTGCATGACTTCATATCATTATTATTATTAATAATTGTATTTATTGAGTGCTCACTGTGGGCAAAGCACTGTACTAAGTGCTTGGGACAACATGTGATCTATGATTTTGTTCCTCCATTCAATGTTTAAATTAGACATCAGGGCTCATACAAACACACACACACACACACACACACACACACACACACGCACACACTGGTTTCCATTGTGAATCAATATCAATTTTGAAATTCCCCTTTGGCAAGTAAGAACATTTTTTAAAACATGACAAAAATGCAAAATGGAATTCAGTTGACAGAGAGAGAATCAAAAAGACTAAAACCATGAAACCTAAGCAATGGTTGCCATAACAACAATGCTAGGTTCCCAAATGGACTTTACGGCAGAAAAAATGTACAAACTTGTAGATGGAACGTGATTGTTTGGACATTGATTCTGGTCCTAAAGAACCTTTAGCCCAGTGGGGTTCCATTTTTTTTATTTTAATGTGATATGTGTGTTAGATAATTGGCTGTTCCTTTCGTATGTGCCTTAGGGAGTTGAGGTAAAAAAACAAACTCTGGAATTATTTGAAATTACTCTAAGCGTTACTTTGGTATCTAAACTTAAGGAGTTGCTTTTTATACCCAGAAAAAGAAACTATATCTCTTTTACGTAGAAACAAGTAATCAAGGAGGATATTGAAGCAATAATTTAAAAGGATAAAGAACTTCGAAAGGAAACCCACCTTTAAGTTCCTGCTTAAAATGGCCAAAGCCAGCCAACTTGGATAAGACTGATTTACCTGCATTTCTCTTCTCCACCATCACTACTTTCAAGGTAGAAGCTAGAGCCTTGAGGGGAAATAAGATCAGGGTGAAGTCACTCCTCTCCAGATTATTATCTAGGGGTGGACTACCTTCCTGGACTGTTTGATTTGTCTTAATGATTCCAAGTCGGGCTTACCTACCTGCAGCTGTCTGAGGAATGTGCCTGAAAGCAGCTGATTGTGATTTGAAAATGCCTTTCCTTTTGTTATTGTGTACATATAAGCTCCGCATTTTTGCAGTGACAGTTCACTGACAATGAATACCCCCTGTATTACGCGGTAATCTTATAATAATCAGATATTTCCTGTGCACTTAAAACCACCCATATTCAGGAAAGTCGACACGCCTTATTTTTTGTTAAAAGACGTTACAGTCACTTTTGCCTCCACTTTCCAGGAGCAAAGCTACCTTACTTTCTGACTGGGGTGGAGGAGGTGGAATTTTGAGCCGCGTTAACTTCCTCTGTGCTACACTGTCCTGCCTCCTTAAAAGCAAAATGTAACAAGCTAATTCTTTTCAAAGAAAGGTACTGACTTTCAGGAGAAATCACATAGTTCTGAAGTTGAAGAACCTTATTAATTTCCTTAGTGAGTGGCCACATCAAACCTATGGGCAGAGACCAGCAAATTTAGCAAGAAACAAAAGTTCCCTTTTAATCCGAAAGGTCTGAATTTGTTTCTCCAGTCCTCAATTTGGGAACTCTAATGAATCAAGAGGGATGAGTTAAAATGTCAATAAAATGTGTCATTTTCACATTTTCTTCATTTTTTTTTCCAAATTTCTCTCATTCACCTATGAAAGCCTCTGAGGAATCAGATCCTTGCTATTATACGGTTGAGACATCTATTAGGGAACTCCCAGGTGCTGGGACTAATCATTTAGCCAAAACAGAGGTCATTTTTGCAGTTTGTCACTTCTTCTTCCTGTGCATTTCCCAAGGCTTATTAAAAGAATCATTTTGCCCCCAGACTGCATAGCTCATGCAAAGTAGAAAAAAGTAAATGAAAATGGTGTGGAACAAAATTGGGAAAAAAAAAATCCTGATTTCCATGAATTTAAGATAAAAAGCCCGTTTTCTCATCTGGGAAATATTGGTTTTTTGTAAATGCAATAAAATTATAGCCCATGTCAGTTATATACAATCACCACTCGATAGCCCACTGTGCAATTACCTAAGCAAATTATGCTGATCTACAACTATGTTCGCTTAGTCCAAGCTATTCTTTCTCCCCCAAATCGGACCCCCCTAAAAAGGAAAAGGTGGTCTAGGTTAGTTAGCAAGAAAACAGTCCCAAGGAACATAGGGCTCGCCTTACAGAATCAACACACTTACTGTTCCGATCTAATCCGGAGTTACTGAAATGTCTGCCTCCATTTCTGGCTTGATTCAGTGTGCTGTTGCTGCTCGGATTCGCTGGAGCAGGTTTAACCACATGAGAATATAGAATTTCTGTGGCATCGTTCTTAAAAGCCAAGCAGCTTTTCATCAGGAAGCAGGCGAGGAGGAAGAGATAGAAGTGGATGACAGGAAGGATCATTGTGAGTTCAGGATCCAACTGAACGAAGAGCTGGTTAGATCCCGCTCCTCTGCTCCTTCGCTGCAACTGGGAAATTTCTCCCGAAGCTTTCCTTTATATATTCGCGGAGGTTTGGCGTTCATTCAGGTGTAAAGTTGTGGGGAGCTTCAGAATGAAAACACACAGAGGGGGTGGGCTCCCTGCGTGACCCTGCACAGGAATTTTACCAATAGAAAAGGAGTCTGCAATAAAGGAGGGGCTTGCTCTACTACATCAACTGAAATTTCAGAGTCGGACTCTGTCGGAGGTCCTGGGAGCTGAAGCAGGCCGCCACAGGACAATTGGAGCTGTGGACTCTTCCCTTGGCCATTTCCCCGGGCTTCATTTAAAAGAAAATGTCCCGCTCAGTGACCCGTTTAACGGTCCATCCCTTGCAGAGCTGTATTAGGGCTCTGGTAATCTGTGGGAGTGTCGGGGCGGGGAGGTGGAAGAGGTGGAAATACCTTTTGGGGCTCCATAGTTCCAAGACTCAGACGTGCCAGTCGAAGTGCTATAAAACTTAGGCACAACGACCTGTTAGTTAAACACGCTCTACTAATTCCAGCAAACTGAACTCTGCAAATTTGCAATTTGCACAGTTTTCAAGGGCCCCCCTGATAGTTGTAGGTGATGCAGGTTTGAGGTACGTGGGCAAACTGCTCTGCTAGGGTAACGCAACCATCTCATTACTGGGAAGACTGGAGATAATTCAGGAACATTAATCAGAGTCATATTGGCACCCAGGCTCCATAGAATGCAATGCAAATACTGATTAATCTTTTCCAGTTCCATTCGGACCAATGGGAGTCTGTGGAGAGGCATCCCCATGGAAAGCCACTCCTGCAAGCTTTCATGCACTCAATCACCTTCCCCTCTCTTCATCCCCCCACGCTCCCTCCTCTGCTCCCTTTATTCATCCCCCCATACTTATATCTATCATTTTATTTAGTTCTATTAATGTCTGTCTCCCAGTCCAGACTGTACGCTCGCTGTGGGCAGGGAATGTGTCTGTTCAACTGTTCTCTCCCCAGTGCTTAGTACAGTGCTCTGCACAGAGAAAGGGCTCAATAAATCCGATTGAATGAGTGACTGTAGATAAGCACCACAGATGCACTCGCCATGCATAATCAAACATTCCACTGACTATTTCCTCCGCTGCCCACTTAAAAGATTCCACGATTTGCTTCCCAGTTGTGGAAAAGACTGTCGATGGATTTATGCTCAGCAACCTCCCCCTCCCCTTTCAACTGATGACATTTACTGAATACTCTCTATGTGTAGAACATTGTACTAAGTTCCCTGTGGGCAGGGAATGTGTCTACCAACTCTGCATTGTACCCTCCATGTGCTTATACAATGCCCTGCATTCGTTCATTCATTCATTCAATTAAATCATATTTACTGAGCTCTTTACTGTGTGCAGAGCACTATACTAAGCACTTGGGAGAGTACACTACAACTATAGCCCCCTCCATCCTCTTCTCCTCCTCCCCCTCCCCATCCTCCCCGCCTTACCTCCTTCCCCTTCCCACAGCAGCTGTATATATGTTTGTACATATTTATTACTCTATTTATTTTACTTGTAGATATTTACTATTCTATTTATTTTATTTTGTTAATATGTTTTTGTTTTGTTGTCTGTCTCCCCCTTCTAGAATGTGAGCCCGCTGTTGGGTAGGGACCGTCTCTATATGTTGCCAACTTGTGCTTCCCAAGTGCTTAGTACATTGCTCTGCACACAGTAAGTGCTCAATAAATACGATTGAATGAATGAATGAACTATAAACAGACATGTTCCTTGCCCACAACGAGCTTACAGTCTAGAGGGAGGGACACAGACATTAATATAAATAAATAAATTACAGACATGTACAAAAGTGCAGTGAGGTTGGGAGGGGAAGCAAGTCAGGGTGATGTAGAAGGGAGTGGGAGAAGAGGAAAGGGGGATTTAAGTCAGGGAAGACCTCTTGGAGGAGATGTGTCTTCAATGGGCTTTGAAGTGCGGGGAGAGTAATTGTCTGTTGGATTTGAGGAGGGAGGGTTGCATTTGAGTAGAATAGAAGGGAGGTGAGGTAGCGGGGGACCAGGTGGTGGACTGCTTAAAAGCCAATGGTGAGATTTTGTTTGATGTGGAGTGGATGGGCAGCCACTGGACTTTTCTGAGGACTGGGGAAACACGACCTGAATGTTTTTGTAGAAAAATGATCTGGGCAGCAGAGTGAAGTATGGACTGGAGAGGACAAGACAGGAGGCTGGGAGGTCAGCAAGGAGGCTGATGCAGTAAATCCAGGCGGGATAGGATGAGTGACTGCACTAACAGCAGTTTGAATGGAGAGGAAAGGGTGGATTTTAGCAATGTTGTGGAGGTGAGATCGACAGGATTTGGTGATGGATTGAATATGTGGGTTGAAAGAGAGAGAGAGGAGTCAAGGATAATGCCAAGGTTATGGGCTTGTGAGACAGGAAGGTTGGAGGTGCCCTCTACAGTGATGGCAAAGCCAAGGGGGAAGACAGGGTTTGGGTGGGAAGATAAGAAGTTCTGTTTTTGATCATGTTAAGCTTGAGGTGACAAGAGGACATCCGAGTAGAGATGTCTTGAAGGCAGGAGGAAATGAGAGACTGCAGAGAGGGTGAGAGATCAGGGCTGGAGATGGAGATTTGGGAATCATCTGCATAGAGGTGGTAGTTGAAGCCATGGGAGCAAATGAATTCTCCAAGGGGGTGGGTGCAGGTGGAGAATAGAAGTTCAATAAATACAACTGCTTGATGGATGGATTGAACCCTACAACTCCATCGGCTGACAATACATTCAGCTGCATCACATATGTTTTCTGAGTCCCTCTGAGTCTGTTAGGATGGGAACGATTCCAAGCTTGGCATTTTAGTTTCATGTTTTTTTTTCCCACTTCTCACGTGCCCTGGGGCCTGGCTGTACTGAATTAAGGTGCATAACCCTAACTTTTTGTATTTTTTTCAAATTAGAGCATCAACATAATGCATAGTTAAAGAGCAGCAAGGGCCCAGACGTGATCCTTTCTTTTTCATGTTTTTATAAAGGGTCTATCTATCTCTATATCTATATCTATGTGCATATATATATATATATATATATATATGAGAAGCAGCATTGCTCAGTGGAAAGAGCATGGGCTTGGGAGTCAGAGGTCATGGGTTCAAATCCCCGCTCCGCCAACTGTGAGCTGTGTGACTTTACTTCTCTGTGCCTCAGTTACCTCATCTGTAAAATGGGGATTAAGATTGTGAGCCCCACATGGGACAACCTGATCACCTTGTATCCTCCCCAGTGCTTAGAACAGTGCCTTGCACATAGTAAATGCTTAACAAATACCAAAATTATTATTATATATTTTAGAGGGATGTCTGATAACGACGAGGTAAAAAAAGTGAAAATGCTTTGGAAAAACAATATTATCCCCGATTAATAGATGGGAAAACTGAGGTGCAGAGAGTTGGAAGCAACTTGCCTAACATTACCCAGCAGGCTAAGGGCTGAGCTGGGGCTAGGACTCGGGCCCTCTGACTCCGCGTAGACAATTGGTCTTTTCACTACTTCATGCCCCTTCTCCAAATTTGTTCCTCTCAGACCTCTATGAGTGATGACGATGACGTTAAGCGCTTACTATGTGCCAAGCACTGTCACCACCAGACAACCCCATGACTTCTTCCTGTACCGGTCACCCTCTCCCCCTCCACCAACTGCGGCTCCTTGGGTTCTGCTCCCAGCATAATTTGTACACCACCATGCAGGGCCTTAAGGTGAAGATGAACATTCACCAGAGAGCTCTCTCCACCAGATGGCATCAAGACTCCTCCGGAATCAATTATTCATTCAATCGTATTTATTGAGCGCCTACTCTGTGCAGAGCACTGTACTAAGCGCTTGGGAAGAACAAGCTGGCAACATATAGAGACGGTCCCTACCCAACAATGGGCTCACAGTCTAGAACTCAGAGGTATTTATTAAGCGCTGCTTCCCGTGTGTGGAGCATTGAACTAAGCGCTTGGGAGAGCACAATACAATGGAGTTGGTAGAAACGTCCTGCCCACAGGAGCTTACAATCTAGAAGGGGAAAAAGACATTAATATGACTATATAAATTTTGGATATGTTCAAAGACCTACTGATAGCTCACCTCCTCCAGGAGGCCTTCCCAGACTGAGCCCCCTCCTTCCTCTCCCCATCCCCCCTGCCTTACCTCTTTCCCCTCCCCACAGCACCTGTATATATATATGTATATATATATACATATATATGTATGTATTTATTACTCTATTTTATTTGTACATATTTATTCTATTTATTTTATCTTGTTAATATGTTTTGTTTTGTTGTCTGTCTCCCCCTTCTAGACTGTGAGCCCGCTGTTGGGTAGGGACCGTCTCTATATGTTGCCAACTTGTACTTCCCAAGCGCTTAGTACAGTGCTCTGCACACAGTAAGCGCTCAATAAATACGGTTGAATGAATGAAATGAATGAAAAGTGCTGTGGCGTTGTGTCGGAAGAATATCAAGTGCTTAAAGTACCAAGTGCATAGATGATGCAGAAGGGAGAAGAAGTAGGGGGGGAAAGAGGACCTAATCAAGGAAGGCTTCTTGGACAAATTGTGATTTTAATAAGGCTCTGAAGAGCCCGTTGTTGGGTAGGGACCATCTGTATACGTTGCCAACTTGTACTTCCCGAGCGCTTAATACAGTGCTCTGCACACAGTAAGCACTCAATAAATATGATTGAATGAATGAAAGGTGGGAGAGGGTGTATACGGAGGGGGAAGGCATTCCAGGCCCAAGGGAGGACATAGGCAAGGGGTTCCCCCCCACCCTACCTCCTTCCCCTCCCCACAACATCTGTATATATGTTTGTACATATTTGTTACTCTATTTATTTTACTTGTACATGTTTACTATTCTATTTATTTTATTTTGTTAATATATTTTCTTTTGTTGTCTATCTCCCCCTTTTACAATATGAGCCTGCTGTTGGGTAGGGACTGTCTGTATATGTTGCCAACTTGTACTTCCCAAGTGCCTAGTACAGTGCTCTGCACACAGTAAGCACTCAATAAATATGATTGAATGAATGAATGAAGGGGTTGGCAGCTAGATACATGAGACTGAGGTATAGTGAGTAAGGGGACATTAGAGGAGAGAAGTGTGCAGACTGGGTTGTAGTAAGAAATCAGTGCTCTCTGTGGGCACAGAATGTGTCTGCTTATTGTTCTGATGCTCTCTCCCAAGCGCTTAGTGCAGTGCTCTGCACATGGTAAGCGCTCACTAAATTCAATTGAATGCATGAATGAATGAAGGAGGGTGCAAGCTGATTGAACATCACCCCCTCAGCATGGCTCTTGTCCTCCTCCTCTCCCAGCAAGCTGCCTCCCGGAACCCGTACTGACTGATATCACTGAGGAATCTCCATCGCTGTGGCCGCGGGGGTGACTGTGGATTCTAAATTGTGGGGAGCCTGAAGTTCTGCTCCTCTAACAATAATAATAATAATAATAATAATAGCATTTGTTAAGCTCTTACTGTGTGTGGATACCAATCAACCTACACAGCAGGCAAAAACTCCTCACCCTCAGCTTCAAGGCTGTCCATCACCTCACCCCCTCCTACCTCACCTCCCTTCTCTCCTTCTCCAGCCCAGCCCGCACCCTCCGCTCCTCCGCCGCCAATCTCCTCACTGTACCTCGTTCTCTCCTGTCCCTCCACTGACCCCCGGCCCACGTCCTCCCCCTGGCCTGGAATGCCCTCCTTCTGCCCATCCGTCAAGCTAGCACTCTTCCTCCCTTCAAGGCCCTACTGAGAGCTCACCTCCTCCAGGAGGCCTTCCCACACTGAGCCCCCTTTTTCCTCTCCCCCTCCTCATCCCCTCGCCTTACCTCCTTCCCCTCCCCACAGCACCTGTATATATGTATATATGTTTGTACATATTTATTACTCTATTTATTTTACTTGTACATATTTATTCTATTTATTTTATTCGGTTTCTATGTTTTGTTTTGTTGTCTGTCTCCCCCTTCTAGACTGTGAGCCCGCTGTTGGGTAGGGACTGTCTCTATATGTTGCAAAGTTGTACTTCCCAAGCACTTAGTACAGTGCTCTGCACAGAGTAAGTGCTCAATAAATATGATTGAATGAATGAATGAAGCACTGTTCTAAGCACTGGGGGGATACAAGGTGATCAGGTTGTCCCACGTGGGGCTCACTGTCTTAATCCCCATTTTACAGATGAGGTAACTGAGGCTCAGAGAAGTTAAATGACTTGCCCAAAGTCACACAGCATGTGAGCCCGCTGTTGGGTAGGGACCGTCTCTATATGTTGCCAACTTGTACTTCCCAAGCACTTAGCACAGTGCTCTGCACACAGTAAGCGCTCAATAAATACAATTGAATGAATGAATGAATGAATGAATGTGGCAGAGTGGGGATTAGAACCCACGACCTCTGATTCCCAAACCCGGGCACTGATCTTAGTTTTTGCCTTTATTTTGTCTTAATGGGTCGTTGCCTGTGCTCTGTCCCTCCTTTTACTTTTATTCATTCATTCATTCATTCATTCATTCAATCGTATTTATTCATTCAATCGTATTTATTGAGCGCTTACTGTGTGCAGAGCACTGTACTAAGCTCTTGGGAAGTACAAGTTGGCAACATATAGAGACAGTCCCTACCCAACAGTGGGCTCACAGAGCACTTACTGTGTGCGGAGCACTGTACTAAGCGCTTGGGAAGTACAAATTGGCAACACAGAGACAGTCCCTACCCAACAATGGGTTTTAGATTGTGAGCCGGCCAGAGGGACAGGGTCATGACTACTCCCTACTTGTGCATTCTTTCCCAGCCCTTAGCACAGTGTTCTGCATATGCTCAGAGAAGCAGCTTGACTTAGAAGAAAGAGCATGGATTTTGGAGTCAGAGGTCATGGGTTCTAATCCTGCCTCCACCACTTGTCAGCTGGGTGAGTTTGGGCAAGTCACTTCACTTCTCTGTGCCTCAGTTATGTTATTTGTGAAATGGGGATTAAGACTGTGAGCCCCGCCTGGGACAATCTGATAACCTTGTATCTCCTTCAGCGCTTAGAACAGTGCTTAGCACATAGTAAGCACTTAAATACCCATCATTATTATCATCATCATCACACAGTAAGTGCTTAATAAATGTCATTACTACTGTATTGTCACCTTGTTGGCAACTGCCAATGAAGACCTAGAATGACTCTACCACTCTCCAGTGTCCCCTCTGGACCCCCCAGCTCCATAGCAGCATGGCTCAGTGGAAAGAGCATGGGCTTGGGAGTCAGAGGTCATGGGTTCAAATCCCGGCTCCGCCAACTGTCAGCTGTGTGACTTTGGGCAAGTCACTTTGCTTCTCTGTGCCTCAGTTACCTCAGCTGTAAAATGGTGATTAAGACTGTGAGCCCCACGTGGGACAATCTGATCACGTTGTATCCTCCCCAGTGCTTAGAACAGTGCTTTGCAAATAGTAAGTGCTTTACAAATGTCATTATTATTATTATTATTATAGCCTCTGCTTCCTGACACTTCTCCTTTCCATGCTATGGTCCAGTGAGAACTTCATTGCCCTTTCCCAATGACCCCCTTTCCCTTTTCCCCTTCCCTTCTTCCTGAGGCCCAGCCTGACAGAAATGGAAGCCATATGCAGAAAAGTGCTCCTCATCAATAAAAATTTGTGATCTCACCTCTGAGTTTAGTTAAACCACGATCCTCGTCTCCTGTCTCACTCTGTATTTCCCCAAGGGTGGTACTTCAGCAGCCAGCAGACTCTCCCACCTCTGAGCCCTCACTCACACTGCTCTCGCAGCCTGGAACTCTGTCCCCGCCACAGATCCATCTGACCACAGCTCTCTCCAGCTCCGTATCTTCAAAGTCCTCCTAAAATCATGCCTCCTTCAAAGAAGCCTTCCTCAATTAACTCACCATCCATCTTAGAATTTACAGATTTTATTCCTAGCCTAAGCACTTATATATATTAATCAGTCAATCAGCTGGTATTTATTGAACACTTACTGTGTATATATGCATGTTCTTATTCGTATATTCAATTGCTTATTAGGCTAGCTCATCCTAATAAATTGTAGAACTACCTGTTACAACCCCATTCTTTCTTCATAACTTTAGTCAGCTCATCTCTCCCATTAGAGCGTACACTCTCTGAGAGTAAAGTATGTGTGCACTATACCTGTTTACTCTCCTAAGTACTGAGTACAGTGCTTCTTCTACACTCGGGGCTCAATGAACACCACTGAATGATTGATGGATTCATTATTTTTAGGTCTCGGAGATCAAGATGAATTGACCTCTCTCCAGTGGCTTCTTCTCCACTTCTTTCGAACATGATCATTTCACCCCTGTCCTAAGAGAACCCTCCCTTGACCACACATCTCCCACCAGTTATCGCCTCAACTCCCTCCTACCATTCTTCTCCAAACTTCTTGAGCGAGTTGTCTACACTACTGTCTCCACTTTCTCTCCTCCAATTCTGTCCCTGACCCACTCAAATCTGGCTTCCACCCCTTTCACTCAATCAATCAATCAAATTTATTGGGCGCTTACTAGTGCAGAGCATTGTGCTATACACTTGGGAGAGTACAAAATAGACTCCAGAGAAAGTGCTCCCTCAAAGGACACCAATGATCTCCTCCTTGCCAAATCCAATGGCCTCTACTCCATTCTAATCCCCCTTGACCTCTCAGCTGCCTTTGACACTGTGAACCACCCCCTTCTCCTGGAAACACTGTCCTCTCCACCTCCACATCAAAAAGTAACTCATTACCATCTGCTTTAGTGAAGCAGCATGGCTTAGTGGACAGAGGATGGGAGTCAGAAGGAACTGGGTTCTAATCCTAGCTCTGCCACTTATCTGCTGTGTGACCTTGGGCAAGTGACTTCACTTCTCCGTGTCTCAGTTACCTCATCTGTCAAATGGGGATGAAGAGTGTGAGCCCCACATGGGACAACCTTGATTACGTTGTATCTACCCCAGTGCTTAGAACAGCGCTCTGTACATAGTAAGTACTTAACAAATACTATTATTATTATTATTATTAAAGCTCTCAATCACCTTGCCCTCCCTCTACCTTACCACACTGCTTTCTTCCTACAACTCAGCCCTCACAATTTTCTCCTGTAATGCCAACCTACTCACTGTACCTCAGTATCATCTATCTCACCACCAACCCCTCGCCCATGACTTTCCAACCGCCTGGGACATTCTCCCTCTTCATATCACTTTCCCCACCTTCAAAACCTTAATGAAGGCACATCATCAAGAGGCCGTCTCTGACTAAGAACTCATTTCCTCTTCTTCTACTTCCTTCTGCATCACCCTTGCACCTGTATTTGTTCCCTTTATTCATGCCTCCCTCAGCACCACAGCACTTATGTACATACCCATAATTTATTTATTTAGATTAATGCTGGTCTCCCCCTCTAAACCATAAATTTGTTGTGGGCAGGGAACATAGCTACCAACTCTGCTACATTGTTCTCTCCCAAGTTCTTAGTACAGTGCTCTGCACACAGTTAATGCTCAATAAATATAATTGATTGATTGACTGAATTGAGAAGGATCTCCTACAATTTATCTCCTCATAATCCACCTATACACTGCACCAGACTGTTGTCCTATGCCTTCTCAAGCCATCAATCAACGATACTGACTGGATGCTTACTTCAAGCAGAGTACTGTACTAAGCTCTGGGGAGAGTACAATAGTTAGCAGACACAAACCCTACCCTTGAAATCTACTCTGTGCTGAGCACTGTACTAAGCCCTTGTGAAGGTACCATAAAATAAGTAGACATGATCCCTGCCATCAAAGACCTTACAGTCTAGGCTTTAAAACATTCATTCTTCCCTCCCTGTCTGAGGATGCCTCAGTTCACTTCATTGAACATGAGCTGCTTTGGTTTCCACAGCTTAAGTTGTCATCAACCTCACCAGTGGTATTTATTTAAAAACTCCTCACCCTGGGCTTCAAGGCTGTCCATCACCTCACCCCCTCCTACCTCACCTCCCTTCTCTCCTTCTCCAGTCCAGCCCGCACCCTCCGCTCCTCAGCCACTAATCTCCTCACTGTGCCTCGTTCTCGCCTGTCCCACCGTCGACCCCCAGCCCACGTCGTTCCCCTGGCCTGGAATACCGTCCCTCTGCACATCCGCCAAGCTAGCTCTCTTCCTCCCTTCAAAGCCCTACTGAGAGCTCACCTCCTCCAGGAGGCCTTCCCAGACTGAGCTCCCTCCTTCCTCTCCCCCTCCTCCTCCTTCCCATCCCCCCCGCCTTACCTCCTTCCCCTCCCCACAGCACCTGTACATATGTATATATGTTTGTACGTATTTATTACTCTATTTATTTATTTTATTTGTACATATTTATTCTATTTATTTTATTTTGTTAATATGTTTTGTTTTGTTGTCTGTCTCCCCCTTCTAGACTGTGAGCCTGCTGTTGGACTGAATTGAGAAGGATCTCCTACAATTTACCTCCTCATAATCCACCTATACACCGCACCAGACAGTTGTCCTATGCCTTCCCAAGCCATCAGTCAATGATACTGACTGAACGCTTACTTCATGCAGAGTACTGTACTAAGCTCTGGGGAGAGTACAATAGTTAGCAGACACAAACCCTCAATATGTTGCCAACTTGTACTTCCCAAGCGCTTAGTACAGTGCTCTGCACTCAGTAAGTGCTCAATAAATACGATTGAATGAATGAATGAGTGAATTTATTGAGCACTTACTGTGTGCAGAGCACTGTGCTAAATATTCCATAGAGTACAATACCACAAAGTTGGAAGACTTGCGCCCTGCCCACAATGAGCTACAGGCTAAAGGGGAGACAGACATTAACAAAAATATGTGATTTATGATGTTCTTCGCCTGTGTCCCATCTGGAAAAGCTAGTTGGCAAAGGGCCTTTTGATGGCAAAGGGCTTGTTCAAAGTCTGAACCTCAGCACCTCATTGCTGGTAACTTTTTGTTTTAATGGTTTTTGTTAAGTGCTTAATATATGTGCCAGACCACTCTAAGCACTGGGGTAGGTAGACACAAGATAAGCATGTTGGACACAGTCCCTGTCCCACACAGTGCTTAATCCCCATTTAACAGATGAGGGAACTGAGGCACAGAGAACTTAGGTGACTTGCCCAAGGTCACACATCAGAGAAGTGGTGGAGTCAGGGTTAGAACCCAGGTCCTCTGGACTCCCAAGCTTGTGCTCTATCCACTAGGCCACTCTGCTTCACTGATGATTGTATCTTAGGGTTTGAGGCTCAGTATGGCTCAGGGAGAATGCTGATGAAACAGTTCCCAAAACTTATTTGTGTCTTCTTCGATGGTGCGGCCAAGTTCCCCAGCCCCTTCTCCCGCTCCTTTCTGCATCATCCTGACTTACTCCCTTTGCTCTTCCCCTCTCCCAGCCCCACAGCACTTATGTACTTATGTACGTATCTGTCATTTATTCATTTGTATTGAAGTCTGTCTCCCCCCTCTAAACTGTAAGCTTGTTGTGGGAAGGGAACGTCACTGTTTATTGTTGTGTTATACTTTCCCAAGTGCTTAGTACAGTGCTCTGCACAAAGTAAGGGCTAAATAAACATGACTGAAGGAATGAACCAATAGCCAGAAAGATAGTAGGACACTACGAGTGCTTTGCACAGCAATAGTGTTTACTGAGCCCTTACTGTGTGGTACGCACTGGGGTAGGTATAAGATAATCAGATCACACACAGCCCCAATAATAATAATAATAATAATAATAATAATAATAATAATAATAATAATAATAATAATAATAATGTCATTTGCTAAGCGCTAACTATGTGCGAAGCACTGTTCTAAGCACTAGGGGGGAAACAAGGTGATCAGGTTGTCTCACGTGGTGCTCACAGTCTGAATCTTCATTTTACAGATGAGGTAACTGAGGCCCAGAGAAGTTAAGTGACTTGCCCAAAGTCACGCTGCTGACAAGTGGCAGAGCCAGGATTAGAACCCATGACCTCTGGCTCCCAAGCCAGTGCTCTTTACACTGAGCCACACTGCTTCTCACAAGGCTCACAATCTTAAGAAGAAGGGAGAACAGGTTACTGATCCCCATTTTACAAATGAGAAAACAGGGACACAGAGAGGTTAAGTGGATTGATTAAGCCTCTTGCCCTTGGAAAACTAGCAGACTTGCGACAGAGCTAGATTCTGGACTCCTGTCTCCCTTCCCACCCTCCTGCCCCCATTCCCATGCTCTTAGAAAGGCCATGCCAGGCCTGCTTTGCTTCTTGATTGAGTTTCTCCTTTACTAATTCATGTCTTGTTGGGAAAGCTGTGATTGAGAATGCAGAATCAGTATCAGTCATCAGCCCTTGTTACAGGTGAAAAATCTTCAATTGTGAGCTGGACGTCTCGGCAATAACTTGCCTCATACCTTTCCAGATCATTTCCAGGGTTGTCCTCTAGTAATTTCTTTGGGTGCCTACCAAGTCATCAATCAATCAACTAATCAATGGTATTTATTGAGCACTTACTATACTATGTGCAGAACAATGTACTAAGCAGCTGGGAGAGTACAATACAGCAGAATTGGCAGACATGTTCCCTGCCCATAACAAGCTTACAATCTAAAGGGGGAGACAAACATTAATATAAATACTAGATACTAGTATTAATATAATACTAGACTGTGAGCCCACTGTTGGGTAGGGACCGTCTCTGTATGTTGCCAACTTGTACTTCCCAAGCACTTAGTACAGTGTTCTGCACACAGTAAGTGCTCAATAAATACAATTGATTGATTGATAAATAATTTATAATGTATAATTTAAAGATCTGTACATAGATATGTACTAACTCTGTTAGATTGTACTTTCCCAAGCACTTGGTGCAGTGTTCTGCACACAGTAAGCAATCAGTAAATATGATTGATTGATTGTTTATTGGAATTTAGATTCAGCACTGATGACTCCATGAAACGATTTTACCTACCTGCATGTCACTTTCTCTATGTTTCTCCAGAGGACAAGATCCTGGGAAAGTTCCTCAAAGCCCATTGGTGATGCTCGTAGCCTGCAAATAATAATAATCGATCAATCAATCAGTCATATTTATTGAGTTTTAACTGTGTGCAGTGGACTGTACTGAGCACTCAGTAGAGTACAATACACCAGAGATGGTAGGCGGAATCCCTGTCCATAAGGAATAATGATAGTAATAAGAGTAATAATAACTGTAGTGTATGTTAGCATTTACTCTGTACCAAGCACTGTACTAAATGCTGGGGTAGATACAAATTAATCAGATTGGACACAGTCCCTGTCCCACAACGGGTTCACAGTCTAAGTAGGAGGAACCACAGGTATTGATTTTTGATTTCCCATTTTACAGATGAGGAAAGGGAGGCACAGAGAAGTCAAGCGACCCGCTCAAAGTCACAATTGCAGGCAATTGGTAGATTTGGATTAGAGCCCAGGTCATCTGACGCCCAGGCCCCAGTTGGAAATGTTCCCCGCGATACTGAAATATGGAATTGGAAAGGCCCTCCTGTTTTTATTACTCAACTCTGTGCCATTAGTGAATGTTATGACATTGAAACCATTTACATCAGAGATCTCCGAAAATGGATTTGAAGCATGATAGACATTTGAAAAACAATATTAAAAAGCAAGTGATGCAATTGCCGGTTAGAACATATTTTTGATACAGCAAGATTACCTGGCTTGTAAACTCTCAAAGTAAACTATTCAAACAAAAGGAAAGTCCCATTTTCTCAAACCTTCACTCTCCAAGACAAGGGCAGAGCACTTTCCTCTTGATGAGAACGAACACCCATTTTGTCTGGATTCCTTGATTTCTTAAAAAAACATTTGCATTGGAAATTTGAGTTCATTCTTTTGCTTGTCCAACCTGATGTAAACCAAATAAGCTACATACTAACAGCAGGCTGAGGTTGTTGAGCAGAATGTAGTATATCAATTTGACTGAAAAAGACATTAAACATAGGCTAAAAAAGGAGGAAATTAAGACTGTTTATCTTGAAGCCCAGAGTACATTTCCTGTATAAAAGAGTGGTCACTGTAGTAATTATGATTGTCACCCTTCCTTTCTGCTGGGGCTTTTAACACTAAACAGATTTTGCAGTTGGTCTTGAAGTCATTCATTCATTCAATCGAATTTATTGAGTGCTTCCTGTGTTCCGAGCACTGTACTAAGTGCTTGGAAAGTACAAGTTGGCAACATATAGAGACGGTCCCTACCTAAAAATGGGCTCACAGTCTAGAAGGGGGAGACAGACAACAAAACAAAACATGTGGACAGGTGTCGGCATCAGAATAAACAGAAATAAAGCTAGATGCACATCATTAAAAAAATAAATAGAATAGTAAATATGTACAAGTAAAATAAATAGGGTAATAAATCTGTACAAACATATATACAGGTGTTGTGGGGAGGGGAAAAAAGTAGGGCGGGGGGATGGGGAGGAGGAGAGGAAAAAGGGGGCTCAGGCTAGGAAGGCCTCCTGGAGGAGGTGAGCTCTCAGTAGGGCTTTGAAGGGAGGAAGAGAGCTAGCTTGGCGGATGTGCGGAGGGAGGGCATTCCAGGCCAGGGGGAGGACGTGGGCCGAGGGCCGATGGCGGGACAGGCAAGAACAAGGTATGGTGAGGAGGTTAGTGGTGGCAGAGGAGCAGAGGGTGCAGGCTGGGCTGGAGAAGGAGAGAAGGGAGGTGAGGTAGGAGGGGGCGAGGTGATGGACAGCCTTGAAGCCCAGGGTGAGGAGTTTTTGCTTGATGCGTAGGTTGACTGGTAGCCACTGCAGATTTTTGAGGAGGAGAGTAACATGCCCAGAGCGTTTCTGCACAAAGATGATCCGGGCAGCAGCATGAAGTATAGACTGAAGTGGGGAGAGACAGGAGGGTGGGAGATCAGAGAGGAGGCTGATGCAGTAATCCAGTCAGGATAGAATGAGAGATTGAACCAGCAAACCATGCTGGGCTTAGATTGACCCAAGAAAGGGAAGAGAGGAGAGCTTCAGGCAATGTTCCACTCTCACTTCCACAAGATGGAGGAAACGTTGACATACCTTGTGAGGAGGAACGTTCGTTCCGTGGCAACCAACAGTTTATTGATCCAGTGCCCAATCCTCCAGTGTGTTTAGACAGTTCAGTGAGGCTGTCAGCCTATGTTTTGGGAAGCTCCAGTCCTGTGACAGCCAGACAAGGAAGAATTTTCAATCTGCCAGGGAAAACTCAACCCTTGCCAGGTCATTGCAAGATTGTTGGTGACTCTCTCCAAGTGGTATGCTGGCCATACTTGGTAGTCAGGATTTAGGAAGCTGTGCAAAGCAAAATTCATCTTCTCGCTAACCCTCTTAAGGCAGTCCTTACCCTCTCAATACCATACAAGTCCACAGAAGAAACACTTGGGAGTCTTTAGGTCCCACATAGCAAATATTTTACAGGGTTGAACTTTAAAGGCAACTCAGAAGAGTGTAAACGCTTTCATTTGTGGTCCTGTGTTTGGGTACAGTTTTGCTTTTCCAATTATAAATGTGGCTAATGCTCACGATAATTATAGTTTCTTAAAAATTATTCACTCGAGTAGAT
Source organism: Tachyglossus aculeatus (assembly GCF_015852505.1). Classification (NCBI taxonomy): domain Eukaryota; kingdom Metazoa; phylum Chordata; class Mammalia; order Monotremata; family Tachyglossidae; genus Tachyglossus; species Tachyglossus aculeatus. Next base: position 9,062,250 of record NC_052067.1, read on the forward strand.
CAGCTCAGAAATTCTGGCACAGTTTCAGGGTTTCTTTAACAAGTGCTTGCCAAACTGTTCTTTGATCCGGTGAAATAATCACATAATTCAAAACAAGGCCTACAGCCTTTCAAGGAATCACATCTTAAACCCTTTGCCTTCTCTTCTTCAATGCCCACCCTCCTAACCTTTCACCAGAAAACTGCCCCATAGCCAAAAAACTAACTCTTCAATTTCTAGGTTGGCTCAGAGGATCATGCTTTCCAGAATCTAAACAGGGACTCCGTAAAGATGGTAAGGCAAAACTGTTGCTTGACTTTTTTTAATGGCATTTATTAAGCACTTACTATGTGCAAAGCACTGTTCTAAGCACTGGGGAGGTTACAAGGTGATCAGGTTGTCCCACGGGGGACTCGCAGTCTTAATCTCCATTTTACATATGAGGTAACTGAGGCACAGAGAAGTTAAGTGACTTGCCCAAAGTCACACAGCTGACAATTGGCAGAACTGGGATTTGAACTCATGACCTCTGACTCCCAAGCCCGGGCTCTTTCCACTGAGCCACACTGCTTCTCTACTTGATACAGAACTGATGATGCTGATGATGGCATTTATTAAGCACTTACTATGTGCAAAGCACTGTTCTAAGCACTGTGGAGGTTACAAAGTGATCAGGTTGTCCCACGGGGGGCTCACAGTCTTAATCCCCATTTTACAGATGAGGTAACTGAGGCCCAGAGAAGTTAAGTGACTTGCCCAAAGTCACACAACTGACAATTGGCGGAGCCCGGATTTGAACCCATGACCTCTGACTCCAAAGCCTGTGCTCTTTCCACTGAGCCACACTGCTTCTCCCAAGCCCTGAATTGGCAAATAGGGAACATAAAGTGGGGAGTTTGGTGGTTAACTGAGGGAAAGTCTCCCAGAGGAGATGTGATTTCAAAAGGGTTGTGAAGATGGGGCAATCTGTGACCTGTCAGATACGAAGTGGAAGGGAATTACAGGGAAAGGGGAGTGTATGAGCCCATGGTCAGAGGTGGAAGAGGCAAGAACCTGGCAAGACAGGTAGGTTAGTTGAGAGGAATGAAAAATGGGAGCTGGGGTGTAGTGGGAGAAGAGAAGATAGCTGACTAGTGCTTTAAAAAGAGTGGTCAGATGAAATCCCCCAAGATCGCAACAATATCACCCCTATATCCAAGAAGAAAGATTTAAAAAAATGAGAGATGAAAGAAGGATGACACATGATAGCAAATGTCTCTTTGTTGCTCACAAGCCTACACTACCCTCACACCGTCAACTTTACAGTTCTGGAATCAAGTCTGATGAATTAGTAATTAAATGCAAAACAAATTGAATCCAAAGACCAGCATGACCTTTGGGGTCCTCATAAATGGAACGTAGTCCCAAAGTGGCAGGACGTCCAGAGAGTGATAAGAATGGTGAAGCACTTTTAGTTCAGTCTACCAACATGGAAGCAATGTTGGCTATAGGTCATTTTCTCAGAGTTACATGGGTGGATATTGCAGAAATACACAGCTGCTGTATAATGACCTCCAAGGGAGAGACTGGGCCAAAAAAAACCCATCAGTGATCCACAGAAACCGAACTTCAAATCATGTGGGAAAACAGTGGAGTGTTGGGTGACAAAAATCCAACCTAGCGAATAGCGATCAGGAATATCGATTTATCGATGGATATATAGAAAGATATATAAATATGTAAAGATATCTATATATCCATCGATATATTCATTCATTCATTCAATCATATTTATTGAGCGCTTATTGTGTGCATAGCACTGTACTAAGCGCTTGGGAAGTACAAGTCGGCAACATATAGAGACGGTCCCTACCCAACAGTGGGCTCACAGTCTAGAAGGGGGAGACAGACAACAAAACAAAACATATTAACAAAATAAAATAAATAGAATAAATATGTACAAGTAAAATAAATAGAGTAATAAATATGAACAAACATATACATATATATATATATATAGGGGCTGTGGGGAAGGGAAGGAGGTAAGGTGGGGGGATGGGGAGTGGGAGGAGGGGGAGAGGAAGGAGGGGGCTCAGTCTGGGAAGGCCTCCTGGAGGAGGTGAGCTTTCAGTAGGGCTTTGAAGGGAGGAAGAGAGCTAGCTTGGCGGATGGGCAGAGGGAGGGGATTCCAGGCCAGGGGGAGGACGTGGGCCTGGGGTCGATGGCGGGACAGGCGAGACTCAGTGAGGAGGCTAGTGGCAGAGGAGAGGAGGGTGCGGGCTGGGCTGGAGAAGGAGAGAAGGGAGGTGAGGTAGGAGGGGGCGAGGGGATGGAGAGCCCTGAAGCCTAGAGTGAGGAGTTTTTGCCTGATGCCACTGGAGATTTTTGAGGAGGGGAGTAACATGTCCAGAGCGTTTCTGCACAAAGATGATCCGGGCAGCGACATGAAGTATGGATTGAAGTAGAGAGAGACAGGGGCATAGGAGATCAGAGAGGAGGCTGATGCTGTAATCCAGTCGGGATAGGATGAGAGATTGAATGAGCAGGGTAGTGGTTTGGATGGTTTGGATGGAGAGGAAGGGGCGGATCTTGGTGATGTTGCGGAGGTGAGACCGGCAGGTTTTGGTGACAGATTGGATGTGAGGGGTGAATGAGAGAGCGGAGTCGAGGATGACACCAAGGTTGCGGGCTTGTGAGACAGGAAGGATGGTAGCGCTGTCAACAGTAATGGGAATGTCAGGGAGAGGGCAGGGTTTGGGAGGGAAGACAAGAGTTCGCTCTAGGACATGTTGAGTTTTAGATGGTGGGCAGACATCCAGATGGAGATGTCCTGAAGGCAGGAGGAGATGCAAGCCTGGAGGGAGGGAGAGAGAGCAGGGGCAGAGATGTAAATTTGGGTGTCATCAACGTAGAGATGATAGTTGAAGTAGAGGGAGCAAATGAGTTTACCAAGGGAGTGAGTGTAGATAGAGAACAGAAGGGGACCAAGAACTGACCCCTGTGGAACCCCTACAGTAAGGGGATGGGAGGAGGAGCCTGCAAAAGAGACTGAAAATGAACGGCCAGAGAGATAAGAGAAGAACCAGGAGAGGATATATATGCTCATTGGAACAAAGAATTTGGTTAGGCTGAGAGAAAGCAAGAGCTGAAATAGAGCCAGCACTAAATTGAAAACTACAATCCAACCAGAAAATGGATTTTACTTGGATGTGAAGTAGAAATGGTTGCTCATTCTTCTCCTCATCAAGCAGAAACTCCTGGGCATTAGCTTTAAGGCACTTGATCAACTCTCTCCCCACTGTTTATCCTCTCTCACTATCCCCTCACCGGGAAACTTAGCCAACCAATAAGTCAACCTACTCACTGTGCCCTGCTCTCGTCTCTCTCACCGTCAACCTCTTGCTCATGACCATTTTCCCTACCTGAATTCCTTCTCCCTTTCCATCGGACAGACCATTGCTCTCCTCTTCTTCAAAGCTCTTCCCAAATCACACCTGCTCTAGGAGCCCCCCCACTAATTAATTTCTCATCTCCCCAGCCTTTCCACCCAGCTATCACCACAACAACTCTTCTGCATCACCTATGCACTTGAGACCTCACTCCCCTCCCTGCCCCACTCCCCATCAATAGCACCTATGGACATATCATTAAACTCCATTGCTCTCTCACACCTGTAATTAATTTTAGTGTTTTTTTCACCCTGGTAGAATATAGCTCCTTGAGAGCAGGGATCTTGCTGTATTGTTCTCTCCTAAGCATTTAGTACGGTGTTGTGATGGAAGTAAATGCTCAATAAATATGATTGACTGAAGTGCTGTTGGTCACTCAGTCTTCAAGAGATAGTGATCCCCTTTGAGTCATTTTCAACTAAACACACCATGGCTGAATGGAAAAAAGCATGGAATTGGAAGTCAGGAGTTGTGTGTTTTTTAAATCTCAGCTTTATCAGTGGATTGCTGTATGATCCTGGGAAAAATACTTAGCCACTCTCTCTATGCCTCAGTTTTCTCACGTGCACAACTGGAATAAGACATCTACCTCTACCTCTTAGATTGTGAGCCCTGGGTGGGGTTGTGCCTCATCTGATCATCTTATGTCTCCCCCGGCACCAACTAGTGCTTCATGAATATTATTATTATTATTATGAAGGAGAAGAAGAAGGGGAAGGAGGAGAAGGAGAAAGAGAAGAGAAGGAGAAGGAAGGGAAGAAGAAGAAGGAGAAGGAGACGAAGAAGAAGAAGAAAAGAAGAAGAAGAAGAAGAAGAAGAAGAAGAAGAAGAAGAAGAAGGAGAAGGAGAAGGAGAAGGAGAAGAAGAAGAAGAAGAAGAAGAAGAAGAAGAAGAAGAAGAAGAAGAAGGAGAAGAAGGAGAAGGAGAAAAAGAAGGAGAAGAAGGAGGAGATGAAGACTTATTTGAGTTGAGCGAAGGAGAGCAATTTTAGATGAACCTCATTGGTCCCCAGAGCTTTACCTTTCCCACGATAGAAGTGATTTCAGTCTCCCAAAAAACCAACATTCCAAAAATGAGTATTCTCTCAGAGTTATTTGGTTTCCATAACTTCAGTGAATGAGGTGGCCCTTGTGGAAATGATGTCAGCAGTCAGGACCTTACTGCTGCTGCTCTGCCTTTATGTTCATTCATTCATTCAATCGTATTTATTGCGTGCTTACTGTGTGCAGAGCACTGTACTAAGCTGGCTCCTTCCCCTTCTCTCTCTTCCCCAAATCAAGGTCTCAGAGGGACATAGAATCAGGCTGGCCTCCAAAAGTGGACAGACAGGACTGAGAAACAGCATGGGTCTGTGGAAAGAGTACGGGCTTTGGAGTCAGAGGTCATGGGTTCAAATCCCAACGCCACCACTTGTCAGCTGTGTGACTTTGGGCAAGTCACTTAACTTCTCTGGGCCTCAGTTACCTCATCTGTAAAATGGGGATTAAGACTGTGCGCCCCCCGTGGAACAACCTGATCACCTTGTAATCTCTCCAGCACTTAGAACAATGCTTTGCACATAGTAAGTGCTTAATAAATGCCATTTAAAAAAACCAAAAAAACCCCTAACTTTTCCCTTTAGCCATCAATCAGACCCCAGTAATTCCCTTATCAGGATTCCCTGGGGCTTTCACAATAGGCAAGACTAGAGGGAGAAAATCTAGAGGTTGAATGTACACAGTGACAAATTTAATTGTGACAAGGGTTCATTATTTTTTCAGATACAATTTCAAACACACACACACATGTGGAATTGAAGACAATCAAACTGTCAATCAACAGCAATTATCAAGCACACTCACTATGTGCATAGCATTGTACTGATTAGGAGAATTAATAGAGATAAAAGATGTAGTCCCTACCCTCAAGGAGCTTACAGTTTAATGAGGTTGGCAGGCACAGAATCATATACAAGTAGGAGGAACAAAGAAGGGGAAGATGGATAGGTGAAGTGCTTAAAAAGTGGAATTTACCTTTCTTTATATATACAAATGTCCTATGAGAGACTAGTACATGTAATTCATACATGAAGTAGTAGTTGGGCAGTCATGACTTGGGGAAATAATAATTGGAAAAAAAACACATACTCTGCATAAAGGAAGGAAAGTGCTATGTTAATTAGCTTACAATGTGCAAATATTTACAGAAGACAAGAAAATGGTTCCAGTTCTCTATCTATTGGACAGTGAAAGGTGACTCTTCACAGATGTCCTGGAAGACATTTGACCTGAGAGGACTGTTGAAGAGAAAGAGGATTTGGTGTTTCTTCCTTATCAGAGGCAAAGAGTGGAGGTGTAAGAGAGAACCAGAGGGGACCTCAAGGAAGAGCACATGGGACTAGGAGGTGATGAGAAAGGCAGTGGGATGTGGAATACCTTAAAGTGAACTGTTCTGTCTCCCTCTCGCCACTAACCCAAACAGCACACCAGGTCGATTTGGAAACAATTTAGACTTTCAATATTGTGCTGCCTCTGCTGTCCTAAAAAAGCACAATGACAACACCAACAAAAAAACTTCCTCTTCTTCAGTCCCCTGATCCTGAAGATGACAAGAAAGAAATATGGAGCTTCAGAGACAATGTTATAACTCAAATAGAATATCAACAAGAGGGCTCAAGTTAGTGCCCAATTTGTTTCCTTTCAATGAGAAAAATAATAACAGAATTGCATTTGGAAAACCATGAGGCTTGTTTGTCAAGGAGTTTAAATGAAATGATGGTATTTGATAAGCACTTTGTGTCAAGCATGAGGGTAGTTTTAAGTTCCTGTCCCACACAAAACTCACAGTCTAAGAAAGAGGGGAATAGGCAACTGAGGCCAAAAGATGTCAAGTGACTTTTCTGAGGTCACCCAGCTGGCAAATGTCTGACCCGGACTTAGAACATGGGTCTGCTGATTCCCTGTCCCCTCCTCTTTCCACTAAGCCATTCTGCCTCCAGTGTATAATCGTTTAGGTCTCAAGTGAAAATGCTCCATCTGATGTAATTCCAGGATTAGAATAAAACTTGGCAAGTTACATAATATGAAAAAATGTAGCCTGAAGAAAATATCTTACATTTATCCTGCAGAATTTTCACAAATTCTGCAGATATCATTCCCTTACCCCTTCTGGCCAATCTGGAATCTATTCATCTACCCAAGCTGAATCATCATCTCCTTCTCTTTACAGGAGTAGACCTGGCTGCCTCTTGGCAAACAAGGAATGCTATGAATTACAACTTAAAACAGGAAGTGAGTTCCACTTCTATATGAAGAATTATTTCTTCAATAATGTCATTTTCACTTCTTAAACTCTTGAAAAGCTGCCAACTGAAATAGGGAAGTCTTACTTTGTGAATTAATAACCACATGAACAAATCTAAAAGAGCTCATCCCATCTACCAGCCTTTTTTTCCCTGTGAATCCACTTCCTCTGATAGCTCTATTATCAGGAGATACATTTGTTTTTATCCTTTTTTCTTCAGTGGATCAAGAATCACATGTTGATCTGTCTTATGAATCCACTTTGAAATGCCAAGTTCTAGAGTCTTAGGAGGAAATGGCATTTGGATAGCCAGATGTATCACGATACGTCCTGCAGGAGAGAGGGGTAAGTCAGATATACCAAAAGGCATATAAATGCTGCTCCACAGCCTAAGGGTGGGGCATAATGCGAAGTGATTTGCCCAAGGTCACACAGCAGGCAAGGGGCTAAACAAAATTAGAACCCAGATCTCCTTATTCCTAACTCCGCTCTTTCCCCTAGGCCATGTTATGATTATTATAGCCTTTGAAGTGTCCAGATCAAATATTTATTTCATGCTTCATGTACATGGTACAAATTCTATGCTATTATTAGCTGAATTCTCCCCAAATGTGAAGTGTAGGTAAATTCAGCTAAAAATGATTTCTTGGCACAAAGAGGTTGCAAACACACACACAAAAGACTATTCTGTTCTATTTTTGTGGCACTCTGATTTCCATGTACCTGGATTTACACACCCTTCAAACTCAATTTACACACTATTAAACTCAAAATGCACTGCAATAAAAATGGGGCACTGATGAATGGTGAATGAGTCCATTTCCTATCTTTTAGTATGTTTCGGGGGACATTTTCTAAGCAGTTTATCCAGAATTATATAAAGAATAGTTTTCAGCATAATACATGCTTCACAGAGAATTCAAAACCGTGTAAGAAAAATAAAGCTTTTCAGCTTGCTGACTATTGTTGATTAATGGTAAAATCCTAAATAGAATTAAAGATGGAACCATGCTTGTCTTTCACAGTATTTAAACGAAACAATAGAGTGAGACATTGTACCTTTCTTTCAGCCAGGAAAAACTGAAGATGAGATGTCTGAGGGACTGCATCTGGTGGATAAGTGAAACATATTAGAAGTCTGATTTTGCCAGTAAATTATGGCCTAGTTTCAATAAAACTACATGTTGACAAGTCAAGCATTCTGAATTACAAGGCAAGCTGGCATGGGTCCTAAAGAATGCAGATAATTTTAATGAAGTCAGGCATTTCCTCCATCTCATCTAGTTGAATTGATTCACCTTAATGAGGATGACTTATCCCTAAGAAATATGGATGTGGGGAAAGGGGGGAGATACAAGATGATATAGGTGTTTTAGGATTCTTCCTGTCATGAATCTGCCCCTGGGTATATATTGTACTCTCCCAAACTCTTAGTTCAGTGCTTTGCACATGGCAAGCACTCAGTAAATACATTTGAATGAATGAATGGTACAATCAAGCGCTGGACCCTGATAATAATAATAATAATAATAATAATAATAATAATAATAATAATGTTGGTATTTGTTAAGCACTTACTATGTACGAAGCACTGTTCTAAGTGCTGGGGGGCGGGTACAAGGTAATCAAGGTTGTCCCACGTGGGGCTCACAGTCTTAATTCCCATTTTACAGATGAGGGAACTGAGGCACAGAGAAGAGAGAAGTTAAGTGACTTGCCCAAAGTCACACAGCTGACAAGTGGTGGAGCCAGGATTAGAACCCATGACCTCTGACTCCCAAGCCCATGCTCTTTGCACTGAGCCACACTGATAATCCACAATGTGCTACGTCAATCTACTTCTCTCTGTGGGCCATGTCAGCCTAACCAACAAAAGGTTGATTTTATATGCACTTCTTTGTTAAGTCTTATACTCTTGAAGCAGTTACTTTGGCATTAGTCAAATAAATCCAATATGTGCCTGCATTGTCCTTTTTTTCACTTCTTTCTTGGGGAATGGTTCTGACTCACTGAGCTCTGAGACAGGGAAGTTGTGTCCATGCTGCTTTGTGATGAATTCTCAGGCACGCATAACTTGCATAATAAACTAAACTATGCTGGATTGCCTCTTTTGTAGTTTACACTGTCCCCACGGTGCCATTGTCTGTTTCAGGATTACCAGGACACACAGAGAGGCTGTAAGTGCTTAAACATATTATTAAATGGTAATAATCTTAATTGGATTCATATGACAACACCAAAACAAAACAAAAAAACACACAAAAAAGGTAATCCTTGGTGCCCCAGGCTTCCTTCCCTGCTGCACAGTTCCTTAGTTTGGTCCTCCTCTTATGAAGAAGCAAAACCGTATGGAGAAAGAGAGTGACGGTCACTAAATCTTCAGAGCCGGAACAAAATTCCTGGGTCATTGTACAGACTTTCTAGTGAATAGCTGTGACTTTGAGGAAGGTGGAATTATGTTTTGAGATGTTCCAATTGATCAATCAATCAATCATATTTACTGAGTGCTTACTTTCATTCAATTCAATCGTATTTATTGAGCACTTACTGTGTTCAGAGTACTGCATTACACACTTGGGAGAGTACAATATAATAAATGGCAATGGTAAGAGTTTGGACAAATTCTCAGTGGGAAATCAATCACTCTAACAGATGTCTGCGATTGTAGTTTCTAATACAGTACGCACTTCAATTGGGCAGGGTACTGAAAACACAATTCCTGGAAAGGAATCATAAACACAGTGACATTTTGATTGTCATGCATTGGGTGCTTAGTACAGTTAGAGAAGCAACTTGGCTCAATGGAAAGAGCTTGGGCTTGGGAGTTAGAGGTCGTGGGTTCAAATCCCGGCTCCGCCACTGGTCAGCTGTGTGACTTTGGGCAAGTTACTTGACTTCTCTGTTCCTTAGTTACCTCATCTGTAAAATGGGGATTAAGACTGTGAGCCCCACATGGGACAACGTGATCACCTTGTATTCTCCCCAGCACTTAGAACAGTGCTTTGCACATAGTAAGTGCTTAATAAATACCAACATTATTATTATTATTATTATTACAGTGCCTTGCCCATCATAAGAGCTCAATAAATATGATATAATGAATGAATAAATATTATGTTTTCTCGGTGAATGAATTGATGAATCCTAAAATAACTGACTATTCAGACTGTGAGCCCTCCGAAGGAAGGGACCGTGTCTAATTCCCACCTGTCTATTCTTTCCTAGCATTTAGTACAGTGCTTGCCACCCAGTAGGCACCCAGTATTACTGCTATGGAAGGCCGACATTGAATAGTCAGTCAGTAGTATTTATTAAGCACTTAACTGTGTGCAGAGTGCTGTCCTAAAAGTTCAGGGGAGTACCTTTTAGCAATAAAGATGCCCATTCCCTGTCCACAGTGAGCTTACAGTCTAGAGTGGGAGACAGACATTACTATAACTAAATAAATTACAGATATGTACATAAGTGCTGTGGGGCTGGGAGGGGAGATGGTGAAGATTCAGCCTCCTCCCCTTTCCTGTTTCAGTGGCAGGAACAAAAGCTGCAGAGAAGCAGTGTGGCTCAGTGTGGAAAGAGCACGGGCTTGGGAATCAGAGGTCATGTGTTCACATCCCGGCTCCGCCGCTTGTCAGCTGTGTGACTTTGGGCAAGTCACTTCACTTCTCTGGGCCTCAGTTACCTCATCTGTAAAATGGGGATTAAGACTGTGAGCCCCATGTGGGACAACCTGATCACCTTGTATCCTCCCCAGTGCTTAGAACAGTGCTTTGCACATAGTAAGCGCTTAACAAATGCCATCATCATCATCATCATTATTATTATTATCTTCCGAACAAGCTTCCTTATCGCTACTGATGGGCCCGTGAAAATGTTGGCTGAGTCCTCAATCCGGCCTAATAATAATAACTGTGGCATTTGTTAAGCGCTTACTGTTGTTATGCGAGGCACTGTACTAAGCACTCGGGTGGATATGAACAAATCAGATTTCACAAAGTCCCTGTCCCACATCAGGCTCACAGTATCAACCTCCATTTTACAGGTGAGGCCACTGATGCACAGAGAAGTAAAAGTGACTTGCCCAAGGTGGCACTGCAGACAAATGGCAGAGCGGTATTAGAACCCATGACCTCCTGACTCCCAAGCCTGTGCTCTAACCACTACGCCTCACTGCTTGAAGTGCGGTCTCAGTTTGAGAGGCTCAGCATAGAAAAGTCAGGCATGACAAAGGCCTGAATTGAAGTGGGTTGACTGATCTGTGTGAGCAAGCTCAGAGGGGGAGATCCTCATCCTCTGCTTGGGTCCTTCATTCTGACCTGTTCCACACTGTGAATGGTACTTTCCAAGTGCTTAGTACAGTGCTCTGGACACAGTAAGCACTCAATAAATAATAATAATAATAATAATAATAATGGAATTTATTAAGCACTTACTATGTGCAAAGCACTGTTCTAAGCGCTGGGGAGGTTACAGGGTGATCAGATTGTCCCACGGGGGGCTCACAGTCTTAATCCCCATTTTACAGATGAGGTAATTTAGGTACAGAGAAGTGAAGTGACTTGCCCAAAGTCACACAGCTGACAATTGGCAGAGCCGGGATTTGAATCCATGACCTCTGACTCCAAAGCCCGTGCTCATTTCCACTGAGCCACGCTGCTTCTCTAAATAAATACGATTGATTGAATGAATGAATGAAGTGAATCAAAGTTGCACCAAGGGGTGAGATGTGATATGCCAAAACATCCACAATGCTCTCAAGAGTGCTTAATTTTACTATGAAAAGTAAGGGTGGAAATCCTACAGCAAATATTTCTGGGCTTAGTTATGTGGGATTCTGTCCCTGGGATTTATGCTCAAATAATAAAGCAAACAGAAACAATGAAGTATTTCTATGAAGATGATGATGGCATTTGTTAAGTGCTTACTATGTGCCAACCTACATTCATTCATTCATTCATTCAATCATATTTATTGAGCGCTTACTGTGTGCAGAGCACTGTACTAAGCCCTTGGGAAGTACAAGTTGGCAACATATAAAGACGGTCCCTACCCAACAACGGGCTCACAGTCTAGAAGGACTCTACATATACTTCTTTTTCAAATGCTGTCATTTCCAACTCATAGAAACTCCATGGACACACACCCTTCAGTTGATCTGGTATGTATATCCATAGAGTTTTCTTGGTTAAGATACAGAAGAGGTTTACCATTGCCTTCTTCCACACAGTAAAAACTTGAATCCCTGCCATTGTCTTTGATAAACATTTCGATCACTTGATCATCTGCCTTTGACTCTTTCCCAAGCCACTGCTGTCCAGCACGGGTGAATCGACTTTTTCTGATGCTTCGGCTTAGACCTTTCCATTCTGGGTAACCCTAAATGGCACAGCTCTAAGCTTCATCAATGTACGCAAACTCTCCTGCCATGATAAGGAGTAGATTCATAGATACGCATACATACATATATACATTCAGTTCACGATGGAACACGTTTCTCCATACGAATGCCAAATGACTCCAGCCCAAGGGGATAATTGATTGCTTTATGTGCTATCACACACTGTCTAAAGGCACTTGTAATGTGTGATTGATTGCATACCAAGCAATGCCAAGAGACACACAATCCTTTCACTGTTCAATTCAATCACATTATTTTTAACGATGATCAAAATATAGATTACACAGCCCTAGCATGTCAACCACAGATCTCCCAGTAAAGCACCATACGTCTCATCTCAACACTTATTTCATTAAAAATTCCCGTTTTACTGAAGTTGGATCTGGGAGTCGAGAGACTTGGGTTGTAATCCCAGCTCTGCTGGGTGACCTTGGGCAAGTCATTCAACTTCTGTAGACTGTAAGCTCATTGTGGGCAGGGAATATAACCAACTCTGTTATATTGTTATATTGTACCCTCCCAAATGCTTAGTACAGTGCTCTGCACATAGTAAGTACTCAATAAATACAATTAATTGAATCTCTGTACCTCAGGTTTCTCATTAGAAGAAATACCTGTTCTCCCTCCTCCTTAGACTGTGAGCCCCGTGTAGGACAAGGACTCAGAAATGCTTATATTGTATCTATCCCAGGACTTGGTACAGTACTTGGCAAATAAGAGGTGCTTAACAAATACATTATTATTATTATCATTATCGGCATCACCAAAACATGAAAATAGATTTCAGAAAACAGCTTGGTTAAAACAGAGGGGAATTTTTATTGCAATTAGAGGTCTAATGGAATCTGTTACCATTTCATAAAAAAATTGGGCCATCAGGCCCTAAATTGATGTAACCAGCAGGGCCAGATTAATGTTTAGGGAAGCTGAGGGCAGAGTTTAAACCAAGTGCCCTATTTTTCCCCGTACTCATTGCAAGTCCAAGTTACTCCGCTGCTCTGCCTCTTCTTGGACTTGATCTAGTGGGCATCCTCCTCACTGCTCGCTACTTGGTTGGAGTCCCCCTCATACCTGGACTGCTGTTACCTTTGAAGATTGATCCATGACTGTGGTCTTCTTTGTGGTTTTTCCTGCTTCTCTTCCTCTCCCTGTGGATCTGCTTCCACTGACACAAGGGGCCCCTCACAGGAACTGTGTCTCAACCGCCTTCAGGGTCTTCATTAATTCATTCAATTACATTTATTGAGCACTTATTGTGTGCAGAGCCCTGTACCCTGGGAGAGTACAATATAACAGTATAACAGACACATTCCCTGATCACAAGGAGCTTACAGTCTAGAGGGGGAGACAGGCATTAATATAAATGAATAAATTACAGAAATGTACACAAGTGCTGTGGGGCTGGGTGAGGGGGAAGAGTGGAGGGAGCAAGTCAGGGTAACGCAGAAGGGAGAGGGAAAGGAGGAAAGGAGGGCTTAGTCAGGGAAGGCCACTTGGAGGAGATGTGCCTTCAATAAGGCTTTGGAGGGGAAAGAGTAATTGTCTGTTGGATATGAGGAGGGAGGGCGTTTCGGGCCAGAGGTAGAATGTGAGTGAGAGGTCAGTGGCGAGATAGACAAAATTGAGCTACAGTGAGAAGGTTAGCATTGGAGGAGCAGAGTGTGCGGGCTGAGTTGTAATAGGAGAGTAGCCAGGTGATCAATCAATCAATCGTATTTATTGAGTGCTTACTGTGTGCAGAGCACTGTACTAAGGTGATGTACGAGGGAGCAAGGGGATTGGATGCTTTAAAGATGAGGAGTTTTTGTTTGATGCAGAGGTGGGTGGGCAACCACTGGAGTTTCTTGAGAGTATCTTCTTCTAGAGAAGCAGCATGATTTAGTGGAAAGAGCACAGGCTTGAGAGTCAGAGGATGTGGGTTCTAATCCCAGCTCTGCCACTTGTCTGCTGTGTGATCTTGGGCAAGGCACTTAACTGCTTTGTGCCTCAATTCCCTCATCTGAAAAATGGGGATTAAGACCGTGAGCCCCACCTGCTTACCTTGTATCTACCCCAGTTCTTAGAACAGTGATTGGTACATAGTAAGCGCTTAACAAATAGCATTATTATTATTACTATTATTATTGAAGAGGGGGAAACATGGACTGAAAGTTTCTGCAGAAAAATGATCTGGGCAGCAGAATGAAGTATGGACTGGAGTGGGAAGAGATGTGAGGCTGGGAGGTCGGCAAGGAGGCTGATAGTGTAATTGAGGCGCATTAGGATAAGTGAATGGATGAATGTGGTAGCAGCTTGGTTGGAGGGGAAAGGGTAGATTTTAGCAATGTTGCGAAGGTGGAATCGAAAGGATTAAACCCCCATCCCATCACGTCCGACTCACCAGGGTGGGGGCACATAAGGCCTGGAGAGGTACGTCCCAGTATTCCCAAAGATGTCCTTGAAGGCGGGGATCACATCTACCAACTATATTCTCCCAAGTGCTAAGTAGAGTGCTCTGCACAGATTTAGTGCTTGGCAAATTCCACTGAATGATTGGAGTTAAGCAAAAACTGAGGAAACGGTTGAGGCACAGTGGACTTTTAAGTGTTGAAGGCACAGCTCCATTTTGAATAGGCTGTAATAATAACAACAACAACAACAATAATAATAATAATAATTAATAATTATGGTATTTGTTAAGGGCATAGTATGTGTCAGGCACTGTAGTAAGGGCCGGGTAGATACAAGGTGATTGAGTTGGTCACAGTCCCTGATCCCACATTGGACTCACAGTCTTAATCCCTATTTTTTAGGTGGGGTAACTGAGGCACAGAGAAGTAAGGTGACTTGTCCAAGGACCCACAGCAGGCAAGCGGCAGAGCTGGATTAGAATCCAGGTCCTTCTGACTCCCAGGCTCTTGCTCTATCCACTAGGCCAAATTGCTTCCTGCTTACCTTGATTGCCAAGCCAGGGAACATGGAAAGATCAATCATCGATGGTATTTATTGAGTTCTTACTATGTACAGAGCACTGTACTAAGTGCTTGGGAAAGTATAATACCATAGAGTTGGAAAGCACCCCTAGAAGCTTATAGTCTAGTTGAGGAGGCAGACATTAAGTAAATTAAAGAGAGGAGAAGCAGCAGAATATAAGGATAAAGACATAGGTGCTATGGGGTTAGGGGTGGGGTGAATCTCGGAATGTTTAAGGGGTAGTAATAGTAATAATAATAATAATAATAATAATAATAATGGCATTTTTTAAGCGCTTAGTATGTGCAAAGCACTGTTCTAAGTGCTGGGAGAGGTACAAGGTGATCAGGTTGTCCCATGTGGGGCTCACAGTCTTCATCCCCATTTTACAGTTGAGGTAACTGAGGCTCAGAGAAGTTAAGTGACTTTCCCAAGGTCATATAGCAGACATGTGGGGGAGCAGGGATTAGAACCCATGACCTCTGACTCCCAACCCCGGGCTTTTTCCACTGAGCCACAAGATCCAAATACATAGGCCATGAAGGGAGGGCAAATAAGGTGGGGGAGATCAATTAATCAATCATATTTATTGAGCGCTTACTGTGTGCAGAGCACTGTACTAAGCCCTTGGGAGACTACTAAGAAAAGGAGCCAGGAACCTGTATCTTCCCCAGCACTTAGTACAGTGCCTGTCGCATAATAAGTACTTAAATACCATAAAAAATGAGTTTACAGTCTAGAGACTGCTAGGGGATGTCTAGGGAGATGACCAAAACAAGGCAGATTCTAGATCATTTTAAAAGTAAAAATGGTGTGGGGCTGGGGAAGGAATATCGGTCTAGAATACAGGCACTTAATCTAGCACACTAAATCAGTGAAGATTTCTCACCCCAGTGGTTTAAGTCCCAGGCTAGACCTCTCTTTTTAAATGTCCTGATGAACCGTTGGTTTGTAAGTCAAATGAAGAAAATATGTTACATTTATACATAAACTTGATACTCACTAGCATATAAGTGCTTAACAAATGCCATTATTATTATTATTATCATTACTATTATTATTAAAATTATTACTTTTAAAGTGTAGACATCATTGAGGCTCACATCATATATTCCGGGAAACCTAATTTTCAGCTATTTGGTGATTGAAACAACTGGGGAATGAAAATAGTATTTGCTTCCCCAAACTGTAATTTATTTTAATTTCTGCCTCTCCACTAGATTGTAAACTCCTTGAGGTCAGAGATAGTGTACAGTAACTTCACTGTACCCACCCAAGTGCTTAGTACAGTGATCTGCACATTCAAAGTGCTCAGTAAATACCACTGATTGACCGATCACTGTCCAAAAAGGTAAATGCATTGGGCAGTTAAGTAAGTACTCATATGCAAGCACCCCCCCCACACACATATATAGGGTTAAATAAATGGTGGCTTAGTTCATAAGTCTAATAAAGATAACTCTCAGAGACACTATCTGCCTCTGCTCTTTGGTATTTAGCAAGAATCCCCTGGAAAATCACGTTGTGTGAAACTGCGCTTGCCTGCATCTTTAAAAGATTCATCTGTCCTCTCTGTTTGTACCACTCAGTTTATCCTTCAGCAGTTGCTCGGTAATCCTGCAAAAAACTATTTTCCCCCATGACCTTGTTGCACGGCAAAGAAGTGTGGCAATGAGATGCTGCGTGGCCTAGTGGAAAGCACATGGACGTACGTAGGAGTGAGAGGACTTTCGTTCTAATCCGGCTCCGCCACTTCTCTGCTGTGCAACCTTCGGCAGGTCACTTAACTTCTCTGTGTCTCAATTACCTCATCTGTAAAATGGGGTTTAAGACCGTGACTCCTTGAGGGATATGGATTGTGCCCAAGCAGATTACCTTATATCTACCCCAGCGGTTAGTACGGTGCCTGGCATATAGCAAGTACAGAACAAATGCCATTGAAAAAAAAAAATGGTGATGTTCCACAGTGCCTCTGAGCAATGACATTAGGGGACCTCATTGTTGAGCATTTTATCTTTCCATTTCGTGTCGGGTAGGGCTCCCAGGTGCTGTTCATTCATTCCTTCAATTGTATTTATTGAGTGCTTACTATGTGCAGAGCACTGTACTAAGCACTTGGGAAGTACAAGTTGGCAACATATAGAGATGGTCCCTACCCAACAGTGGGCTCACAGTCTAGAAGGGGGACAGATAACAAAACAAAACATATTAACAAAATAAAATAAATAGAATAAATATGTACAAATAAAATAAATAATGAATACATACAAACAAATATACAAATATACAGGTGATTTTGCTGTTGGCAAAATCTCAGGAGAATCTGTCCTGCTGGTCATCTGGGAGGGTGGATACCACTAGAGCTTTATTGACCTTCAATTTGGCCTGAAGCTTCAAAGCTCACTGTTGCCCGCTCTAATAGTCATTCTTCTAAAACATGCACATGCACACATATGTGTGCACGTAGCGTGGCTCAGTGGAAAGAGCCCGGGTTTGGGAGTCAGAGGTCATGGGTTCTAATCCCGGCTCCGCCACTTGTCAGCTGTGTGATTTTGGGCAAGTCACTTCACTTCTCTGTGCCTCAGTTACCTCATCTAGAAAATGGGGATTAAGACTGTGAGCCCCATGTGGGACAGGCTAATTACCTTGTATCCCCCCAGTGCTTAGAACAGTGCTTTGCACATAGTAAGCGCTTAACAAATGCCATCATTATTATTACACACACACACACACACACACTCCTTCTGGGAAAAGAAAATCCTCTAACATCCTATATGGAAACTCTTCATCTGCAAAATGGGAACAATCCTTGCCTCCCCCCACCTCACAGGAATGTTTTGGGGAAAAATTAAATAACTCATCTGAAAATGCTCTGGATAAATCAAAGTGGTATGCAGATTCAAAGTGACATTTAGAGACAACGGCACAATCAAGGTTCACAAATCACTGAGTTCTGTCTATTATGGATTGAGTACCACTGAAGCCCTTGTTTCTGTCAAGAAAACATAAAAGGAATGGGTCCATTGAGCCTGGAGAAGAGAAGGCTTGGGGATGACTTACCATTGGCCTCCAGGAATAGGAGGTTATCATTATCATACAGGTATTCTCCATATCCACTGAAGACAACAGGACAAGGAAATGGGATTTAGGCTAAGCACGTGGGATTAGGTTAGGCAGGAAGAAGACTTTTCCAGTCATGAGGGTTATCAAACCTTGAAACTGAAGTAGGTTGGGGAATCTCCTCTGGAGGTCTTTAGAAATAGGAGAGATCTTATCTGGCTGACATAGTTTGGGTGTGGTTCTCCTCCACTGCCTAGGGGAGACGGGATGTCCTCAGTGAGTTCCTGCAGATTGACGGGTTCTTGCATTCTGTGATATTCACCAAAGAAGCAATGCACCCACCTCCCTTAGGAGCAAAGCATATATTAACACACCATGATACAGGGAACATCATTTCTTCTTTCTGGCAGGCCACACACACAGACACACACACACACACACACACACACACACACTATCTCTGTCTCTCTTTTAGAAAAAGATGAAAATATAGTGTTCAAACTGCTATTTTCTGCCTGCCAGTGTCCCCTTCCACTCAGGAAACGCTGCTTTAAAATCTAGTCATCATCATCATCATCATCAATCGTATTTATTGAGTGCTTACTATGTGCAGAGCACTGTACTAAGCGCTTGGGAAGTACAAATTGGCAACATATAGAGACAGTCCCTACCCAACAGTGGGCTCACAGTCTAAAAGTCTAGTCATGCACAGTAATATAACCCTTCTCCCACCTCTCTTCTTATTTCCCAAAGGCCCCCGCCCCCCAGCCCCCAACCCCAAACGGTGACAATACTGCGCTGCTTTTACGACGCGTGTAACTTCATTGTAAAAATGTTCAACACATTTTAAAGGAAAAGAAAAAAAAAAACGGGTCTGGAACTCTGCCCTTAATCCAAACCTCATCACTTTCAATGTGTGTGTTCTTCGGTGCCTAGTAAAACTAAGGCTTCCAATGTAGTTCCTGAATGCTATGTTTTCTTTTCTAAACAAACAAAGTGATGATCAGTTTCAATCTCAATGCCAGGCTTCTATACAAGTGTGTTTCTTATTACACATCATCAAAACTTTTCCCAGTGTTCTTTTTTTTCCCCCTTGCAAGTACAGCGTTGCTTTCTTTTCGGCAGAATTTAACGGGAGGGAGTCATAGATTTCTGTCTCCTGCACTACAGAAATTTTGGAATCCACTCATGAACCAGCTTAGTTAAACTTTCTGTCAAAACTCAACAGGTAGAAATGGAAAGGCCCAAGGTATTGTAAACCCATTGAAATGAGAAGCAGCATTGACTAGTGGAAAAAGTACATACCTGGGAGTTGGAGGTCCTAGGTTCTAATGATGACTGCCGCTTGTCTGCTGTGTGACCTTGGATAAGTCACTTCACTTCTTTGTGCCTCAGTTACCTTGTCTGTACAATAGGGATAGTAATAATAATAATAATGATGGTATTTGTTAAGCACTTACTTTGTGCCTAGCACTGTTCTAAGAGCTGGGGGAGATACAAGGTAATCAGGTTGTCCCACATGGGGCTCACAGTCTTAAACCCCATTTTACGGAAGAGGTAACTGAGGCACAGAGAAGTTAAGTGTCTTGCCCAAAGTCACACAGCTGATCAGTGGCAGAGCAGGGATTAGAACCCATGACCTCTGACTCCCAAACCCGTGCTCTTTCCACTAAGCCATGCTGCACTGATTAAGACTGGGAGCCCTAAGTCATTCAAGGATCTGATTATCTTGTATCTATCCCAGCACTTAGTACAGTGACTGGCATGTAATAAGTGCTTAACAAATACTATCTAAAAAAAATGGTCTTGAACAATATCTAAATGAATTTGCTCTCATTATCTTTGTCCCTGGTAACTACTGAACACCTACAATAGGTGAAGCACTGTGCTGGGCACTTGCAGAATGTACAGAAGTCCATTACACAATCCCTGCCCTCTGGGTTCTTATACTCTAATGGAAGAGACAAAAGGATAAATCAAGTGCTTAGTATACTGCTTTGCACACAGTAAGGGCTTAATAACTATGATTGAATGAATGAATACAAATTGATGACTATAAAATATTTTTATATCTAAAGGAGTGAGCTAGAAGTCAGATAAGAAACACAATGGAAGAAGCAGCATAGTGTAATGGAGAGAGCATGGGCCTGGGAATCAGAAGGTCATGGGTTCTAATCCCACTCCATCCTATGCCTGCTGTATGACCTTGGGCAAGTCACTTCACTTCTCTGTGCCTCAGTTACCTCATCTGAAAAATGGGGATTGAGACTGTGAGCCCTACATGGGACGGGGACTGTGTCCAACCCAATTTGCTTGTATCCACCCCAGTGCTTAGTGCGTGCCACATAGTAAGTGCTTAACAAATAATAATAATAATGATGGCATTTATTGAGCGTTTACTATGTGCAAAGCACTGTTCTACATGCTGGGGAGGTTACAAGGTGATTAGGTTGTCCCACGGGGGGCTCACAGTCTTAATCCCCAATTTACAGATGAGGTAACTGAGGCCCAGAGAAGTTAAGTGACTTGCCCAAAGTCACACAGCTGACAATTGGCAGAGCCAGGATTTGAACCCATGGCCTCTGACTCCAAAGCCCGTGCTCTTTCCACTGAGACACGCCGCTTCTCAACCATAAATACCAAAATTATTATCATGAGTTATTATTATTAAATAAATGGATAACAATAAACAGATAAATGCATGATTGATGGAGGGGCTGAATCGATGACAGCCCGTAAATGTGGGTTTAGTGAATTACCACTGACCGATTGAGCCCCCTCCTTCCTCTCCCCCTCCTCCCCCTCGCCATTCTCCCCGCCTTACCTCCTTCCCCTCCCCACAGCACCTGTGTATATGTATATATGTTTGTACATATTTATTACTCTATTTATTTATTTATTTTACTTGCACATATTTATTCTATTTATTTTATTTTGTTAATATGTTTTGTTTTGTTGTCTGTCTCTCCCTTCTAGACTGTGAGCCCGCTGTTGGGTAGGGACCGTCTCTATATGTTGCCAACTTGTACTTCCCAAGCTCTTAGTACAGTGCTCTGCACACAGTAAGTGCTCAATAAATACGACAATGAATGAATTGATTACAACGCTTTGGATTCAATTTGGGCTAAGAAAGAGGAATTCTACCTATTCTCATCAATCACTACCTATCCAGGAAAGCCCAGAGCAAATGTCTCCGGGGAAACACTGGGATGAACACACCCTTCCCCATCCCTTTAAACGGGACTTTTACAGTCCCAGTATTACCAGCTCCCAAGAAAGTTTCTCTAGAATGTAAGCTCCTTGTGGGCTGGGAATGTGTCTACCAACTCTGTTTACATTGTACTCTCCCAAGCACTCAGTACAGTACTCTGCACACATTAAGCGCTCCCTAAATACGACCGATTGATTCTCAAAAAGCAAGCAATCCAGGAAGGACCGCCCTCGTCCCCCTCTCCATCCCCCCCATTTTACCTCCTTCCCTTCCCCACAGCACCTGTATATACGTATATATGTTTATACATATTTATTACTCTATTTATTTATTTATTTTACTTGTACATATCTATTCTATTTATTTTATTTTGTTAGTATGTTTGGTTTTGTTCTCTGTCTCCCCCTTCTAGACTGTGAGCCCGCTGTTGGGTAGGGACTGTCTCTATGTGTTGCCAACTTGTACTTCCCAAGCGCTTAGTACAGTGCTCTGCACACAGTAAGCGCTCAATAAATTCGATTGATTGATTGACCTGAACAGGGGCTCCCAGGAGCTCCTAAGACTCTAGCCCAGCCAGGTTGGTGTCCAACGTGTAGCAGGTTCCAGGGACAGACTGCCAGTTGGAGTGGACCAAGATGTCTGCTTGGCATGTAGTAAGTGCTTAACAAATACCACTGTTGTTATTATTATTACTTTTATTATTATTGTTATTATTAATAGCAACATAATCAGAAGATGGACACCTTCAGAGCCCTTAGAAGCCCCTGTATCAGAAACTGATCCCACAGTTTTGGCAAGTCAGCATGGCGTAGTGGCTAGAGCCCGGGCCATCCCTGCTTGGCCACTTGTCTGCTGTGTGACCTTGGGCAAGTCACTTCGCTTCAGCGTGGCTCAGTGGAAAGAGCACGGGCTTTGGAGTCAGAGGTCACGGGTTCAAATTCCGGCTCCACCAATTGTCCCAATTGTCTCTCCCAATTGGGAGAAGCAGCGTGGCTCAGTGGAAAGAGCTTGGACTTGGAAGTCAGAGGTTGTGGGTTCTAATCCCAGCTCTGCCAATTGTCAGCTGTGTGACTTTGGGCAAGTCACTTCACTTCTCTGGGCCTCAGTTACCTCATCTGTAAAAGGGGGATTAAGACTGTGAGCCCCACATGGGACAACCTGATCACCTTGTATCCTCTCCAGTGCTTAGAACAGTGCCGTGCACATAGTAAGTGCTTAACAAATGCCATTATTATTACTATTATTAATAATTGTAGGCTGTGTGACTTTGGGCAAGTCACTTAACTTCTCTGGGCCTCAGTTACCTCATCTGTAAAATGGGGATGAAGACTGTGAGCCCCCCGTGGGACAACCTGATCACCCTGTAACCTCCCCAGAGCTTAGAACAGTGCTTTGCACATAGTAAGTGCTTAATAAATGCCATCATTATTATTATTATTATTACATGGGACAGGGACTGTGTCCAACCCGATTTGTTTGTATCTACCTGCGCACTTAGTACAGAGCCTGGCATAGAATTAAGCGCTTAACAACTACCCTCATTATTATTATCTTCTAGACTGTGAGCCCACTGTTGGGTAGGGACCGTCTCTATATGTTGCCGACTTGTACTTCCCAAGCGTAGTACAGTGCTCCGCACACAGTAAGCGCTCAATAAATACGATTGAATGAATGAATGAAGTCAGTAGTGAATATGATCTTGCCATCACCAACTTTTAGGCAGTGTGGTCCTCAGGGAAGAGCTCTGTGAGGGGGCTTGGACTCCTGGTCCTGTCCAAGCTCTGTCGCTGTCTCACTATGTGACCTTGGGCAAGTCACTCAACCTCTCTGCGTCTCAGTGGCCCTTTCAATACAATTCCTTCCTTTCCTTACTTTGCAGGGATGCTTTGAAAATAAAAACACTAAAGGAGAATAAAACCTCTGTGTGATTTTAGGGTATCTAAGGTACTCTTTCGAGTCTTGCCATTTTGCCTGTGTGAATTCATTTCCTCACATTTCCTCACCCTAACCTGGCCATTGCAATGCAAAAAAAAAAATTTTTTTTAAGTGCCTGCTATGCACTAGGCATTGTACTAAGCACTGGGGTAGATACAAGTTAATTAGGCTGAACACAATCCACGTCCCACATGGGGCTCACAGTCATAATATCCCTTTTACGGATGAGGGAACTGAGGCACAGAGAACTGAAGTGACTTACCCAAGGTCACACAACAGACAAGGACCTGGTGACAAACCCTCCTCTCATTAACTTTAACTCCTCAGCTGGTGGCAGCAGTATCATTGACAAGGGAGAATCAATCAATCAATCAATCAATCATATTTATTGAGCGCTTACTGTGTGCAGAGCACTGTACTAAGCGCTTGGGAAGTACAAGTTGGCAACACATAGAGACAGTTCCTACCCAACAGTGGGCTCACAGTCTAAAAGAAATGAACCATTCACCATTAGCCGGTGAACTTTCTTTTGATTTTCTTCAAGCTGTCTTCAGGCTCACTCCATGCAAGCATGGACAGTGACAGGCTATAAGAAAATAAATACCTACAGCCATTAAACAATAGACTGTGAACTCTTTGAGAGGGGAAACTGTGTCACC
This sequence comes from Tachyglossus aculeatus, assembly GCF_015852505.1. Taxonomy (NCBI): domain Eukaryota; kingdom Metazoa; phylum Chordata; class Mammalia; order Monotremata; family Tachyglossidae; genus Tachyglossus; species Tachyglossus aculeatus. Next base: position 9,086,151 of record NC_052067.1, read on the forward strand.
AATCTGTCGTATTGTACTCTCCCAACCACTTGATACAGTGCTCTGCACACAGTAAGCTTCCAGTTAATACAAATGATTGATTGGTTGACAGATTTTTCAGAAGCCCAGGGTAGAAAGAGTAACATGACATGGATTGTTTTTTGATAACTTTATTCATAACCAAGATAGTAAATGTCAGCTGTACTTTCTTCAAATATCAAGGACTAGGGGACATTGTTAAAGTGTATAAAACGTTAACCTAGCGTCTTGAAGAACCATGTTACCCAGCAGTCTCCCATATGGCTCCTTACAAATACACATTTGAATTATGTTGAATCTAAACAAACATCTAGTCATTTTGAATAAAAATGCATCATTATGTGTTATTTATAGGTTTTGCCTATTTGGGGGGTTCTGCTCTAGCACTAGCCAACTCTAGCACATGAGCTTACCCTTTCCCTAGCACTCATGTAAACATATCTGCTTTGTTCATTTCCTTTGAACCTGTATAGCTTTATGGTTTGTTTCTGTTCGAGAGTAAACTTCTTGGTGAGGAGGGAAAATGCCACTTTGTCATTCTGTGCTCTTTCAAGTGTTACTACTCCATGGCTTAGTGGAAAGGGCACGGGCTTGGAAGTCGGAGGGCGTGGGTTCTAATCCCTGCTCGGGCAAGCCACTTAGCTTCCTTGTGCCTCAGTTACCTCATCTGTAAAATGGGGATTGAGACTGTGAACCCCACGTGGAACTACCTGTTTACCTTGTATCTACTCAGCACTTACTGCTTGGAACGTAGTAAGCATTTAACAAACACCATAATTATTAATTATACTATTACTACTAGTATTATTACTATGACTACTACCACTATTACTATTCTTTGAGCTAGTCTTTCAAACTCCATTTTTAGCTAGGTCCTTGAAGAAGATTTTTCTGTGGCTATCAAAATCCATCACCTAGGACTCTCCTACCTTAGGGCATGAAAACCAGAGTCTTGCCTTAGAACAAGAGAGAAATCATTAATGATACTATGGGTTACACTGTTTTTAGCATAAATCTAATACTGTTAAACAAGCTAATATGGCATAAATCAGTGCTATTTTGGCTCAAAGGAAGAGTGCAGGTGGGAGAGGTGGAAGGGTCAAATGTCTGTTAGGACAAAATGATTTTACCTGAACTGTGAAGCTAGAATTTCTTAGGGAAAAAACTGAGCAGGATTACTTTTATAGCAATCTACCTGGCAAATTGTGTCGTCAGTGGATTTCTAACAGACAATGACAGATACATTAGAGCAAACCAAAGGGAAAAACTAAGAGATTATGTTCAAGAAAGACTCTAATGGTAAGAGTTGGAGTCATCTTCAGCATGGCCAAAGTTAAGCCTAATGGCTGTTGGGTTGTACACATGATAGAGTCGTCAATCTGTGCATGTCAGGCAATGAAATTATGAAGGAGGGCTTTCACCTGAGAGACATAATAGTCACAAAATCTATGACACATAGATGCTAAAAGTGAACAAAGGAAAATGGAAAGGAACTCTAAGTATATAAGCGGTTAGTCTACAGAAGGGATGCCATCCATGATTTCCGTTCCTGCTCTTATAATCGGAGCTGCAGTTTTTTGTTTTTGTTTTTTAATACGGACAACGGAGAAAGTGTTACTTCAAAGACAACAAGGTACGAAGCTAAGCCGATTTGCTTTTGCCCAAACCGTGGTTACAGCTTAGTGACAGTATGAAATTAATTACTAGGATGGAATGCATTCAAATCACTGCTAGACCACCTACATGAAAATCATATTGCACAACACGTTCAATTGAGTAATTTTTTTAGGATTCATTCCAGTTGCTGATATGAACTGTGAATAGTACTAGCTTATATGCTGTGGTATTTAATTAATTTACAAAATGCAGCTGTCCTTATGCTTTAGGCATGGGGCCAATTTCTTTTTAAGCCAAGCAAATCAACAAGAAGTGATTAACCTAGTGGAACTAGAATGGGAGCCAGGAGACCTGGGTTCTAACTCCGGCTTCGCCACTTCATTCATTCATTCACTCAATCGTATTTATTGAGCGCTTCCTGTGTGCAGAGCACTGTACTAAGCACTTGGGAAGTACAAGTTGGCAACATATAGATTCGGTCCCTACCCGAACGGGGTCACAGTCTAGAAGGGGGAGACAGACAACAAAACAAAACATGTGGACAGGTGTCAAGTCGTCAAAATAAATAGAAATAAAGCTAGATGCACATCATTAACAAAATAAATAGAATAGTAAATATGTACAAGCAAAATAGAGTAATAAATCTGTACAAACATATATACATGTGCTGCGGGGAGGGGAAGGAGGTAGGATGGTGGTGGGGGGGATGGAGGAGAGGAGTTGGCTGCAGCGTGACCTTGGGAAACTCACTTAACTTCTCTGTGTCTTAGTTTCTCCATTTATAAAATGGGCATTAAATACCGGTTTTCTTCTCCCTTGGACTGTGAGTCCCATGTAGATCAGGGACTGTGTCCAACCTGATTATCTTGTATCTACTCCAGCATCTTGTACAGTGCTTGGCATAGTATAAATGCTTAACAAATACTACCATTATTATTAGTGCATTTAATTAGGGATGATCGTGCATTTCTATCTCCTTTCCCTTCTGAGACTAAATAGCTCTGTATGTAGGGACCGTCTCTACATGTTGCCAACTTGTACTTCCCAAATGCTTGGTACAGTGCTGCACACAGTAAGCGCTCAATAAATATGATTGAATGAATGAATGAATGAATCTAAACGTAAGGGTGTCTACGCGAGTGAAACTATTCTTTTAAGTTTTCATGTCTCATTCTTTTGCATGCATTATCTATTTTAACTTAGGATTCAAAATTGTATTCCTCCTCTGACTTTCTGATAGGCTTCCACTCTAACAGATTATAAAGTATTCCCCTTGCACATTTTCCAAGATTCAGTCCTTACAAGAGTATGAAACACAAATAGTAAGATTTGTACTGTCCCAAGAGATTAGTATAGTGCTCTGCACATAGTAAGTGCTCAGTAAATATCATCGATTGATTGATTGATTGATTGATTTACAGTGTTGATATATTGATGGTCTTCAGGAAACCCCAAACACATGGCATAATCTATTTGACTAACCCTTACAATGTACAATGCCTCCCCACCTCTCCCTGTCTCAGTAATAATAATAATAATGAATTAAGTGCTTACTATGTGCAAAGCACTGTTCTAAGTGCTGGGGAGGTTACAAGGTGATCAGGTTGTCCCACGTGGGGCTCACAGTCTTAATCCCCATTTTACAGATGAGGTAACTGAGGCACAGAGAAGTTAAGTGACTTGCCCAAAGTCACACAGCTGACAGTTGGCGGAACCAGGATTTGAACCTGTGACCTCTGACTCCAAAGCCCGAGCTCTTTCCACTGAGCCCTTACAATGCCTCCCCACCTCTCCCTGCCACAATAATAATAATAATAATAAAAGAATAATGGAATTTGTTAAGTGCTTACTACGTGTCAAGCACTAGGGTAGCTATAAGTTAATCAGGTCCTACATGGGGCTTACAGTTTAAGTAGGAGGGAGAGCGGGTACTGAATCCCCATTTTGTCGACGAGAGAACTGAGGCACAGAAAAGTGCCGTAACTTGCCCAAGGTCACTCAGCAGAGAAGTGGGAGTGCTGAGATTAGGACTCAGATCATCTGGCTTCCAGTCCAAGGCAGTTTCCACTAGGCCATCATCACCAAGGAGAGGACCACCTACAAGAAGCAGGAAGGGCAGAAGTCCTCCTAATAATTGCTGGAATGTTGGGAAGGTTGCACTGCTCAAGCTAAGAGCGGTCCTGATTTGAGTGAAGAGGACCCTGGACTCTTTCATTAATTAATTAATTCATTCAATCATATTCATTGAGCGCTTACTGATTGCCAAGCACCGTACTAAGCCGTTTCACAAGGCCGTGCTGCCGCTTCTCGTGATTCTTTCCCAATGTTTTGATCCTTCCCTGCTCCTCTCCCCCTTCCCAACACACCTTTTCAACTGGAGTTCCTAAAGTGTTGGGGATTGTGTCTAATTCAATATCCTTCCCCCTCCCCCCAGCCCTCAGTATGGTTCAGTACTTGGCACAAAGTAAGTGCTTAGTAAGGTCATAAAAATAATAGCGATGTTCATAACCACCCTTCAGACACGTTCTCTAGTTGGGCGTTGGCAGCGGGACCCCCAGGGAGTCTGACTGTGGTAAAGAATGTGTCCCCAAGGGAACAGGGGGTAATTTGGAAGAGGAAGCCTTCCCCGAGTAGTAGCAATAGCTCCCAGGGCCCTGTACATCATCTGGAGCTCAGAAATTATGGTGGTTTGGAACTCAAGTACTGACAGGCACTGGCTAAGTTCTGATTCCAGTGCAGAACAAGGCTTCCATGAATCCCAGCCGCCTTCCTACGGGAATTAAGAGCCAAATGATTGTGCAAGACCATTTTTTCGACAGGCCAGAGGGCTATGCAAACTCAACCCAGGATGACTGAGCTTTATTCATGCTCTGCTTATCGCTTTCTTGCTGACACGCTTCCAAATTCAATCTGAGGTTTCGAGTCTCATTTTTGAGAGACCTGAGAAGTTAAATCAATCCATCAATCAATGGTATGCGATGAACAACTATTGTAGGCAGAGCACTGTACTAAGTCCTTGGCAGAGTCCACCCAGAGAAAATGACATGGTTCCTGCCCTCAGGGGATTTATTCTAATGTGGAGAATCAAGCAGACAGAAATGATTTATATGTAGAGAGCACAGGAGGAAGAACAAGGATATAACAGGTAGTAGCATGACTATGTCAGGATGAAATAGCTAAATTAATAAGAGAATGTATACTTGATTATACCGACATGCACCCGCTGTGTAAGTGCTGAGGATGACAGTAAATACATAAATTCTAAGGGTGACTGTTAGGCTGGTGTGACAATAAATCAGTGACATTTATTGAGTGCTTACCATGCGCAGAGCACTGTACCAAGTGCGAAGGAGAGTACAATGAAAAGAGCTGATAGCCCCATTTCCTGTCCACAAGGAGCTTACAGACTAAGGAGGAATACTTAATGTGGGGAATTAATTAGGAAAGGCTTATTGGAGGAGTTGAGAACTCCTTGTGGGCAAGGAGTGTGTATTTATTGGTATATTGTACTCTCCCAAGTGCTTAGTACAGTGCTCTGCACACAATAAGTGCTAATAAATACGAATGAATGAAATGAATGAATGAATAAGAGCGCTTTGAAGACAGGGAGAATTGTGGTCTGGATAATATGAAAATAGAGGGGGTTCAAAGCAGGAAAAAAAACTGTGACCAAAAGGTTAGAAGTGTATGATCAAAAGTGAGGCTCAGTAAAAAGTTGAGATGGGAAGGAACATAGAACGTGAGCTGGGAATTAGCAAGATGCAAGAACCAATGTGTAAGAGGAAAATCCAGAGGAGAGTAAAAGGCATCATTGTTGGCTCTGATGGTATTATGTTTGTCATTTTATCTGACTTCCCTGGACCGGTCATTCCTGAGAATTACACCGCAGATCTCCCCTTCAAGACTGCAAATTTCTTGCAGTCTATTGTTATTGAACCCTCCCAAGTGTTAATAGAGTGCTGTTGCTCATAGCAAGTGCTCAATAAATGTCATTGGTTGATTGATGCCCAAGTCACCAGAAAGAGGCTGGCCAGAACTGAGAACAGAATTTTCCCAAACAAGAATCCCGAATTCCAGAACTTGCCATCCAGAGAATTCTGTTTTAGATCCCATCATCAATCCCATCATCACCTACAGGAGACAGTACACCCTGCAGCACCTCTTCTGGATTTTGCTGATTTTTAGAGAAAACCAGCCCCAAATCATTTTCTCAGTTTAATAGTCATAAAGCCATGAACCTGAAAGCTTATGGAAAACCAGTCACTGCCAGTCAACAGGTAATAAAATAATTATAGACATTCCATAGGCTCCTTCTCTAGACTGCAAGCTCCTCATGGGCAGGGAATGTGCCTACCAGCTCTGCTCTATGATTATCTCCCAAATGTCTGGAACAGTGCTCTGCACATAGTAAGCTCCAAAGACCATTGATTGATTAATTGATAGTTGACCACTCACTTGATTGTATGATACCAAGGCACCAAACACCTGATGCGGCTGATCCTGAATCCTTGGACAGAGAAGGGGCGTATTAGACTCTCAAACAATCAATTATATTTATCGATCACTTACCACCTGTAGTAAATGCTTGGGACAGTACAGGACAATACCTCAAACACCTAAGTCAGGCTTTCAGGAATCTCTCGTCTGCACCACTAAATTCTGAGATGGACATTTGGTTTTGTTCTCTGTCTCCCCCTTTTAGACTGTGAGCCCACTGTTGGGTAGGGACTGTCTCTATATGTTGCCAACTTGTATTTCCCAAGCGCTTAGTACAGTGCTCTGCACACAATAAGTGCTCAATAAATACGATTGATTGATTGATTGATTGATTGACACTCTAGCAGGCTCCTCTATAGAGCCTAGTCGAGTCAGCGCTGGAAAAAGAAGGATCAAGAGGAAATTGGGGACAGTCCTGGAGTCTCATGAAAGGTTTCTGATGGAGTTGTTCCCTCACAACAGATCTATTCAGTCACAGCCAAGATATTTTCAAGAGAAAATGACTGTTTGAACCAATGGAGATATTCTTCAGTCAGGGTAACACCCACCAAGATTGTAATGAGCATCAGAATGAGAAGCAGCACGGCATCATGAATCGAGCACGAGACTAGGAGTCAGAAGGTCATGGGTTCTAATCCCAGCTCTGCCACTTGACTGCTGTGATACCCTGGGCAAGTCACTTCACTTCTCTGAGCCTCAGTTACCTCATCTGTAAAATAGGGATTGAAACTGTGAGACCCTTGTGGGAAAGGGACTGTGTCCAACCCGTTATGCTTGTATTCACCCCTGAGCTTAGTAGTGTGCCTGGCACACAGTAAGCGCTTAACAAATACCATAATTATTATTATTATCAGATTTCTCACGAGACATAGGAGAGGGAACATTGTCCATTACCCAGGGGTAAGAGAGACTACCCAACTGTCTTTGGTCTTCTGTTATTAGATAATGAACACAGCAAGCTACAGCTAATTCATGAGAAACATCCAGCACAGAATCCCAGCCATAGAGTGAGTGCCCAGCGATGTTTCAAAAAGATTTATCTATTTCTTTCTTCAATCTTTCTCTTTTAATCTGCCCAAAGCCCTGTGGCTCCTCAAGGACCTTTTTCCTCTTTGGAGCTTAAAGTTGTAACTGATGAACAATTTCTCTCAAGAAAATTAAATAAATGAACCAAAGACTAGCAACATTTTGGGTGACAACCAAACATACATTTACTCCAGATCTAAACTACTGTATTGAGACTTTTGGCAAAACTTTAGAACGGTGAAAAAATCCAGTTCCTTACAATTTTGAGAAAAAAAATTACAAACATTAGTCAATGATCCACTAAGGGTCCCCAGATACATTACCCCACATTAGGCACTCATGGTGTTTGGGAAAAATAGATATATTCCCTGCCCACCGAAAAAAAAAATATATTACAATCTAATATGTCAAGTAGAAAAGACTCACTTTTTTTTTTAGCCTTTCCACAACTATATGATCCTTGAAACCCAGTGTGGGCAGGGATTGTCTCTCTTTATTGCTGAATTGTACTTTCCAAGAACTTAGTACAGTGCTGTGCACACAGTAAGCGTTCAATAAATATGATTGAATGAATGAATGAAACAAAATATTCCAGGAATAAAAAGAATAAGCTATACGAAAATCTTCGAACAATCTTCAGCCCAGTTAAACAAAGTGATTCTTTTATTGCCGAAGCTTCAAAATAGCAACAAATAATTAAAATAACTGTTCTACTTTACAGTCACTGCCTTCTTTGTGTGAAAAGGTGGTAATGAGATAATCATTAACAACAAGAGGCTAATGGCTGCATAAAGAGCCAGCTCTGAAAATGTGGTCAATATGAGTTTGGTATTAATTGTGAAAGCAATTAAGGCTATGCCAGCACTTAGCACATAATAACAGTGTTTTTAGCAATCCATTTGATTCCTTGCCAATCTCTAGCCGAACTATAAAAATAAAATGGTGAGATAATAATAATAATAATAATGGCATTTGTTAAGCGCTAATTATGTGTGAAGCACTGTTCTAAGCATTGGGGGGGATGCAAAGGGGGATACGAGGTGATCAAGTTATCCCACGTGGGGCTCACAGTCTTCATCCCCATTTTACAGATGAGGTAACTGAGGCTCAGAGAAGTTAAGTGACTTGCCCAGGGTCACACAGCAGGTAAATGACAGAGCTGGTAGGAGACTAGCACTAAGGTCTCCTGACTCCCAGTACTGTGCTCTGACCACTGGCCACTTTGTTTCATACTTTCTATCTCTGTTCTATCTAAAGTGATAATGGTATTCCATAAGCACTTGCTACGTACCCAGCTGGAGTATGTGAAAAATAATCAGATTGGAGACCGGTGCCCATCCCACACAAACCTCAGTCTTAGAGGAGGAGAGAGAACAGAAACTTTATCCACATTTTACAGATAAGGAAAGTGAGGCCAAGATCAATTAAATGAATTGCCCAGGGAGCTGAGACCAAAACCCAAGTCTCCTGTCTCCCCATTCTATGTTCTAACCATTAGACCACACTACCCCCCTCCATTTAGAGCCCCAGCTCTCTTCAGTCATGCCTGCCGGACTATAATCTTTTGCCTGCTATAAGTGATTTTTTTTTTTAGTCATTTGTAACAGCTTCTGTTTGCTGCATCTCCTTTCCAGCCTCAGCTTTTCTAATCTCGTACTGACCCAATTATGCCCTTATAAACAGATTTTTTTTCTCCTCCTTAGTGATTTGACCTAATTGCCACTTTACATAGCATTACCACCTGTCTTTGAGACTCAGGGTTCTGTTCTGGGTTCAACCAAATGTGGACTTGGCTTCTTTGGCTTCTCCCCCTTCTTGTTTTGTCTTATGCCGTTGAGTCGTTTCTGACCCATACCGACACCACGGACACATCTCTCCCAGAACGCCCCGCTCTCCATCTGCAATCATTCTGGTAGTGTACCCATGGAGTTTTCTTGGTAAAAATCCAGAAGTGGTTTACCCTCACCTCCTTCCAAGCAGTAAACTTGAGTCCCCACCCTCTACTCTCTCCCATGTCGCTGCTGCCCAGCATAGTTGAGTTTTGACTTGTAGCCGATTGCCTGCCACTCACTAGCCACTGGCCAAACTAGGAATGGAATGGGGAGGCCTCCTCTTGACTCTCCCTCCCATAGCCGAGACTGGTAGAGTACTGGAAACTCTCCAGGTGCGACCCTGAGAGGTTTCTCCCCCTTCACTGGCATAAATTGTCCCTGAGCCTGCAGAACTATCATAAATTAACTTTCTGGGGCTCTTTCATCAGCTTGGCCTGGTGGATAGAGGACAGGCCTGGGAGCCAGAAGGACGTGGATTCTAATCGTGGCTCCACCAGTTCATTCATTCATTCAATCGTATTTATTGAGCGCTTACTGCGTGCAGAGCACTGTACTAAGCACTTGGGAAGTACAAGTTCAAGTAGACATAATAGACCACTTGTCTACTATGGGACCTTGGGCAAGTCCCTTCACTTCTCTGTGCCTCAGTTGCCTCATCTGGAATTGGGGATTAAGACTGTGAGCCCCATGTGGGACAGGGACTCTGCCCAACCCAATTTCCTTGTTTCCATCCCAGCACTCAGTACAGTGCCTAGCACACAGTAAGTGCTTTACAAATTCCATAATTATTATCTAGATCTTCTTTCCTTTGCGTCCATCTTGCTGATGTCCTAGGCTTTCCTAAAGTTCATCTTTTTAGCCTTGCTGATTTCTCGCCTCTCATCCCTTAGGATTTTGCCTAGGGGCATCTTGTGATTTTCTTAAGGATTCAATCAAGCCACGGTATTTATTTAGTGATTACTTTGTGCCGAGTTCAATATTAAGCACTTGGAGTAATTCAATACACTAGAGTAGGTAAATAGGATCCCTGCCTAAAACTAGTTCGAAGACTAGAGGGGGAGACAGACATTAAAATTAATTGCAGATGGATATGTCCATAAGCAGTGTGGAGGTGGGGTGATAATCCAAGTGCTTAAGGGCTACAAACCCAAGTGCATAGGTGATGCAGAAGGGAAATCAAATAGGCGATGTGAGAGCTTAGTCAGGGAAAGCCTCTTGGAGGAGATGCGATTTGAGTAGGGCTTTGAAGATTGGGAAAGTGGTGATCTTTCAGTTCTGAGTGAGGAGGCAGTTCCAGGCAAGAATGAGGATAAGGACAAGAGGTCAGCAGCGAGAAAGATGAATTAAAGTGAGTAGGTTGATGTTAGAGGAAGGAAGTGTGTAGACTGGGTTGTAGTAGATAAGTGAGGTAAGGTAGGAGGGGGTGAGCTGATTGAGTGTCTTAAAGCCAAGATGAGATGGATGGCTAATCACTGGAGGTTTTTGAGGAGATGGGAGATGGGAACTAAGGGGTTTTTTTTTTTTTCAGAAAAATAATCCAAGGAGAAAAGTGAAGGGTTACACTGAAGAGGGGAGAGACAGGAGGGAGGAAACCAGTGAGGAGGCTGAGGCAGTAAAGAAGGATTTGATAAAAGCTTCGATCAGAGAGGTAGCAATTTGGATGGAAAGGAAAGAGTGGATTCTAGAAGTGTTGTGAAGGTAGAACTGATAGGATTTGGTAATAGACCGAGTATGGACCAGACTCAGAATTAATATCCTGCATTTTTGTGTTGGACCACGGTATTTTTGAGTTAGACCAAGGTTAGAATAACTCTCTATGATCAATGATCAATCAATCATATTTATTGAGTGCTTACTGTGTGCAGAGCACTGTACTAAGCGCTTGGGAAGTACAAGTTGGCAACATATAGAGACAGTCCCTACCCAATAGTTGGCTCACAGTCTAGAAGGGGGAGACAGAGAACAAAACCAAACATATTAACAAAATAAAATAAATAGAATAGAGATGTACAAGTAAAATAAATAAATAAATAGAATAATAAATATGTACAAACATCTATACATATATACAGGTGCTATGGGGAAGGGAAGGAGGTAAGATGGGGGGATAGAGAGGGGGACAAGCGGAGAGGAAGGAGGGGGCTCAGTGTGGGAAGGTCTCCTGGAGGAGGTGAGCTCTCAGTAGGGCCTTGAAGGGAGGAAGAGAGCTAGCTTGGCGGATGTTGGGTGGGAGGGCATTCCAGGCCACGGGGATGACGTGGGCCGGGGGTCGACGGCGGGACAGGCGAGAATGAGGTACGGTGAGGAGATTAGCGGCAGAGGAGCGGAGGGTGCCGGGTGGGCTGTAGAAGGAGAGAAGGGAGGTGAGGTAGGAGGGGGTGAGGTGATGGACAGCCTTGAAGCCCAGGATGAGGAGTTTCTGCCTGATGCACAGATTGATTGGTAGCCACTGGAGATTTTTGAGGATGGATGGTAAAGTGCTTACTTCTGTGAACTAAACTATCCTTCCCATAAACCAGTAAACTAGGACCTCTAAGAGCCCCAAACTCAAGCCTAGGAGCATCTTCCAAGTTGCATGGGTTGGAGTCTCCCAATAATCAATCAATCAATGGTATTTGTTGAATGCTTGCTCTATGTAGAGCACTGTGCTGGGTGCTTGGGAGAGTAAATGCAGTAGAGTCAGTGGATGTGTTCCCTGCCCACAGTGAGCTTGCAGTCTAGAAGACTCAAAGAATGAGCTTCAGTCCTGAGACTTCAGCACTGATAACCATTTTGTAATAATAATAATAATGATAATAATGATGGAATTTGTTGAGCACTTACTATGTGCCAAGCACTTCCTAAGCACTGGGGTAGATACAAGCTAATAAGTTTGTCCTACGTGGAGCTCACAGTCTTAAGCCCCATTTTACAGATGAAGTCACTGAGGCACAAAGAAGTGAAGTGGCTTGCCCTAGGTCACACAGCAGACAAGTGGAGGAGCTGGGACTAGAACCCATGTCCTCTGACTCCCAAACCTGGACTCTTTCTTCTAAGCCATGGAATTGATTATCATGATTATCCCTTGAGCACTTTGCTCCTCACCCCAGCCCCATAGAAGTTACTTACATCATGATGATGATGATGGTATTTGTTAAGTGCTTACTATGTGCCAAGCACTGTTTTAAGCATATCCTTCAATTCTGCAAGCTATTTTAATGTCTGTATCCCCCTGAAGACTCCTTCTAGACTGTGAGCCCGTTGTTAGGTAGGGACCGTCTCTATATGTCGCCAACTTGCACTTCCCAAGCGCTTAGTACAGTGCTCTGTACACAGTAAGAGCTCAATTAATACGATTGAATGAATGAATGGAGACTGTAAGGTCTCTGTGGGCAAGGATCATGTCTACTAACTCTAGACAGTGGTTTGGCTTTTTTTTTTTTTAGAGTATCTTAGAACCAATATCTACAAAATGTGATTTAAAAAAGATAAAGGTTTGAGTAATTTAAGAATAGAAACAAGCTTTCCAAAACCTATTAACCATTACAGCCAAGCTTGTGGAAATTAATTTTCCATTGGAAATTAAACATGCAATACCTTCCCTCCCTCTTAAAACTCTTATTGGCCCAGGTCCCAAGGATCTCAAAAGAAAATAAACGTCTCTTTCTTTTTCACATAAAGGAAACTTCCAGTGGCATAAATTTGACTTTTTAAGAAATAAAACATCTCTTTTTATTTTTCTCAGATGAGATAATGCTGTTGATCATCATTTTTTTCCCCACTAGCTGTTCTTCCTGTCATTTGGCAAGCCAGCAAAGCACTAATTCTGTGTTTCCTAAATACTATTTGGGTGAAGTTGTCAAAGGGCCAGATAACAGGAGATCCCAAAATATGCAAACATGTTAAGTAACCCTTTTTATTCAGATACATAATTATTCCCCATCTTTGTCCAGAATGGAGGCTAAAGAAATCCTTCAAAAGTAACAAAAATGAGTAAATATAGAATAATTGTAGGTGTAGGATTTTTATCAGTTTACAATGGTTGCTTCCCTCTCCCTTTCGCTTTTGATCTTCTTTGAGACTTGTTATTGACTGCAAATGCTACAGCGTTTCTGCTCCTCGGAATGTAGTTTGACAGATTAATTATACGTTTCCAGGCAGTAGAAGATCAGCTAAAGATACACGCCTTGAAGAGGGATGTCGATGTCTCCGAGCTGTTCCTTTCTCAAAAGTAAGCATGATTCTTATAAGGAATGGGAAGGGATTATAAGTAAGTCACAGACCCATTTGCTAATACTGTTCAAGTGTTTTTCATGTTTTTCCTTTCCTTTCTGGTCTCCTGTATTTCCAGATGCTTCTAGGTGCTTAAGAATTTTAGTTCCAATTCGTCTATCTTTGCTAACGGCGTAATGTTGGGGGCCGCAACTTTTCAGCCATAAAATAGGCTTTTCACTTAACAGTGTTTTGAGGAGGGGTAAAAGTGCAAAGGATGCATTGGTCCAGATTTTGCTTTATGGGGCCAAACAGCAGTGATATTTGAAAATGATGCTCTTTGTCTCCCAGAAGATACACGGTGTTGCTGTGCTTTCTGAGTTTTTCTACATTAGAACATTTCCACCGTTCCTTCTGCCTCTTGGTCATCTCATATAGCAAATGTATGGATTTGTTCCAGTCATTCATTCTCCTCACAAGACTTATCCAAGAAAGGGATTGAGGGAAGCATGACTACAGGGCAAGGTAGATGAATTGTATTCTAGGACCTTGTAGTTTGTGAGCTTGGCTTGTCACTTGTCATTGAGTATGGACCTATAAGTGATGCCAGTGGAATTTCTCCAGAAGCCAACTAAGAATCCCAGACAGCCAGACTGCCTGGAAAATGCACTCTAGAAAACACTATCTAGAAAAATATAGGTGAGTGAGTGCTGAGAAAGGCATAATGGCAGGGTGAATCTATTAGTAGTAGTAGTAGAAGTAATAATAATAATAGCGGTATTTGTAAAACACTGAGTATGTGCCAGCACTGTAATAAGTACTGGGGTAGATACAAGATAATCAGGTCACCTATAATAATAATAATGGCATTTATTAAGTGCTTACTATGTGCAAAGCACTGTTCTAAGCGCTGGGAAGGTTACAAGGAGATCAGGTTACAGTCTTAATCCCCATTTTACAGATGAGGGAACTGAGGCATGGAGAATAATAGTAATAATAATGATGGCATTTGTTAAGCGTTTACTATGTGCAAAGCACTGTTCTAAGCACTGGGGGGGATACAAGGTGATCAGGTTGTCCCACATGTGGCTCACAGTCTTCATCCCCATTTTACAGATGAGGTAACTGAGGCTCCGAGAAGTCAAGTGACTTGCCCAAGGTCACACAGCAGACATGTGACGGAGTCAGGATCCGAACCCATGACCTCTGACTCCAAAGCCTATGCTCTTTCCACTGGGCCACGCTGCTTCTCAAGCCTATGGGGCTTGCAGTCTAAATAGGAGGGAGAATGGGTACTGAATCCCCATTTTACAGATGAGGGAACTGAAGCTCAAAAGAGTTAAATGACTTACCCAAGGTCACACAGCAGGTATGAGGTGGAATGGGGATTAGAACCCTGGTCACCTGACCTCCAGGCCGAGCCCCTTTCCACTGGGCCAGGCTGCTTCCATTAAGCCACCAAGGCCAGGCCTGGGACATCCAGTTTTAATGGGTGAAAGATTTCTCTGTGTTCTGCTTCCCTCCCTCCCTCTCTTCTCCCCCCAACACTTCCTCTGCCTAAGGCAGAGCTAGAAGACTCCATTTCCCCGTGGCCCTGGTCTGCCCCTGTCAATCAGTTAGCCAATCAATTAATCATTAGCTGTAATTTGGCACTTACTCCGTATCAATCACTGTGCTAAATCCTTGGGAGAGTACAAGAGAGTTAATAAACATGATCCTTGGATTGAAGGAGTTTACATACTAGTTGGGGAGAGAGACACTAAAAATATTCAGGTAGGGGGAAGAAACAGAGTTCAAGAGGATGTACAGAAATGCTATCGAGGGAGTACTCTCATGCTTAGGTGCTTAGTACAGTGTTCTGCATACAGTAAACACTCAATAAGTACCACTGATTGACTCACTGATAGAGTACCCTCCTAGGATGTAGGAGATAAGAAAGTGTTGAAGCAGCAGGAGGAGATGGAAATGAGGGTTAATTGATGAAGGCCTTTAGGAGGAGATAAAATTTTAGAAGAGCTTTGAAAATAGGGAGAGCAGTGGTCTGCCAGATGCAAAGTGGGATGGGTTTTCAGGCAGGAAGGGCCACATGAACAAGAGGTGGACATCGAGAGAGATGAGAGCGAGGCAGGGTGAGTAGGTTGTATAGTGGGAGATTTGGGTTGTGGTAGGAGAGAGTGATACTAAGATGGAGGGAGAAAGATTCCTTCCTGTCCCTCCCTATTCTATCACAGCCCTTTTTTTTTATATATAGTGTTTGTTAAGCGCTTACTATTTGCCAGGCACTGAACTAAGTCCTGGGGTAGATTCACGATAAAACCCTCCTCCAATGCAGCCCTAACCACTAAGGCCAGTACAGAGTCTTTGCTGGTGGCATTTAGAGAATCAGTGTGGCTCAGTGGAATGAGCACGGGCTGTGGAGCAGAGGTCATGGGTTCAAATCCCGGCTCCGCCAACTGTCAGCTGTGTGACTTTGGGCAAGTCACTTAACTTCTCTGAGCCTCAGTGGCCTCATCTGTAAAATGGGGATGAAGACTGTGAGCACCCCCAGGGGACAACCTGATCACCTTGTAACCTCCCCAGCACTTAGAACAGTGCTTTGCAGATAGTAACCGCTTAATAAATGCCATTATTATTATTATCTTGAACTGACCCTCTGCAACGTTTAGGCCACTGCTTTAATAACAAATAATAATCATTTTACTTGTTAAGAGCTTGTCAAAGGTACTTATTAAGCGCTTTCTATGTGCCAAGCGCTGTTCTAAGTGCTGGGATAGATACAAGATAAGCAGGTCAGAAACAGTCCCCATCCAACAGTCTAATAAGGAGGGCAAACAGATTCTGAATCCCCATTTAGATGAGAAAACTGGGGCATGGAGAAAATCAGGGACTTGGCCAAAATAACACAGCAGAAGAGTGGCAGACCCAAGATTAGAACCCAGGTCCACTAGACACTCAAGGCCACACTCTTTCCACTAGGCCATGCTGCTTCTCAGGAGAACCCTGCAGACACCCATGGACCTTATGTAAAGAATTTCATGTTGGATTCAGGGTGGTATATTTTTAAATCCATCACTAAATAATTCCCGGGCTATAGACTGGATCCCACCAGTCGGTCAATCAGTCAATCATATTTATTGAGCATTTACTTTGTGCAGAGCACTGTACTAAGCACTTGGGAGTATATCATAATATAACAGGCACACTCCCTGCCCACAGTGAGCTTACAGTCTAGAATCAATCAATCAATCAATCAATCAATCATATTTATTGAGCGCTTACTGTGTGCAGAGCACTGTACTAAGCACTTGGGAAGTACAAGTTGGCAACATATAGAGACAGTCCCTACCCGACAGTGGGCTCACAGTCTAAAAGGGAGACAGACATTAATAGGAAGAAATAAATTACAGATACATACGTAAGTGCTGTGGGGCTGGGAGTGGGGATGCATAAAGGGAAAAACATGGAATGCTTCACAAATTTGCATGTCACAGAGACTAGCTTGGTGCCCAATCATCCCTGAAGTATGAGCCTGGAGCTGCTTGGACTTTAGGTCCATTCTGAGAAGGCGGGTAGTTCGATCAATCAATCACTCGATCAGTGGTATTTAGCGAGTGCTTAGACTGTGTGCAGAGCATTGCACTGAGCACTTGGAAGAGTATAATACAGCAGAGTTGGCAGACACGATCCATGCCCAAAACCAGTGTACCGTCAAGAAGGGGAGACAATCATTAATAGAAGCAGCATGGCTCAGTGGAGCCTGGGCTTTGGAGTCAGAGGTCATGGGTTCAAATCCCAACTCCACCACTTGTCAGCTGTGTGACTTTGGGCAAGTCACTTCACTTCTCTGTGCCTCGGTTACCTCATCTGGAAAATGGGGATTAAGACTTTGAGCTCCCCGGGGGACAACCTGATCACTTTGTAACCTCCCCAGCACTTAGAACAGTGCTTTGCACATAGTAAGTGCTTAATAAATGTCATTATTATTAATATAAATACATAATTTATAGATACGCATGTAAGTGCTGTGGGGTTGAGGGTGAGGTGAATACCAAATGCTCAAAGGATACATATCCAAGTACAAGTTCCAGTAGAATTTAGAACAGTGCTTTGCACATAGTAAGCGCTTAATAAATGCCATTATTATTATTATTATTATTATTATTTACCCAAGAGAGGCCCAAATGCCCAATACCCTACTTTGGACCAGACCTTTCTTAAAACAGGAAGATAACTCGGCGAATTAAGTTGTTGACATTATGAATATTTAACCAGGCAACTGGATCAGCTCTAATGCTAAATGACTTTTTTTTTCCTCATCAGGGGCCTCAAAGAGGTCATTGATCTCTCCTGGTTTCAGAGATTAAAATATTTACGGCTGAACCACAACAAGGTAATAGAACGTTTCATCGTTAAACAATGAATTCTTTAGGTATAAAACTCTCTGAGATTCGATTTTAGGCTTTGTAGAAATGTTACAGATACAGTGCGCTGGCCATGGTAAATGCTCAATCACGCAATCAGTGCTATTACTGTGTGCAGAGCACTAAACTAAGCACTTGGGAGAGTACAATACCACAGAATTGGTACATATGTTCCCTGCCCATAAGGAGCTTATAGTCTAGTGCAATAAACACTGCTGATTGATTGATTGATTAATCATTTGTATTCTATATTATGATTATTATTCATTCATTCATTCATTTAATCGTATTTATTGAGCTCTTACTGTGTGCAGAGCACTGAACTAAGTGCTTGGGAAGTACCAGTTGGCAACATATAGAGACAGTCCCTACCCAACAACGGGCTCACAGTCTAGAAGGGGGAGACAGACAACAAAACAAAACATGTGAACGGGTGTCAAGTCATCAGAATAAATAGAAGTAAAGCTAGATGCACATCATTAAAAAAATAAAATAGAATAGTAAATATGTACAAGTAAAATAAATAGAGTAATAAATCTGTACAAACATATATACAGGTGCTTTGGGGAGGGGAAGGAGGTAGGGTGGGGGGGATGGGGAGGGGGAGAGGGAGAAGGGGGCACAGTCTGGGAAGGCCTCCTGGAGGAGGTGAGCTCTCAATAGGGCTTTGAAGGGAGGAAGAGAGCTAGCTTGGCGGATGTGCGGAGGGAGGGGATTCCAGGCCAGGGAGAGGACGTGGGCCGGGGGTCGATGGCGGGACGGGCGAGAACGAGGCCATAACGATTATTATGGCATTTGTTAAGCACTTACTACGTTACATTCAACTCAACTATTTCTTACCTAGAATCTCTAAGATACTGAATTTTCTACCCTTCAAAAAATGTGATTTAAGTAGGTTGCTAGGCCAGAGTGGCCGAGTGGAAAGAACACAGGCCTGGGACTCAGAGGCCCTGAGTTCTAATCCCAGCTCCTCCCCTTTTTGGCTGTATGGTCTTGAGTGAGTCACTTAATTTCTCTGTGCTTCAGTCTCCTCATATGCAAAATAGGGAATCAATTCCTGTTTTCCCTCCTACTTAGAGTGTGAGCTCCTGTGGGACCTGATTATCTTGTATCTGCCACAGAGCTTAGAACAATATTTGGCACATAATAAGTGCTTAACAAATATTATTAGTAGTATTACTACTACTACTACTACTGATAACTTCTATGTGTCTCAGTTTCTGCACCTGTAAAATGGGGATTAAACATCTGTACCCTCTCCTACTTATGCTGTGAACATGCTGAGGGACAGGGACTGTATCAGACCGGTTTATTTTATATATCCCAGCACTTAATACAGTGCTTGGCATATAGTATGTACTTAACAAGTATTGTTTTTATTAAAGTGCTCTTCACACAGTAAGCACTTAATAAATACGATTGATTGAATGAATGAATGAGCCTAGGAACACTTTATAGAGATGTCAGAGGAAACATCCCTAACCAATCAAAGGTTTTTACTGAGCACTTATTGTGTGCAGAGCACTGTACTAAGCGTTTGGGAGAATAGTGCTTGGGTTTAGTAATAATAATAACAATTATTATTATGGCATTTGTTAAGTGCTTTCTATGTGCAAAGCACTGCTCTAAGTGCTGGGGAGGATATAAAGTGATCAGGTTGTCCCACGTGGGGATCACAGTCTTAATCCCCATTTTACAGATGAGGTAACTGAGGCACAGAGAAGTTAAGTGACTTGCCCAAAGTCACACAGCTGACAATTGGCAGAGCCAGGATTCAAACCCACGACCTCTGACTCCCAAGCTCGGGCTCTTTCCACTGAGCCATGCTGCTCTTCTACAAATACTATTATTATTATTATTACAATATAACAGAATGGGCAAACATGTTCCCTGGCCATATGATTTGATGTCAAAGAAGGTAAAACACCCTGCTCTCTCAATATCCTTTGGTGTCACTATTGGAGGCATATTACTGTAACACTTCTTCTAGATGGTCAGCTCTTTGAAGACAGGCATCATTCCTACCAACTATTTTATAAAAACTCTCCCAAGTGCTTAGTCCAGTGCTCTGCACACAGTAAGCATTCAATAAAAACCTTTGATTGATTCTTGATTGACTGTCCACAGTCTGCAAAGAGCCTGTAGGTCTATGGTTTCAAGCAAGAATTTCTTCTTTTTAAGTATCTAAGCCTGAACACTACCTTCTAAGGGTTGAAGCATTTTTCTAGTTTTCTTTTTTTCATTAAAATGCACTTTATAATTAGACTCACAGAGTGTTGAAGTTTTGGGGAATGATTATGTATAGTTCCTAAATGAGGAAACTGAATCAAGATACTGAAAGCAATAGTACATGTGATAATGCTTTACAAAGCAGCCAAAACTGAATCTGGAATTTTGTTCCAAGAACGATTTAGAATGAAACCAAATGGCTGGTGTTGCTCAGGAAAATCAGACATGTGAAATTGAAACAATTACCTCAATTTTAATAAAATTGGATTGGTTTGAGTTAGGAAATTAGTGTTACAAAGAAGAATTTTGTTTCTTTGTAGGCTAGGAGAAGCACCACTAAAAAAATTTATCTCCTTACTATAGAATGATTCACTTTTCTCAACGGTTTGGATTAGTGGTGACATTTTCAGATTGGACTGAGAGTCAGCCCTCTGATTGTTTTGATTGGAAAAACATTTTTTTCTTCCATTGCATGCCCCACTAGAAATAATTGGATTAGCATTTTCTGGTATATGTTCAGGAAAAAGAAAATATAAATCCCCAAATCTTATGTAGACAATTTACACACCCCTTTTGAGAGTCCTTAGTATTACTTTTCAGCAAGCAGTACAATTTTGAACACCTTTTGGTGTTTGATTGTGTAAATTCCTCATGGACAGGAAATTTTGTCTTCTAATAGTAACAATGGTATTTGTTAAGTGCTTACTATGTGCCAAACACTGTCCAGTTTCTGCCCCATATGGGGCTCATAGTCTTAGGGAGAGAGAAAGAGATCAGGTATTTACTCCCCATTTTACAGATGAGGAAACTGAGGTACAGGGAAGTTAAGTGAGTTGCCCAAGGTCACATAGCAGGAAAGTGGCAGACCTGGGATTAGAACCCAGATTGGCTCTCTCCACTTTGCCAATCTTATCTGATTGGTTTTATACCTACCCCAGCCCTGAGCACATGGTAAGCCCTTAATAAATACAATAATGATAAAATCCTTAATAATTCCACTCCAGGATTTTCCAGGTGGCAAAATTTGTACTTCATTAGAGCCAGAACACCACTTGTCTTCCAGCAGAAGTTGTTTTTTTTGCTGGACTCTCCTAGTCAGCATCGGACAATCCATAGTCCCCCTGTGGACTCACAAAAATATATATCAAACTGTTCTAGAGAAGCCAAGAAATGGGTAGCGTGATTTCTCAGGGACTTCCCATTCCAATCTCACCCCCACTATGCCCTTTTTACGTGGCCTCCACCTGGGAACTTGAGTGAAAGGGGAAAAATTCTACTCTCCCTCCTCTTCAAAGCCTCTTCTCCCTCCTGCTTCAAAACCTCTTCAAAGCACATCTCTTCCAAGAGACCTTCTGTGATTAAGCTCTCCTTTCCTCTTCTTCCACTCCCTTCTGCATCATCCTGACTTGCTCCCTTTATTCATCCCCCATCACAGCCCCACATCACTTACATACATATCTGCAATTTTATTTATTTCTATTAATGTCTGTCTCCCCCTCTAGACTGTAAACTCACTGTGGACAGGGAAATGTGTCCATTTATTGTTCTATTGTGCTCTCCCACATGCTTAGTACAGTGCTCTGCACATTGTAAGTGCTTAACAAATACAACTGACTGACTGACCAACTGAGAGACTAACCCTGAGGAACAAAGTATGATTGCAAACTGACCTCTCCAACAATCAGAGAATTGGGCTCTTCATCATTCAATGTATCACTGCATTAATATTTGGTAACAAATTTTTCAATGATAATGCCATTCTGATAGCTTTTGCAGTGGGCTTTTTTTTCTGTTTCTGGCTGTCGCAAATCACCAGGATAAATACTCAAGATCTAATGAAGAGCCAACCCACTAGCATGCATTCCATATCATTTGGGAGTGTATGAATGTCTACTGCTGCAGGGCACCGTTAATTATACATCTTATGTCAACTTTGTAAAAGAATTATATTGCACCTAATGTTTAAAACCTCCTTCAAATCTAAAGCAAACATGAAGACACTGAGCAAGTATGAAGGCTCTTTGCGCTGTTGTGAAATCCCTAGAAATGCAGGGAGAACAGATCCATTTACGATTACATTTGATCAAGCCGAGAAAATGCAAAAGCTACTAACAGTCGCCCAAAAACCCATGTGGATTTTCATTAGGCCCATTTTAGAATGGTGAAGGAAAGATGATTTGACATTAGAGTGGCTGCTATTTGCACAGTGGAACTTTTCTTACGGGTTTGATCAATATTTAGAAAGAGTAAAGGAAAGGTCTTGCCTTATTTCGCTACTAATGGAAACTTGTTAGAGCAGTTCCAGTCCATCGTGCAAAAAAGATAAATACATATTCAATGATGTGAGCTGCAGTTTTTGTGAACAGGTGAGTTATGTGCTTTCAGCTCACAATGTCCAGACTTTTTCCTAAGGAGAACATGAGGTGTTGAAAGTCAGACACTCCCATAGCTCACACATTATTGCTCATTTTTCCTTGTAGAATCATTTTTTCAAGCACAAAAGAACAGCATCAAGCTGGGTAGCTATGGTTACGCTAGTGCAATTTTTAAGACAAGCTTTTGGAATCCAGAATGCTAACAAAAATCTACTCTGGGACTTCTATTTAAAGAAGAGAACACACTCAACCTGAGGATTTTCAAAATAAAGTCTCCTCAGCAGTGTAGTGTTGTAATAACAGTAGTAGTAATAGTAGTGGTAATAATAGAAATGATACTTATTGAGTGCTCACTTAGAGCAATGCACTGTACCAAGCTCTTGGGAAAGTAACACTGAAGACAAGACACATCTATCCGCTGCTACGAGGCACTTGCATACCAAAGCAAGAGGCAGACAAATATTTTCCAAATTGTGTAATCCGAATAAATCACTGAATGTACAGTTGAATATGCATCTTTACATAAGTTGTGAAGATGGGTATAAATAAATACCTAAGTGTGAAAGGAGGTGAAAAATTCCACCAGCATTTTGGCATAAGAAGAAAGCCATGCCGTTGGCTTCATCCTCAGGTGCCACTCTGCATCCTGCAAGGGCTTCAGGGTAAGACCAGATTCTTTTTTGAAGAAAACTGAGGCCCAGGGTTGCGATTCTGCCGACGTGGAAGTAAATCTAAAGAGCATGCATCCTTGGAAGCATCTAAGAAGAGAGGTTTGTGGGCAGTTCCTTTGCATGTCTTCGTCTCAATTTAACTAGCAAAGAGTAGGAACGCAAAACAAACCTAGTGAGTCTTGAGGTAGGCTGGAACTGTTGCAAAGTGCTAGCTAACAAACTTCAATTCTGACCTGCTAAGATCTAACTATACATTAACTATAAGTATACTATACCATCGTCTGGCTCTTCTTGCCTCTCGCTAAGGAAATGGAGGAGTGTGATTTGTTGTGTTCTGTTTTGTTTTTATGGTATTTGTTAAGTGCTTACTTTGTGCCAGGCACTTTAGTAAGCACTAGAATACATACGAGCCAAGTCCAGTTAGTCACAATCCCACATGGGGCTCATAGTTTTAATCCCCATTTTACAGATGAGGGAACTGAGGCCCAGAGAAGTGAAGGGCCTTGCCCAAGGTCACCCAGCAGGCAGGTGGAAGAGCTGGGCCTAGAACCCCGGTCCTTCTGACTCCCAGCCTGGGATCTATCCACTAGGCTATGCTGCTTTAAGAAATGTTGTCTGTTTGAGAGGTTGCTTTTCAGTCAGTCAGTCAGTCGGTTAATCGTATTTGAGTGCCTGCTGTGTGCAAAGTACTGTACTAAGCGCTTGGGAGAGGACAAGATGGGGGCTGTGCGACCAATCCTGTAGTCCCTGGGTTCTCCCGCTTGGGTAGCATTGCCAGCCTCCAGGTATTCACGGGTGATAGAGGGGAGGGCTGAAAGCAACGGAAAAGAAGAGATCGGAAGGCAGTGGATAAACAGCCTCTAGACTATAAGCTCACTGTGGGCAGGGAACTTGTCTGTTACATTATCTTATTGTAATCTCCTAAGTGCTTAGTACAGTGCTCTGCATATAGTAAGTGGTCAATAAATATGGCCGACTGACTGAAACATAGGCACCCCGAATCCCAGAGGCTCAACTCTTTCATTTAAATCTACTGTCAAATCTTGCCAGTTCTTCCCAGTTTTCTGCCCCGTCCACTTCCTCCAAACTGCTACCATCCTGCAACAAACTCTTGTCGCCTCCCGGATCGACTACTGCATCAGCCGTCTCGCTGGTCTCCATGCCTCTCCCCCTTTCCATTGGCTGCACAGGACCTATTCTTATTATGTCTTATTAAAATCACCTCTCCTCCAAGAGGCTTTCCCTGACTAAGCCATCTTTTCTCCTGCTCCCTCTCACTTCTACATCGCAGTTGCACTTGGATTTGTACCCTTTATTCAACCCCACACTCAGCCCCACTGCACTTGTGTACATATCCGTAATTTATTTTAATGTCCGTTTCCCCTGTAGACTCTAAGCTCCTTGTGGGCAGGGAAGCTATCTACCAACTCTGTGATATTGCATTCTCCCAAGCTCCTAGTACAGTGCTGTGCACACAGTAAGCGCTCAATATATCCCACTGATTTATTATTCCTGAAGTGTTATTCAGTTGACTATCTGCTCTTTTCCCCCACTATTCCCCAACTTGCTGTCTCCTTTCCTCCCAGGCCCATATTCAGTATGTAATAATAACAATAATAATAATAATAATGGCATTTATTAAGTGCTTACTATGTGCACAGCACTGTTCTAAGCGCTGGGGAGGTTACAAGGTGATCAGGTTGTCCCACGTGGGGCTCACAGTTTTCATCCCCATTTTACAGATGAGGGAACTGAGGCCCAGAGAAACGAAGTGACTTGCCCAAAGTCACACAGCTGACAAGCGGCGGAGACAGGATTTGAACCCATGACCTCTGACTCCAAAGCCCGAGCTCTTTCCACTGAGCCACACTGCTTCTCACCGTGCTTCGCTAATCGTGGGCGAAGGGATGCCTAGTGCAAAAGTGTGAGCAGCTCAATGAAAAACCTTACCAGTCTTAATCAATCAGTGGTATTTATTGTGTGCTTACTGTTTGCAGAACACTGTACTAACCTCTTGGGAAAATACAATAGAGTTAGTAGACAAAATTTCTGCCCTCAAGGAGCTTACTGTGTGAAAGCACATATTAAATACTTGGGAAAGTACAATAGATTTAGAAGACATGATCCCTGCCTTCAAGAAGCAGCATGGCTCAGTGGAAGGAGCACGGGCTTTGGAGTCAGAGGTCATGGGTTCAAATCCCAGCTCCACCAATTGTCAGCTGTGTGACTTTGGGCAAGTCATTTAACTTCTCTGTGCCTCAGTTCCCTCATCTGGAAAATGAGGATGAAGACTGTGAGCCCCCCGTGGGACAACCTGATCACCTTGTAACGTCCCCAGTGCTTAGAACAGTGCTTTGCACATAGTAAGCACTTAATAAATGCCATTATTATTATTATTAAGAGGCTTACAATCTACTGTGTCCAGAGCAGGGTACTTATAAGTTGGGAGAGTGCAGTAAAGTGGGTAGATGAGACCCCTGTCCTCCAGGAGCTTATAGTCTTTGCAGGAACAACTCAAATCTGTGTCCCGTTGGTGATAAAGGATACCTTTCCCCTCTTAACTCTTGGTTTCTGAGTAATGTTCACTCCCAGTGGCAGTAAAGGGGCTCAGAAGCAGCATGGCATAGTGAATAGAGCGCGGGCCAGGGACTGGCTCTGCTACTTGCCTGCTGTGTGACCTTGGGCAAGTCACTTTGCTTCTCTGTGCCTTAGATACCTCATCTGTAAAATGGGGATTGAGACTGTGAGACTCCTGTGGGACAGGAACTGTATCCAACCCAATTTGCTTGTATCCACCCCAGCACTTAGTACAGTGCCTGGCTCATAGTAAGTGCTTAACAAATACTAGTTATTATTATTATTATTGCTATTATTATTATTATTATTTTATTGGGCACAGTGTACAGGAAATTCTTAGTTTGACACCAAACCCTGTGGCTACACTCTCACCAAAAGCAGACTTATCTTCAAATCGAAGGACAGCCCTTCACTGTCATCAAGGCTTGAAGTCAACAATGTGAGGACTGAAACAAAAATCGCTTAGTCTTTGTGCTTTAGTAAAACCATAGGGGGAAAGTTGATTGATAAAGAATTATTTTTTCAGACCAAATTTGTGGGAGATTTTAAGGACACAAAGAAATTTAGTGGACATAAGAAAAATGAAACTTTTAAAGGTGTATCTTTGATTAAGGTGACCAGTGTCACTTAATAATGATTGTGGTATTTGAGAAGCAGCATGGTTTAGTGGATACAGCACGGGCCTGGGTGTCAGAAGGCCATTGATTCTAATGCTGACGCTACCACTTGTCTACTGTGTGACCTTGGTCAAGTCACTTCACTTCTCCGTGCTTCAGTTCGTCTGTAAAATAGGGATTGAGACAGTGAGCCCCATGTGGAACAGGGATCGTGTCCGACTTGATTTGGTTGTATCCACCCCAGTGCTTAGTACAGTGCCTGGAACGTAGTAAGCACTTAACCAGTACCATCATCATCATTAAGCACTTACTAAGGGCCAAGCACTGGGATAGATACATGCTGATCAGGTGGGATGCAGATACTGCCACTATGCATCTAGACTGTGAGCCCGTTGTTGGGTAGGGACCGTCTCTATATGTTACCAACTTGCACTTCCCAAGTGCTTAGTACAGTGCTCTGCACATAGTAAGTGCTCAATAAATATGACAATGAATGAATAGGAGGGACAGCAGTACTGAATCCCCATTTCACAGACAAGGAAACTGTGGCACCGATAATTTAAGTGACTTGCCCAAGGTCACACAACAGAAAAATGGCAGAGATGGGATTAGAACTGGGGTACCCTGACATTCAGACCTGGCTCTTTCTATTAGGCCATGCTACTTTTCAGCAACACTGAAAAGCCCCGGCCAAATCAAACCCAGAAAGTGTTGGATTACCTCCCCATCATCCCTTAGGTGGTTTACCTTTCTTCCTTCCCCTATTTCCTGCCCCAACACTCAGCCTGTTTAAGCAGCCAAAGATCTGCCCGACTATTTTTGGTTTACGCTTCCAGATGGGCAGCAATGTCAGGGAAAATTCAAACTGAGTTTCCAATATCATAGCCTTTATTATGCATGAAATTTTAAAGCTACAAAAGAAACTCATTTATAACTTTGCTTTTTCAGCTCTGCGAGATAAAATTCTTAACCAGAAACTATTGCCTGACTGAACTGTATCTCAACAATAATGAAATCTTTGACATTACAGGTACTTCCACTAATGAATAAATTGATAATGAAACCATTAATTCTTTAAAATGGTGCCCGAAACTTTGGATGTATTACCATTAGTGATCTAGAAATCTCCTACCACATTTTTGCTTAGACTGCAATTGGAATAATTTGTTTTTCACACACATGGTTTTATTTAGCAGTTGATCTGTGAAAGCAGGATGCTGGATAGCTGAGTACCAGCTCAAAATTTAATATGGCTCATCCATTTGCTAAAAATTGCCATGTCCAGGGTGCCCAGAGATGGATTAGTACAAACTATTGATGGGTCATTAGCTCTTCGTGGGCAGGGATTCTCTCTACCAATCTGTCAATCAGTGGCATTTGTTAACTGCTTGCTGGGTGTACTGTACTAAGCACTTGGGAGAGTAAAGGACAATAGAGTTGATAGAGATGACCCCTGCCATAAGGAATTTGAAGGCATTCTCCCAAGCGCTCAGTACAGTTGTCTGTACACAGTAAGCACTCATTAAATACCACTGATTGACTGCATCGGATTGCAGAGTAACCAGACAGGGGAAAAAATGGAAGGAAGTACCTTTAAAGCCTTTCTTCCAAACTGTTAAAAAACAAAAAAAGATGGTCAGAAATCCAAATAATCAATCAATTGCATTTATTGAATGCTTACTGTGTGCAGAGCGCTGCACTAAGCATTTGGGAAAACACAATATAAGAGGTTTTTTGTGGTATTTGTTAAATGCTCATTATGTGCCAGGCACTGGACTAAGTGTTGGGATAGATATGAGCTAATCAGCTTGGACACAGTTCATTTCCCCCATGGGGCTTACAGCATTAATCCCCATTTTACAGGTGAGGTAAACTGAGGCAAAGAAAAATGAAGTGACTTGTCCAAGGTCAAACAGTGGGTAAGTGGCAGAGCCAGAATTAGAACCCAGATCCTTCTGCTTCCCAGACCCGTGCTCTGGCCACTAGGTAGACATGTACCCTGCCCACAAGTTAACAGTATACAGTCCAAAGAACACATATTAATGAAAATGAATAAATAAATGACTTAATTACCAAGAGTCCTGCCCATTTTACCTAGAGTAACTGTGAAATCAAGAATATTTTAGTCAGTCAGTAAGTTGTATTTATTGAGGGCTTACTGTGTGCAGAGTACTGTATTAAGCACTTGGGAGAGTACGATATAATAATAAAGACACACAACAAGCCCACAACAAGCCTATGGTCTAGCGGGGGAGACAGGCCATAACATAATTAAAGAAATTACAGATTTAATAAATAAAATACAGATATAATAAATAAATTACAAACATGTCCAGCTATTTTAGTCTAGCTAGGCACCTCTTCCCTACAAAAAGGACAACACTGAGTATAAGAATCCAAAATTCTGAGGAATATATTATTATTAATAATAATAATAATGTTGGTATTTGTTAAGTGCTTACTATGTGCAAAGCACTGTTCTAAGTGCTGGGAAGGATACAAGATGATCAGGTTGTCCCACGTGGGGCTCACAGTCTTAATCCCCATTTTCCAGATGAGGTAACTGAGGCACAGAGAAGTTAAGTGGCTTGCCCAAGGTCACACAGCTGACAAGTGGCTGAGCGGGGATTCGAACCCATGACATCTGACTCCCAAGCCTGCGCTCTTTATACTGAGCCACGTTGCTTCTATTAATACCAAAACAAGTTCACAGTATTTATTATACACCCTACACTGGGCAGAGCACTGAACCGATCACTTATAAAATGAACAGAACTAAAGGATTTCTAGTAGTAAAAGTTGCCCTAATTACTTCAGAAATAAGAAACAAAAAAGGGACACATTCCCTGCCCGGAAAATGTCTACTCGGTAACACTAGGCCAAACCTACAGTCTAACAGGAAGATCCGACAGCCATGAAGAAGTTAAAAGACTGCAAGACTAGACTAAATGATAAAGGCAAACAGATAACTAAATCAATAATAAGTCAGCAAACAGAAAAAGGGAAAAGAATAATCAGGTCAGGGCTGGGGAGGGATGGGGTAAGGGAAGATTAACAAGTGATCAACAGTGAAAATGGTATTTGATTCCTATGTGCTTTCCCTTCCCACTTCAGATGAAGTAAATAATTGTTGTGTTTTGTTTTAGGTCTACGACGTTTGGGTTTGCTGCAAATCCTCATGCTACACAACAACCAGATTCAAAATCTTGGGGCATCGGTGAAGGAATTAAAGGGAATGGTGTATCTGCAAAAACTAAGTACTACTTGATAGAGTTCTGTCAACAAAATCAAATGGGTCACTGGCTTTCAAATGGAAATGTCATTCCATTATTAGAAAGTGCTCTAAGACTCTGGATAAAAAGGGATATGGTCACTTTTGGGATAAAATGGTAGTTTTGTTCTTGAAGAACCTGGTGTTAGGGGAAAATGATTTAATCAATCAGTCAATCAGCTTACTGTGTGCAGAGCACTGTACTAAGCGCTTGGGAAGTACAAGTTGGCAACATACAGAGACGGTCCCTACTCAACAGTGGGCTCACAGTGGGAATTAACGGATCAGGAGGTAGATGGCTCAAAGACACCAGTATGGCGGGTATTTTTTCATAACAGTCAATCATTCAGTGGTATTTATTGAGTGCTAATTGTAGGCAGAGCATGGTACTAAGTGCTTGGGAGAGTGCAATACATGATCCCTCCCACAATAATCCAGATATCAATCAACCAAATCATATTTATTGAGTAGTTACTTTGTGCAGAACACTGTACTAAGTTCTTGAGAGAGTACAGTCTAACAAAATTGGGTAGACACAGTCCCTGACCACAGTAAGCTTACAGTCTAGAGTGTGGCTCAATTGAAAAAGCCCAGGCTTTGGAGTCAGAGATCATGGGTTCAAATCCCGGCTCTGCCACTTTTCAGCTGTGTGACTTTGGGCAAGTCACTTAACTTCTCTGTACCTCAGTTACCTCATCTGTAAAATGGGGATGAAGACTGTAAGCCTCACGTGGGATGACCTGATCACCTCCCCAGTGCTTAGAACAGTGCTTTGCACATCATAGTAAGTGCTTAACAAATGCCATTATTATTATTATTATTATTATTTCTGATCTAGCCAAATGCACGATACACTACTGTTTTATTGCATCAAATTCTGTCAAGTGAAATGACACAAAGAAACACAGACCAAGCATTATATGGTATGGCACAGTAAGGCTGAAGCAGAGGCTGGAAAGCATGGGAGCATTACCACCTACATCTTCACGATCATTTCTTCCCCCAATAATCTACTTGCACCGACTTGTATGTCATATTATAGCAGAATCATGTTCCTTAATATTTCCCTTGTGTCATATCCATATCATGCAATAACAACATGTGTTGGCACAAAAATGACACTTCTTCAGTGTTCTTATTTTCTATCACGTTCAGAAAGAACGTCATAAATAAAGCACATCTGGGGGTATGTTATATGACTACTGAGCTAAAGACTTAAAAACAAAACCTGAAATGCTGCAGTTATTGACCACGTCGTCAGGCAAACACACAGGTTTTTGGTCACTAGAAGTTCTGAGAGAACTAATGCTATTGCGGTTGGAGGAAATTTTTGTCGCCCTGGAGCAATGTCTGTTACATTTGCTTAGCTCTTAAAGATGTTTACCTCATCTAAGTTGGAGCCTAAAAATATATTTTCCACCAGAAAATTCCTTTCAAAAAGTGAGCCAAGTTCCATACACGCACGTTCTCGATGATTTACACTTCCTCCGCCACTGCTTGCCCTTTGTAAAACAGGCCTGTTGTTACTTCCAGCTGTCTATCTTCAGGGAAATCTTTGAAATTAATTGAAAAGGTGTTTTAAAAATGGATGGAGCTCTTAGAAATAGGGTGCTGACTCACTGTAGAAAAAAAAGTGGTCTTCTGATTCTACAGTGGAGCTAATTATTCTGATGATTGTGTTGTGTTTTTCTTTCTCATTTGCTTCGTTAATCAGTGGAGTAACCTGTGTAGGAAGTAAAATTATCTTTGCTAGAGCACAGGTATTAAGCCCATGTGGATGTTTTTATACTCTGATAGGTAAATGAAAATTGCTTCAACTGAATCTCAAATTAAGATAAGGGAGAAGGTGCTGGCGCTGTGAGTTTCCCTCAGTCCAATCGCCTAGAGGAGAGGCAGATTAAACAGAATTATCCGATCAAAAGGGAATGTGTATGCAGCTTCCTGCCATCATTTTTGAAGGAATGTGTCCCTGCTCATACCTGACTCTAGTAACTTTCAGACCCAGAAAGCTATTTTATAGCTTAGAAACATAATTTATGGAG
Organism: Tachyglossus aculeatus; assembly: GCF_015852505.1. NCBI lineage: Eukaryota > Metazoa > Chordata > Mammalia > Monotremata > Tachyglossidae > Tachyglossus > Tachyglossus aculeatus. The sequence continues at coordinate 9,117,535 of NC_052067.1, forward strand.
ATTTTCAATATCATCAATCCTGAACTCCTAAATGCTAGCTGTTTGCCGGGAAGGGGGAAAAGGCTTTAAAAATAAGACTCTCCTCATGAAACCCAAGAAGAACAGCTCAGGAATTAGAAGGAGAAAATGCCAATCGAATTATTGCTTCATCCTATCTCAGTGCTTTTTAAAAACCAGTTGGTTTAATCAAAGACAGAACTATAGTGTTCGCTCTAAGGTTGAACAGTATGGCGAGATTAATTAGCAATGAGTTTTAACGAGCACATGGAGTTCACTGTTCACCATTACGACTTCTAAGAGGACGTAAACAGAAATAGCAGGATACCAAATTGTCTCTTACCTCGACTAAGGCCTAGGTCAGTTATGCCTACTAAAAGATGTTCTTGAAGTTTATTGATTCAGGTAAAGCAGCCACATAATGAAAAGGAGCTCAGGAAAACGATAACAACAACAAAAACCAACGAGATCAACAACAATAAAACACACAGAGAATAGTCATTAAACTGATGAAATGGAAAGAAACGATTTAACCTAACTTTCCCATCGCAGTTGACAACACTTCCATCCTCCCCTCCTTTGAAGCCTGCAATCTTGGCGTAAACCTTGATTTCCAGTGCTTAGAACAGTGCTTGGCACATAGTAAGCACTTAACAAATACCATCATTATTATTTGTTATTATTATTATTATTATTATGAGAAGCAGCGTGGCTCAGTGGAAAGAGCATGGGCTTGGGAGTCAGAGAGTGTGGGTTCGAATCCCAGCTCTGCCACTTGTCAGCTGGGTGACTTTGGGCAAGTTGCTTAATTTTTCTGGGCCTCAGTTACCTCATCTGTAAAATGGGGATTAAGACTGTGAGCCCCATGTGGGACAACCTGGTTACCTTGTATTCCCCCGGCGCTTAGAACAGTGCTTGACACATAGTAAGCACTTAACAAATGCCATTATTATTATTATTATTTATTATTATTCATGTTGTCCTTCAACTCACATACTATGAGTGTTAGCTGTAGACTTTAAGCTCCTTTTAGGCAGGGGTTGTGTTTACCAACCCTGGTCCACACAATTGTCATGTTCTGATTATTAATCAATTGTTTTTATTGAGCGCTTACTGTGTGCAGAGCACTGTACTAAGTGCTTGGGAAGTACAAGTTGGCAACTGCTTTAACAACCTGCCTGCCTGTCCCCAACAGCTCTGCCTGATTGCATCCTTTTTCCTCTCCAGTCCATAATTTACTCTGCTGCCCAGATTATTTTTTCTACTATATCATGCTAAATACACGTAATAATAATAATGATGGCATTTATTAAGCACTTACTATGTGCAAAGCACTGTTCTAAGTGCTGGGGAGCTAACAAGGTGATCAGGTTGTCTCACGGGGGGCTCACAGTCTTAATCCCCATTTTATAGATGAGGTAACTGAGGCACAGGGAAGTTAACTGACTTGCCCAAAGTCACACAGCTGACAATTGGCAGAGCCGGGATTTGAATCCATGACCTCTGACTCCAAAGCCCATGCTCTTTTCCATTGAGCCACGCTGCTTCTCAAACCTCCAAAACCTTAAAAACCTCCAGTAGTTATCTATTCCCTGCACCAAGCAGAAAATCCTGGCCACTGGCTTTAAAGCACTCCAAGAACTCACCATTACACTCTCTTGCAGTTTGTTTCTCTCAACTTCTTTCTCTCTACTTCCGCTCCATTGCTCACGGACATTCTCTTGCCTGAAGCTCCTGTTTTCTTATTTTTCTTTCTTTCTTATGGCATCTTGGGTAAATCCAAGCTAATCAGGTTGGACACAGTCCATATCTCACATGGAGTTCACAGCATTAATCCCCATTTTTAGAGATGAGGTAACTGAGGCCCAGAGAAGTAAAGTGACTTGGCCAAAGTTACAAAGCAGATAAGTGTCAGAACCAGGATTTGAACCCAGGACCTTCTAACTCCCAGACCTGGGATTTGTCTCTCCACTAGGCCATGTTGCTACTTATTCATTCATTCATTCAATCATATTTATTGAGCGCTTACTATGTGCAGAGCACTGTACTAAGCGCATGGTAAGTACAAATCGGCAACATATAGAGATGGTCCCTACCCAACAATGGGTTCACAGTCTAGAAGGGGGAGGCAGACAACAGAACAACACAAGTAGACAGGCATCAAAACCATCAGAATAAATAGAATTATAGCTATATACACATCATTAATAAAATGGAGTAATAGAGTAATAGATAATAATAATAATGATGGCATTTATTAAGTGCTTACTATGTGCAAAGCACTGTTCTAAGCACTGGGGAGGTTACAAGGTGATCAGGTTGTCCCACGGGGGGCTCACAGTCTTAATCCCCATTTTACAGTTGAGGTAACTGAGGCACAGAGAAGTTAAGTGACTTGCCCAAGGTCACACAGCTGACAAGTGGCAGAGCCGGGATTTGAACCCATGACCTCAGACTCCAAAGCCCTTGCTCTTTCCACTGAGCCACGCTGCTTCTCAGACACGCAGACGCAATAGATATGTACAAATAAAATAGAGTAATGAGTATGTACAAATATATACAAGTGCTGTGGGGAGGGGAAGGGGGTAGGACGGGGGGTGATGGTGTGGGGAGGAGGGGTTCATTCATTCATTCAGTCAATCGTATTTATTGAGCACTTACTGTGTGCACTGAACTAAGCGCTTGGGAAGTACAAGCCGGCAACACATAGAGACGGTCCCTACCCAACAATGGGCTCACAGTCTAGAAGGGGGAGACAGACAACATAACAAAACATGGAGACAAGTGTCAAAATCACCAGAACAAATAGAATTATAGCTATTTGCACATTAACAAAATAAATAGAATAGTAAATATGTACAAGTAAAATAACCTTCCCTCTTTATAACTACCCATTCACAGCTCTTCCCATCTTAGCAGTAATAATAACTGTGATATTTGTTAAGCACTTACTATGTGCCCGGTGATGTACTAAGCCCTGGGGTAGATACGAGGTAACTGGGTTGGACACAGTCCCTGTCCCAAGTGGGACTCACAGTCTTAATCCCCATTTTACAGATGAGGTAACTGAGGCCCAGAGGATGAAGTGATTTACCCAAGGTCAACCAGCAGACAAGTGGCAGAACTGGAATTACAACCCAGGTCCTTCTGACTCCCAGGCAAGTGCTCCAACCTCTAGGATGCACTGCTTCTCTCTTCAACGACCACATTAAATCCTCTATCTTGCAGGTTTCCTCACTTGATTTTTCATCTCCCAACAACTCTGAATTTCTGGGCCGCTACACTCACACGCTCCAAATCTCCTGAAATACTTCTAGATTTAGCCATTTACCTCTTCTACTTTTTAAGCACTTAACCATATATTCATCCTTCCATTCTCTTCCTCTTGCTATCTGGAATTATTTTGTGTCTGTTTCCCCAGGTAAAGTGTAGGCTCCCAAGGGCAGGAACGATGTTTTCTAGCTCGGTTGTACTGTTCAAGACACTTAGTACAGGGCTTACTAAATACTACTGATTGTCTGGCAGAGCATAGTATATCAGTCTTTCCAGGAGTTGGTGGCCTTAGAGGTCAGCTGCAGTGGGAAAAGGATTGTGCACCCATTTAAATGGTGGACACTAAGAGGGCCTCTCCTTGGGACACTGTAATCAAGTTAGTTGACTTGCTCTCTGACTTCAAGGAGTTTACAATCTGGCAGGAGAGACAGACACAAAATCACTTTACAGATAGAAACTAGATGAAAAAAGAGCCAATGCACAGGAGTGAATGCTTAAGAAAATGAATACGTAAGCTATGTACTGTAACTGTTAATAGAAGGTGCAGTTATAAAAAGGCTTAGGTGATGCAGAAAAGTTTAAGAGGCAGTTAGTGGGGGTGTATGGAGGGGAGATTAGAAATTAATCAGGGAAAGATTCAAACCTCCTGTAGGAGATACAATGTCGGTAGGACTTTGAAGAGCCGAGGTGAGTCAACTTTGGAAGAGGAGGGAAATCCACACGGGGAGGCAAGGTTGACCAAGAGGTTGGCAGTGGGAGAGATGAGAGTCGTGTAAGATTGCTTACAGAAGCAGCGTGGCTCAGTGGAAAGAGCACGGGCTTTGGAGTCAGAGGTCATGCATTCAAATCCCGACTTCACCAAGTGTCAGCTGTGTGACTGGGCAAGTCACTTGACTTCTCTGGGCCTCAGTTACCTCATCTGTAAAATGGGGATTAAAATTGTGAGTCCCCCATGGGACAACCTGATCACCTTGTAACCTCCCCAGAGCTTAGAAAAGTGCTTTGCACACAGTAAGCACTTAACCAATACCATCATCATTATTATTATTGTTGCTTGAGGGGTATGAAGAGTGAGAGCTGAGGTGTAGTGGGAAAAGGCCCTACTGAGAGCTCACCTCCTCCAGGAGGCCTTCCCAGACTGAGCCCCTTCCTTCCTCTCCCCCTCGTCCCCCTCTCCATCCCCCCCATCTTACCTCCTTCCCTTTCCCACAGCACCTGTATATATGTATATATCTTTGTACATATTTCTTACTCTATTTATTTATTTATTTATTTTACTCGTACATATCTATTCTATTTATTTTATTTTGTTAGTATGTTTGGTTTTGTTCTCTGTCTCCCCCTTTTAGACTGTGAGCCCACTGTTGGGTAGGGCCTGTCTCTATATGTTGCCAATTTGTACTTCCCAAGCGCTTAGTACAGTGCCCTGCACACAGTAAGCGCTCAATAAATACAATTGATGATGATGATGATGATGAAAAGGGAGTGGAAAACTAAGAGAGAACTGATAACAGTCGTCAAGGGGAAGGAGTTAGAAATGAGATCCTCCCAACTCTCAGTCCCATGGCCTTTCTTTCAGGAAAGTTCTCTGGAAAAGGAATTTATTGAACGTTTTCTGTGTAAGGGAATGAAAGGCAGCATGCCCTAGTGGATAATGCATGGGTTTAGGAGTCAGGACCTGGTTTTAATCCCAGCTCTGCCACCTGTCTGCTGTGTGAACTTGAACAAGTCACTTCACTTCTCTGTACCTTGCTCTGCACACAGTAAGAGCTCAATAAATATGGCTGAATGAGTAATAGGCGCTTAATAAATACCAAAAAAGAAAAAAGGGCACAAAGCTAGGCTGATGACATATTCATAGCCTCATTCCCACAAACCAATTTTCTACCTTAAAGCACTTGAGTTTTTTTATAAACGATTTTCCCTGTGACTTCCTTTGCTCTCACTTCCAAGTTTTGGTAATTCTCATTGCCTACTCCTCTTACAATCAGTGGAATGAGTCATTTCCCATAGATTCCATTAATTTAAATGACACTTGTTTAAAAATAGTATTTGTTAAGCACTTACTATGTGCCAGGCACTGTACTAAGTAAGCACTAGGGTAGATACAAGCTAATCACGTAAGACACAGTCCATATTCCACATGGTGCTCGTAGTCTTAAACTCGATTTTAAGATGAGGTAACTGAGGCCCAGAGAAATGAAGTGACTTGTCCAAGGTCACACAGCAGACAAATATCATAGCTGAGATTAGAATCCAGGTCATTCTTACTCCCAGGCCCACGTTATTTCCACTAAGCCATGCTGTTTCTTATATCCCTCTGGGCATGTCACTCTGGGCACTCTGGGCATGTCTGGGCATGTCACCCCCTCCTCAAAAATCTCCAGTGGTTGCCTGTCAACCTACGAATCAAGCAAAAACTCCTCACTCTCAGCTTCAAGGCTGTCCATCCCCTTGCCCTCTCCTACCTCACCTCCCTTCTCTCCTTCTCCAGCCCAGCCCGCACCCTCAGCTCCTCTGCCATCGCTAACCTCCTCACTGGGCCTCATTCTCACCTGTTCCGCCATCGACCCCCAGCTCATATCCTTCCCCTGGCCTGGAATGCCCTCCCTCCACACAACCGCCAAGCTAGCTCTCTTCCTCCCTTGAAAGCCCAACTGAGAGCTCACCTCCTCCAGGAGGCCTTCCCAGACTGAGCCCCCTTTTTCCTCTCCTCCTCCCCATCCCCCCTCTGCCCTACCTCCTTCCCCCTCACAGCACTTGCATATATTTGTACAGATTTATTTCTCTATTTATTTTACTTGTATCTATTTATTTTGTTAATGATGTGCATGTAGCTATAATTCTGTTTGTTCTGATGATTTTGACACCTGTCTACATGTTTTGTTTTGTTTTCTGTCTCCCCCTTCTAGACTGTAAGCCCATTGTTGGGTAGAGACCGTCTCTATATGTTGCCGACTTGTACTCCCCAAGCGCTTAGTCCAGTGCTTTGCACACAGTAAGTGCTCAGTAAATACAATTGAATGAATGAATATTCCTTTGACTTTGACCATATTCCTTCAATTGTTTTCTCTCTTTTTGCCTCAACTCGGTTCAAATGCACACAAGAGTTGAGAAAAGATCAGAAGAATCCAAGCAGACCCAGCTTTCTTGTTCATGGCCCGAGGCTTTATTTTCAAACCGGGAAACTGGGCTCGGTAACCAGTTCTGTCAAGGTTGAGCCTGATTTATCTGGTAAATCCTAAATTGGCTCTGAGCTGCTTCCTTATTGGCTCAGGGACACACAATTGATAGCTGAGGAGGAGCTGGCTATCCTGTTTCCCTCTTCTCAACCTTCTGCTAGCCTGCAGGTTCATTCATTCATCCATTCAATCCTATTTATTAAGCGCTTACTTTATGCAGAACACTGTAGTGAGCACTTGGGAGAGTTCAAAACAACAGTAATCAGACACATTCCCTGGCCACAACGAGTAGTTTACAGTCTAGAGGGGGAAACAGACATTACTATAGATATAAATCAATAAATGACAGATCTGTACATAAGTGCTGTGGGCCTGGGATGGGGAATGACTAAATGAGGGTGATGCAGAAGGGAGTGGGAGAAGGGGAAAGGCCGGTTTAATCAGGGAAGGGGATTGAGGGGGATGCACTACTAATGATGGCATTTGTTAAGTGCTTACTATGTGCAGAGCACTGTTCTAAGAGCTAGGGAGGTTACAAGGTGATGAGGTTGTCATCATCATCATCAATCGTATTTATTGAGCACTTACTGTGTGCAGAGCACTGTACTAAGCGCTTGGGAAGTACAAATTGGCAACATATAGAGACAGTCCCTACCCAACAGTGGGCTCACAGTCTAAAAGAGGGAGACAGAGAACAAAACCAAACATACTAACAAAATAAAATAAATAGAATAGATATGTACAAGTAAAATACATAATTAGAGTAATAAATATGTACAAACATATATACATATATACAGGTGCTGTGGGGAAGGGAAGGAGGTAAGATGGGGGGGATGGAGAGGGGGACGAGGGGCTCACAGTCTTGATCCCCATTTTACAGATGAAGTAACTGAGGCACAGAAAAGTTAAGTGACTTGCCCAAAGTCACACAGCTGACAATTGGCGGAACTGGGGTTTGAACCCATAACCTCTGACTCCAAAGCCCGGACTCTTTCCCTTGAGCCACTCCGCTTCTCTAGGAGTGGGCAACATAATCAATGGTATTTACTGAGTGCTTCTTGCGTGCAGAGCATTGTACTGAGTGCTTGGGAGTGTACACTACAATAGAGTTGGAAGACATGATTCTTGTCCACAAGGAAATTACAGAAGGGAAGGGACAGGGCGAGAGTAGGGAGAGGTGTGAAAACCACTGCTCTCTGTCAGGTGGGGTGATTGGTGATTTGGGTGTCACTAGAAAACACTTAAAAACAGAGTTAGTGGTGAGAAGCAGCAGGGCTCAGTGGAAGAAGCACGGGCTTTGGAGTCAGAGGTCATGGGTTCCCGGCTCTGCCAGTTGTCAGCTGTGTGACTTTGGGCAAGTCACTTAACTTCTCTTTGCCCCAGTTACCTCATCTGGAAAATGGGGATTAAGACTGTGAGCCCCCCATGGGATAACCTGATCATTTGTAGCCTCCCCAGTGCTTATAACACTGCTTTGCACATAGTAAGCGCTTAATAAACGCCATCATTGTTATTATCTGACTCCCAGTCTTTACTCTTCCCAATGGACCATGCTGCTTCCCTACCTCTCATAAATGATAAGGAGTATTTCTGTCACTATAAACTCACACCTCACCCTGGGCTTCCAGGCTGTCCATCACCTCGCCCCCTCCTACCTCACCTCCCTTCTCTCCTTCTACAGCCCAGCCCACACCCTCCGCTCCTCTGCCGCCTCTAACCTCCTCAATGTACCTCGTTCTCGCCTGTCCCACCATCGACCCCTGGCCCACGTCCTCCCCCTGGCCTGGAATGCCCTCCCTCTGCCCACCCGCCAAGCTAGCTCTCTTCCTCCCTTCAAGGCCCTACTGAGAGCTCACCTCCTCCAGGAGGCCTTCCCCGACTGAGCCCCTTCCTTCCTCTCCCCCTCGTCCCCCTCTCCATCCCCCCATCTTACCTACTTCCCTTCCCCACAGCACCTGTATATATGTATATATGTTTGTACATATTTATTACTCTATTTATTTATTTATTTTACCTGTACATATCTATTCTATTTATTTTATTTTGTTAGTATGTTTGGTTTTGTTCTCTGTCTCCCGCTTTTAGACTGTGAGCCTGCTGTTGGGTAGGGACTGTCTCTATATGTTGCCAACTTGTACTTCCCAAGCGCTTAGTACAGTGCTCTGCACACAGTAAGCGCTCAATAAATACGATTGATTGATTGATTGATTGATTATTATTAACCCCTGAACACAGGAATTAGAGTACTTGAACCCAGAATGGTAGAATAGGGATCTTCATGTGGCATCTAATACTAACGATCTATCCATGGTATCTGCTGAGCACTTACTGTGTGCAGAGCACTATACTAAGTGCTTGGGAGAGTACAACAGAATTGGCAGACGTGTTACCTGCACACAGGGAGCTTACCATCTAAAGAGATATAGAAAAAGCGCATACTATAAATATAAATCAATAAATGACAGATCTGTACATAAGTGCCTTGGGCCTGGGATGGGGAATGAATAAAGGGAGCAATGAGGGTGATGCAGAAGGGAGTGGGAGAAGGGGAAAGCCTGGTTTAATCAGGGAAGGGGATACTAAGTGCTTGAGAGAGTACAACAGAATTGGTAGATGTGTTCCCTGCACACAGGGAGCTTACCATCTAAAGACATATAGAAAAAGCGCATACTATAAATATAAATCAATAAATGACAGATGTATACATAAGTGCTGTGGGCCTGGGATGGGGAATGAATAAAGGGAGCAATGAGGGTGATGCAGAAGGGAGTGGGAGAAGGGGAAAGCCTGGTTTAATCAGGGAAGGGGATACTAAGTGCTTGGGAGAGTACAACAGAATTGGTAGATGTGTTCCCTGCACACAGGGAGCTTACCTTCTAAAGAGATATAGAAAAAGCGCATACTGTGTTCTAAACACTAGGTGAGATACGAGATTCACTCATTCATTCATTCATTCAATCATATTTATTGAGCACTTACTGTGTGCAGAGCACTGTACTAAGCGCTTGGGAAGTACAAGTTGGCAACATATAGAGACAGTCCCTACTCAACAGTGGGCTCACAGTCTCCATTTGGATAAAATCCCTGATCCATACAAGTCTCACAATGTTAGGGGGAGCAAGATGATGATACTGAGGTACGGAGAGCTTAAGTGCCTTGCCCATACTCACAGAAGGCAAGCGGCAGAGCTGCAACTAGAACTTGGGTCTTTTGACTCCCAATTCTGCTCTCTTTCCACTAGGACACAACATCAACCTCTTGAGTAGCACAATAAAAGACTTACTTCACCTACTTCAGATGTGGGGATTGGGGATTGAGACTGTGAACCCCACATGGGACAGGGACTGTGTCCAACCCGATCTGCTTGTATCTACCTCAGCGCTTAGTACAGTGCCTGACAAATAGTAAGCGCTTAACAAATACCATCATTATTATTATGGTAACAATACTAATATCATTATATTATTAAATTATAATATAATAATTATATTATTTTTTATTATTATTCATCCAGACTAATTTAAGAAATATCAAATACTAAATATTTTCCAAGATTCTCACCTCCTGCTGTTCCAAATATGAAATCCCCTTTCAGTTCTGATGAGCACAAAGTTCTTATGTGTAGAAAACTACAGCTATTTCAGCATGACCTAGTGAAAAGAGCACCGACTGGTAGTCGGAGGACCTGGGTTCTAATCCGAGCTTCACCACTTACTTACCTGCTGTGTGACCTTGGGTAAGTCACTTAACTTCTCTGTGCCTCAGCTTCCTCATCTGTAAAATGGGGATTAAGATCATGAGCCCCATGTAGGACAGGGACTGTATGAACCTGATTACCTTGTATCTTCCCCGGTGCTTAGAACAGTGCTTGGCACATAGTAAGCACTTAACAAATACCATTATTATTATTAATCAATCAATCAATCAATCAATCATATTTATTGAGCGCTTACTGTGTGCAGAGCACTGTACTAAGCGCTTGGGAAGTACAAGCTGGCAACATATAGAGACAGTCCCTACCCAACAGTGGGCTCACAGTCTAGAAGGGGGAGACAGAGAACAAAACCAAACATACTAACAAAATAAAATAAATAGAATAGATAGGTACAAGTAAAATAGAGTAATAAGTATGTACAAACATATATACATATATTACTATTACTATTAGTAATTACTACTATTACTATTATTATTAGTATTACTATTTCCATTTTAGTATCTTTAGTTTAAGGTAAACACACACTTTTCACTCTGGCTTAATTCCTATTCCTGTTCCAAGTTCTGCATTTACTTCTATGCCTTTTCCTTTCATGATAATCCCCAAATTATCACACTCGGCTTGTCATCCATTTAAAATACATTTCTTCCACTTGGATTATCAATGTGAAATGATATCCCTGGCCCACACAGCCCAAAGTGAAGAACAGAGAGGGAAATTCTCCAGATCATTCAACTTTACAGTCAGACCCACCAAGTTATTTATTTTTTATGGCATTTGTTAAGGACTTATCCTGTGCCAGGCACTGTGCTAAGCGCTGAGGTAGATACAAGTTAATTAATTAATTCATTCATTCAATCGTATTTATTGAGCACTTACTGTTTGCAGAGCACTGTACTAAGCGCTTGGGAAGTACAAGTTGGCAACATATAGAGACGGTCCCTACCCAACAGTGGGCACACAGTCTAGAAGGGGGAGACAGAGAACAAAACAAAACATATTAACAAAATAAAATAAATAGAAGAGATATGTACAAGTACAATAAATAGAGTAATAAATACGTACAAACATATATGCATATATACAGGGGCTGTGGGGAAGGGAAGGAGGTAAGGCAGGGGGGTGGAGAGGGGGAGGAGGGGGAGAGGAAGGAGGGGGCTCAGTCTGGGAAGGCCTCCTGGAGGAGGTGAGCTCCCAGTAGGGCCTTGAAGGGAGGAAGAGAGCGAGCTTGGCGGATGTTGGGACAATTGCCAAATTCCTCCTCACCCACTTTAGTTTGGTATTCAGATGGCCGTCATGGTTTTCTCTCCATGTTGTAGGTATACCCATATTTTACTAAACGAAAAAAAAAAGACCAGATAATTTCAGTGATCTAAACGTGCCTATACACCCAAGATAAGGTCGTCTTGCCTTCGTGTTCTTTAAGGAGCTTTGTGTTACTCTGGTCTTCCATCAATTTCACATACAAATTATTTTAAGTAGCAACTACTTTGGAGCGAACCCAGAGGGGGAATGGATTTGGTCCTGAAAGGAGCCCTTTCTGCTACTGCCATCTTGTGTTTCTCCCTACCCTTAGCTTAACGAAAAGAAGAAATCAGTTAATTAACTCCATGATCTTCCAAAGATTTAGGGCTGGGCATTTTCTCATGCTCAAGAAACTGTGAATTTATGAATGAATTTATGAATTTATGAATAAATAAATATTTATTTATTTTACTTGTACATATCTATTCTATTTATTTTATTTTGTTAATATGTTTTGTTTTGTTCTCTGTCTCCCCCTTCTAGACTGTGAGCCCACTGTTGGGTAGGGCCCATCTCTATAGGTTGCCAACTTGTACTTCCCAAGCGCTTAGTACAGTGCTCTGCACACAGTAAGCGCTCAATAAATACAGTTGATTGATTGATTGAATCAATTACTGCATTTTAATAATAACATTGATGGCATTTATTAAGCGCTTACTGTGTGCCAAGCACTGTCCTAAGCGCTGGGAAGGTTACAAGGTGATCAGGTTGTCCCACGGGGGGGCTCACAGTCTTCGCCCCCATTTTACAAATATGAAATCCCCTTTCAATTCCGATGAGCACAAAGTTCTTATGTGTAGAAAACTACAGCTATTTCAGCATGACCTAGTGAAAAGAGCACGGACTGGTAGTCAGAGGACCTGGGTTCTAATCCGACTTCACCACTTACTTACCTGCTGTGTGACCTTGGGTAAGTCACTTAACTTCTCTGTGCCTCAGCTTCCTCATCTGTAAAATGGGGATTAAGACCATGAGCCCCATGTAGGACAGGGACTGTATGAGCCTGATTACCTTGTATCTTCTCCAGTGTAACTTCCCCAGTGCTTAGAACAGTGCTTTGCACATAGTAAGCACTTAAAAAATGCTATAACCCCCCCCCCCCAAAAAAAAAACGCTTAGTACCGTATTAGACACACAGTAAGTGCTTAACAAATACCATTAAAATAAGCGCTTAACCCAGGGCACTGCAGCCAGTAGCACTCAACAAATACAATTATGCTACCTTACTACTAGTAGTAAGATCCTAGCTACTAGTTCTAGGGGTACTAATAATGGTAATTGTAGTGCTTGTTAATGCTTAATTTGTTTTAAGCACTGGGGTAGATGCAAGGTAATCAGGTCAAGAAGCAGCATGGCTTAGTGGAAAGAGTCCAGGCTTGGGAGTCAGAGGTCATGGGTTCTAATTCCGGCTTCACCGTTTATCAGCTATGTGACTTTGGGAAAGTCACTTCACTTCTCAGTGCCTCAGTTCCCTCATCTGTAAAATGGAGATTAAACCTATGAGCCCCACGTGGGACAACCTGTTTACCTTTCATCTACTCCAGTGCTTAGAACAGTGCTTGGCGCATAGTAAGTGCTTAACAAATACCATCATTATTGTTATTATTATCATTATTAACTCCAAAACCCTCTGAATTTCATTCAAGGAGCCAGGGACCATCAGGAGCTGTGATTTATGTGTGCTTTACACACAGTAAATGTTCAAAAAATAGCACTGACTGATTGAGTGTGGTACTTAAACAAAATGAATAAGATTGGAAACCCCTGACAAGTTTAGCACTACTTTAGAAGGGAGTTATCTTTTTGAAGGGGATCATTTCAGGCTTGGAAGAACATGATTCAGTGTTTTGCCAATTCAGTTGTGGTTCGCCTTTGCCAGCGCCAGCCTTACTTTCATTACCAACTTGTACTTCCCAAGTGCTTAGTACAGTGCTCTGCACACAGTAAGCGCTCAATAAATATGATTGAATAGATGAATGAATGAATGAATTTCACTTTTTTATAAATCCTTATTTACTGATGGTTGCAAAGGAGTTCTTTGGATTTCAGTTTCCTTCATCTGGTTGTCTTCTCTTGCAGCCCTGTACCACAATCCCCTCTCGCAGAGTTCCGAATATCGTTTTTATACCATTTACCATCTGCCAGCCGTGCAACTGCTTGACAAGCAAAGTAAGGACGCTTTTCCCTTTTCAGAGGGATCTCGGAGACATGATTGTGACCTTCTAATTTAGAAACCTTCTAGTCCTGAGCTATTCATTTTAAGACTTTGCATTCAAAGTTTTACCTTGGTTTTGCGAAATAGATTATTTAAAACCAGACATCGTAAAGCTATACATGTTTTAATGCTCCTTTCATCATGTAATTCAATTTTTTGAAGCTTTATGGGCTCCCTCTGGTGGCTAATGTAAAAAAAATTAACGTAACTACACTGCTTATTAAATGAAAATCATTATTTATAATATTTAAAAGGCACTTCCCTTATACTGAGTAATATTATGTGACTGTGCATCTATTCTCCACCCTTGTGCAAACATTTGCAAGTTTTTTGACTGGTTTATGCACAATCATTTGCTATGAATCACTTTTAATCACTGGATTTAAAAATGTAGCCATAGATTCATATTCCTTCACACATTTTCTAAATGAAATATTGAAGACTTATATTCTTCATTTCAAGTTCTTAACAACAATTTTTATGATTTTTGAGATACAAATTGATTCCCCTTGCTTCCTCTATGATGTTCTTGTACCACTTTCCTGGTATCTGGAGTAGAGACAAGATGATCAGATTGGACCCAGAGCCTGCCACACATGGTACATCAATCAATCAATCAATCATATTTATTGAGCGCTTACTGTGTGCAGAGCACTGTACTAAGCGCTTGGGAAGTACAAGTTGGCAACATATAGAGACAGTCCCTACCCAACAGTGGGCTCACAGTCTAGAAGTACATGTCACTATCCTATCCCCATTTTACAGAAGACAAACCTGAGGCCCAGAGCAGTCAAGTGATTTGCCCAAGGTCACATAGCGGGCCATGTCTCCCAAATTCCAATCCCACTTGTTTATACTGATTCAATTGTTGTCCTTTTCTTTCTAATTTATTACCTGCCGAACGAAATGTAGCAGAGAGACAGTATGCTGAATGAATCAGAGGTGGATGAGGAGGTTTGTGTGGATTCCATATATGCTAGGAGTTGGTTTTTTAACAGTATTTGTTCATTCATTCATTCATTCATTCAATCGTATTTATTGAGCGCTTATTGTGTGCAGAGCACTGTACTAAGCGCTTGGAAAGTACAATTTGGCAACAGAAAGAGACAATCCCTACCCAACAACGGGCTCACAATCCAGAAGTGGGAGACAGACAACAAAACAAGTAGACAGGCATCACTAGCATCAAAATGGTCAGTCAGAGACGGGAAGTTCAGCCTCTACTTCGGATTCTTCAAACAAACACAAAGGACCAGTGCAAACACCAACTCCGGCTCCTTTCCTTGATGGCCTTCTCAAGTCCCCAATGAGTTTCCAATGAGTTTCCAGTCATTCAAAAATTCTTCAGCTTTTGAAATAAACCGTTCCCACTCGGAAGCGGTGGTGAAGTCCGTGATCTCAAACACCTCGGACTCGGGCTCACCGTCGGCTGCCATGTTGGGGCGCTGAGCTTGTTAAGTGCTTATTTTGTTAGTATGTTTGGTTTTGTTCTCTGTCTCCCCCTTCTAGACTGTGAGCCCACTGTTGGGTAGGGACTGTCTCTATATGTAGCCAGCTTGTACTTCCCAAGCACTTAGTACAGTGCTCTGCACACAGTAAGCGCTCAATAAATACGATTGATTGATTGATTGATTGATTACTGTGCTATGAGGGGTGGGATAGATACCGGCTAATCAGGTTGGGCACAGTCCATGTCCTTCATGGGGCTCACAGTCTTAATCCCTATTTTACAGATGAGGTAACTGAGACACAGAGAAGTTTCATGACTTGCCCAGGGTCACCCAGCAGACGAGTCTCTATATGTTGCCAACTTGTACTTCCCAAGCACTTAGTACAGTGCTCTGCACACAGTAAGCGCTCAATAAATATGATTGAATGAATGAGTGGTGAAGCTGGGATTAGAACACAGATCCTCTGATTCCAAGGCCCGTGGTCTTTTCCACTAGGCCATGCTGCTTTTCTGCAGTCGAACCCGTGGACTGAATGACATCACCCAAAGCCCTTATTTCTAAGAGGGGTGAAAATCGAAGACCATTCCTTGGGGACCACTTAGTAGTGAAAAGTGGGATGTTGTGAAACCTTCAGAGGAGACACTGTCAAGATGGTTAAAACAGCAAGAGGAGACAGCAGACAGAGGAAGGCATGGTCTAGGGGAAAGAACAGGGAACTAGGTTTTTGGAAACTCAAGTTCTGGTCCCAGCTCTGCCAGGTGCCGGCTGGGTGACCTTGGCCAAGTCACTTAGCCTCTATGGGTCTGTTTCCTCTTATGTAGTATGCAGAAAATGATCCCCTCTTCTCTCTTCCTCTTACATTGTTTGGCAGGAACTATGCTCTAACTGATTTTCTAGTATCTATGCCAGAAAGTCTGTAAAAAAAAACCAGGTGTAGCATTAGCGAAAAATTAGGAGAGCAGCGTGGCCAAGTGGAAAGACAATGGGCCTGAGAGTCAGAGGGCCTGACTTCTAATGTAGCTCTGCCACTTGACTGCAGTGTGACCTTCACAAAGTCACTTAACTTCTCTGTGCCTCAGTTATCTGTAAAATGGGGATTACGACTGTGAGCCCCATTTGGGACACAGACAGTGTCCGATCTGATTAGCTTGTATCTATCGCAGCGCTTAGAGCAGTGGCTGGCACATAGTAAGCGCTTGACAAATACCGCAATTATTATTATCATCTCTGGGCCTCTGTTTCCTGCTTTATGCAGTAGGGATACAAGCAAATCAGGTTGGACTATACCTGTTCTCCATCCTACTTAGGCTATGAGCCCCATGTGGGACCTGATTAACTTATATCTACCTCAGTGCTTGATGCAGTGCTTGGCAACTGGCAAGCACTTAACAAATACCCCAATTATTATGGTTATTATTGTTATTATTACTATTACTATTATTAACGTTATTATTACATGAGATTTTTGCCCTGGAAGTGAGAGAAGGGGAATTACAGAGAAAGTGGTTAAGCTGTTTTAAAGCTCAGTGGTCAAAGGGGATCAACTGGCAAAAATACCCACTGTTCTGACCCTGAGGGAAGTTGGGTACAAATTGTCTCTTTCTGTTGCCGAATAGTACTTTCCAAGCACTCAGTACAGTGCTCTGCACACAGTAAGCACTCAATAAATTCAATTGAATGAATGAACAGTGATTTTCTGGGGATGGAAGAAGTAAAGACCAGATTAATTTTATTTTATTTTAATTTTATTTTTTATTTTTTTATTATTTTTTATTTATTAAAATATTTTTATTTATCCATTAAATTATTTATATTATTTATTATTTATTATTTATTAAATTAATATTTATTAATTTCCTATTTATAATTTTAATTTTTTTATTTATTTAATTTATTTGTACATATCTATTCTATTTATTTTATTTTGTTAGTATGTTTGGTCTCTGTCTCCCCCTTTTAGACTGTGAGCCCACTGTTGGGTAGGGACTGTCTCTATATGTTGCCAATTTGTACTTCCCAAGCGCTTAGTACAGTGCTCTGCACATAGTAAGCGCTCAATAAATACGATTGATGATGATGATGATGATGATGATTAATGAGGAGCCAGGAGAGATTAATCCAGAAGAAATTATACAGCAGGGTACCCGACACCCTTTAAATCCAAAAAAATAGAAGCCGTAAAAAAATACAGGATAATTTAAAGGTATTTAATTTTTTTTCAACTATCCAAGATAAACCAATGCTATTGTTATATGGCTAATGAAGTGCTTTTTGTCCCTTCAACAGATGTTACACAAAAGGAAAGGGAATCAGCTTTATTCATTTTTGACCATAAAAAGGCAAGCATTGTCCAGTCAATAGCATTTGGTAAAAGAATAGATATTCCACTGGTTTGTATGACGACATCTCGTAGAAGACCAAGACTAGCCCAAACCTCTACCACCCCTCCAGGTAACAGAGGGTCTTTTTCAGCGGGAAGGGAGGAGGAGATTTTGTGTCTAATATGATTTCATCATTATCATCACCCTTTATCAAATGATAGTAGCTTTAATGTATTAATATAAAATTAATATAACAGGTTTCTGATATCCATATAATGTAAATCTCCCTCTTACTCAAGTGCAATTTTTTAACGAAACAATTTCATGTAGTCATAGCTATTGGAAATTTGTGCACAGTACTTAAGCAGGGAAAACAGAGTCTCTGAATTATGGTCACAGGTCCTAATTCTGGCTCTGCCACATGTCTGCTGTGTGACCTTGGGCAAGTCACTTCACATCTCTGGGCCTTAGTTACCTCATCTGGAAAATGGGGATTGAAACTGTGAGCCCCATGTAGGACAAGGACTATGTCCAGCCTGATTTGCGTGTATCCACCCTAATGCAGAGAAGCAGCATGGCTAGAGAAGCAGTGTGGCTCAGTGGAAATAGCCCTGGCTTGGGAGTCGGAGGTCGTGGGTTCTAATCCTGGCTCTGCCAGTTGTCAGCTGTGTGACTTTGGGCAAGTCACAACTTCTGTGTGCATCATCATCATCATCATCAATCGTATTTATTGAGCGCTTACTGTGTGCAGAGCACTGTACTAAGCGCTTGGGAAGTACAAGTTGGCAACATATAGAGACAGTCCATACCCAACAGTGGGCTCACAGTCTAAAAGGGGGAGACAGAGAACAAAACCAAACATACTAACAAAATAAAATAAGTAGAATAGATATGTACAAGTAAAATAAATAAATAAATAGAGTAACAAATATGTACAAACATATATACATATATACAGGTGCTGTGGGGAAGGGAAGGAGGTAAGATGGGGGGATGGAGAGGGGGACAAGGGGGAGAGGAAGGAAGGGGCTCAGTCTGGGAAGGCCTCCTGGAGGAGGTGTGCTCTCAGTAGAGCTTTGAAGGGAGGAAGAGAGCTAGCTTGGCGGATGGGCACAGGGAGGACATTCCAGGCCCGGGGGATTACGTGGGCCGGGGGTCGATGGCAGGACAGGCGAGAACGAGGTACAGTGAGGAGATTAGCGGCAGAGGAGCTCATCAGTTAACTCATCTGTAAAATGGGGATTAAGACTGTGAGCTTCAAAGGAGACAACGTGATCAACTTGTATCCCCCCAGTGCTTAGAACAGTGTTTTACATATAGTAAGCTCTTAACAAATGCCATCATTATTATTAGTCGTAGTAATATCACAGACACATCTAAGAGATGGTTTTTTTGTTGCTGACCTGGGCAGTTGCTCTAACTTACACCCAGGATTTCTGAAGCTGGCCAGCTCCCACAGCCATGCCCACAGCCGCAGCTTCTGAGAAAGCAGGTGTACACTAAATCCCAGTACCTTGTGGGAAGAGCACTGTACTGAGTGCCAGAGTTGGTAGACATGATCCTAGTCTTTAAGGAGTTTAAAATCTAGTGGAGGAGTTTACAGTTTTTTCAAAGAGTTGGAGAAACAATGTAACCCTGGAAAGTAGAAGCAACTGGGCCCACTGGACAGAGCCGGGACCGGGAGTCAGAAGGTCATGGGTTCTAAACCCAGCTCCTCCTCTTATCTGCTGTGTGATCTTGGGCAAGTCACTTCACTTCTCTGGGCCTCAGTTACCTCATCTGTAAAATAGGGATTAACACTGTGAACCCCATGTGGGACAGGGACTGTGTCCAACCTGATTAACATATATCTATCTCAGTGCTCAGAACAGCCTTAACAAGTACCATAATAATAATTATTATTGTTGTCTATACCTCAGTTTCCTCATCTGTAAAATGCTGATTAAGATAGTGAGCCCCATGTGGGACATGGACTGTGTCCAACTTGATTTGCTTTGCATCCCGGCTCTGCCAGTCTGCTGTGTGACCTTGGACTAGTCACTTACCTTCTCTATGCCTCAGTTACCTCATCTGTAGAATGGGGATTAAGACTGTGAGCCCCCTGTGGGATAAAGACTGCGTCCAACCTGACTGGCTTGTGTCTACCCCAGCACTTAGTACAGTGCGTGACACAGTAAGCTCCTAACAAATACTGTTAAAGAAAAGGACTTGGGAATCCAAGCTTTCCAGCCAACTTGGAGTCACCACTTATAGATTTTGAGAGACTCTAACAGCCAAGCAAGATTATTATAGAAGCAGTGTGGCTCAGTGGAAAGAGCCCGGGCTTTGGAGTCAGAAGTCATGGGTTCGAATCCCAGCTCTGCCAATTGTCAGCTGTGTGACTTTGGGCAAGTCACTTAACTTCTCTGTGCCTCAGTTACCTCATCTGTAAAATGGGGATGAAGACTGTGAGCCCCCTGGGGGACAACCTGATCACCTTGTAACCTCCCCAGCGCTTAGAACAGTGCTTTGCACATAGTAAGCGCTTAACAAATGCCATTATTATTATTATTTTCAGAAGTTTACAAACTCAGGTGACTGAGGGATGAGCCACTATCTGCCTCTTCTTAAGAGTGTGTGGAAGCAGGCCTGATTTCTGAATGGTGGAGGTGGAGAGGGAAGGAGTCAGGAGGTCCACACCTAACTCAGCTGGGAGTCATCAGTAGAGTGGTCCACAAACTGCACTTAAGTGCTTAGTACAGTGCTCTGCATACAATAAGTGCTTAATGAATGACTGATTGTTTGTTACCATCCGTGAATGGCTTAAAGGTATGCTTTCTCCTCAGTTCTTGAAATTTACCACCTGTACAGTAGCCTGCTTTCTTGGAGTTAAAAAGGAGTCTTCTGTTCTTTGTTATGAATAAGGAAAATGATGACTGTTTAGAAATTATATTTGAGCTTCATAAATTATATGTAGATGCTTATGTAGTATAGTGCTCTGCACACAAGCATTTAATAAATTCCATCGATTGTTTGATAAAATGCTGAAAATGGAGAGTTGTTTCACCATGAGGTAATGCACCCTCATTCTTATGATTATTATTATTAATAATAATAATAATAATAATGATGGTATTTGTTAGGCGCTTACTATGTGCCAAGCATTGTTCTAAGCACCGTGGGGATACATGGTAATCAGGTTGTCCCACATGGGGCTCACAGTCTTCATCCCCATTTTACAGATGAGGTAACTGAGACTCAGAGACGTGAAGTGACTTGCCCAAAGTCACACAGCAGACCATTGGCAGAGCCAATATTAGAACCCATGACCTCTGACTCCCAAACCCGGGCTCTTTCCACTGAGCCATGCTGAATTGGGGATACGCTGGGCTGGGAAACCTGACTCTTTACTGTTACAGGATCCTGAAAAAAACCCAAAAAAACAAAACCCAAAATAATAACAACAAAAAACTGGCTGAATTGATTTAGATTTAAATTTTCCTTGCCAATTGCACCCTGAATTGTCAAGACTTAGTCCATAACCCCATAACTTATTTGCTTGGCATTTTTCATTCAGAGTTTGTATAATTTGTTTCTATTGAAAAGTGGTTCCATTTTATGGGAGGTTGTGCTTGTGTAATGGGGACAAGAAATATCAGAATACGCTTATAAATCCCGACATGAAACTCTCCTGGAGACTTCTCATTCAGGAGGACATGAGGTTTAAATGGATTGAGGCTTCATTTAGAAATAACTCATTTTTAAACTTTGTCATTATAGATTCTGAATTTGACAGCCGTCAAAATAAGTAAGTGATACCCCACTATTTTTAATATGCGGTTTCATGCCTGAGATGGATTTTCTATCTTTCCAAGTCAAATCATTTGTTAATCAGTCATTTTACTATATGTCAAGAGCTGGGGTAGATATAATACAACTGGGTCAGAAACAGTGCATGGGACTCAGAGTATAAGGGGGGAGGAGAACAGATATTTAATCCCCATTTTACTGGTGAGGAAACTGAGGCCCAGAGAAATTAAGGGACTAACCCAATGTCACCAGAAGATACATGGCAGAGCCTGCATTAGCACCAAGTCTCCTGACTCTTGTTTTCTTTCTGTTTTCTTTCCACTGTCCAGGTTGCTTCCTAATAGGCAATTGGATGGGTCAGTCTGACAGAGAATACTGTAGAAAGTTCTCTGGCAGAAAATCATAGTTTGGTGCACGCCCTCCAGTGATTGTGCCAACCTACATGAGTCTATCATTCATTCATTCATTCAATCGTATTTATTGAGCACTTACTGTGTGCGGAGCACTGTACTAAGCGCTTGGGAAGTCCAAGTTGGCAACATATAGAGACGGTCCCTACCCGACAGCGGGCTCACAGTCTAGAAAGGGGAGACAAGAGGACAAAACAAAACGTGGACAGGTGTCAAGTCGTTAGAACAAACAGAATTAAAGTTAAATGCACATCATTAACAAAATAAATACAATAGTAAATATGTACAAGATAGAGTAATAAATCATTCATTCATTCAATCGTATTTATTGAGTGCCCACTGTGTGCAGAGCACTGTACTAAGCACTTGGGAAGTCCAAGTCGGCAACACACAGAGACGGTCCCTACCCAACAGCGGGCTCACAGTCTAGAAGGGGGAGACAAGACGACAAGACAAAACATGCGGACAGGTGTCAAGTTGTCAGAACAAATAGAAGAGCGCTTACTGTGTGCAGAGCACTGTACTAAGCGCTTGGGAAGTTCAAGTCGGCAACACATAGAGACGGTCCCTATCCCCGGAACATGATTTAAGACCAAAAAAAAAAAAATCCTGCATTGAATTCTTGTGCCTCCCCTCCCACACCAAACTCTTAGAAAAGCAGCATGGCTTAGTGGAAAGGCTTGGGAGTCAGAGGACATGGGTTCTAATCCCAGCTCTGCCACTTGTCTGCTGTGTGAACTTGGTCAAGACACTTCTCTGTGCCTCAGTTATCTCATCTGTAAAATGGGGGTTAAGGCTGTGAGGCCCCCATGGGACAACCTGATCACCTTGTATCTACCGCAGTGCTTAGAACAGTGCTTGGCACATAGTGAGTGCTTCACAAATACCATTATTATTGTTTCTTGTTACACTGCCTATCCTGGCTCTGCCACATGTCTGCTGTGTGACCTTGGGCAAGTCACTTCACTTCTCTGGGCCTCAGTTACCTCATCTGTAAAATAGAGATTAACACTGTGGGCTTCTGGGCCTCAGTCACCTCAACCGTAAAATGGGGATCAAGATTGTGAACCCCATGAGGGACATGGACTGTGTCCATCCTGATCATCTTGTATGTGCCCCAGTGCTTAGAACAGTGCTTGGCACATAGTAAGCACTTAACAAATTCCACAATTATTATTATTATACTATTATTGCATGTTTCCTCCATTAGATCATAAGCTCCTCAGTGATAAAGACTGCATCTCTATCTGGGAACATGTCTGCTAATTTTGTGGTATTGGACTCTTCCAAGCACTTCATCCAGTGCATTGCACATAGCGAGTACTCAATAAATAGCATTTATTGATTGACTGATTTTCCACTGGAAGTTCCCAAACATCTAATACAGTGTGCTGCAAGTGGTAGGTGTGGAATACCAGCTGCTGCTGCTGCTGACACCGTGGGTGTGCATGGAGTGTCAATTAGTCAATCAATCGTGGTAATCATTGAGCATCTTCCATGTATGGAGCACGGGTACCTGCTAAGCATTTAGGAGAATTTGACAAAAGCAAAATAAATGGCCTCCCCTGCTTTCTAGTAGTTTAACAGTCTAGTGGTGGAGGCAGGCAGAGTTTAATTCTTAACAAATAATGGGAACAGGAAGAAGATTATGGATAATAACTGGAGATGTCAAGGATATGTGTTGCTTAGTGGGAAAAGCCCGGGCTTGGGAGCCAGAGGTCATGAGTTCTAATCACGACTCCACCATTTGTCTGTCGTGTGACCTTGGGCAAGCCACTTAACTTCTCTGTGCCTCAGTTACCTCATCTGTTAAATGAGGACTAAGACCGTGAGCCCCATGTGGAATAGGGACTGTGTCCAACTTGATTTGCTTGTACCTATCCCAGAGCTTAATACAGTGCCTGGCACATAGTAAGCACTTAACAGTTAGCACTTTAATGATTAAAATGGGGATTAAAACTGTAAGCATCATGTGGAACACTGGACTGTCCAACCTGATTATCTTGATTCTATCTCAGCTCGTAGTACAGTGCCTGTCACATAGTAAGTGCTTAATAAATATCATCTGTGCCTCAGTTCCCTCACTTGCTAAGTGGGGATTCAGTACGTGTCCTCCCTCCTGCTTAGATTGTGAGCTAAGTACCCCAGTACTTAGCACAGTGCTTGGCACATAAGCATTTAACAAATACCATTTTTATTATTATTTTATTTAATTATTTAATTATTATTTAATTATTATTTAAAGAATTCCAGGCAGGGGTAAAGAGGTTGGAGTTGGGAGAATTGAAAATGACCTGCTATTAGAAGACGAGTTTAGGGGGAATGAAAAGTTCAAGCTGGGAAAGAGAGGATGACACCAGAGATACTAAGGTGGGGAAAGCAAGTTCAATCAATTAACTGTATTTATTGAGGGTCTACTATACTAAGCGCTTGGGAGAGTACAATACAACAGAGTTGGTAAACACATTCCCTGCTATGAGCTCACAGTCTAGAAGGGGAGACAGACACTGATATAAATAAGTAAATTATGGATATGTACATAAATGCTGTGGGGCTGAGGGAGAAGTGAATAAAGGGAGCCAAATCAGGGTGACACAGGAGTGGGGAAAAAGGAAATATGGGCTTAGTCAGGGAAGGCCTCTTGGAGATGTGCATTCAAAAGGGATTTGCAGGTGGGGAGAGTCATTTTCTGTCAGTTATGAAGTGGGAGGGCGTTCCAGGCTAGAGGCAGGATCTGGGCGAGCGGGGTCGGAGATGAGTTAAATAACGTCGAGGTACAGTGAGTAGGTTGGCGTGAGTGGAGCAAAGTGTGTGGGCTGGGTTGCAAAAAGAGAGTAGTGAGGTAAGGTAGGAGGGGGCAAGGTGATTGAGTGCTTTAAAGCAGATGGTAAGGAGTTTCTGTTTGATGCAGAGGTGTGCCAAGCACTGTACTATGCAAAGGATCTTGACTGGGGGGGAAACATGGCCTGGATGTTTTTTGTAGAAAAATTATCCGGGCAGCAGAGCGAAGTATGGACTGGAGTGGGGAGAGACAGGAGGCAGGGAGGTGGGCAAGGAGGCTGATACAGTAATCAAGATGGGATAGGATAACGTGGTAGCAGTTTGGAGAGCAAAGGGAGAATTTTAGACCCCCCCCCCCCTTTTAGACTGTGAGCCCACTGTAGGGTAGGGACTGTCTCTATGTGATGCCAATTTGTACTTCCCAAGCGCTTAGTACAGTGCTCTGCACATAGTAAGCGCTCAATAAATACGATTGATTGATTGATTGATTGATTTTAGTGATATTGTGATGGCTGAACTGACAGGACTTAGTAATAGATTGAATATTTGGGTTGAATGAGAGGGATGAGTCAAGGAGAGCTTCAAGATTATGAGCTTGCGAGATGGGAAGGATGGTGGTGTCGACTACAGTGATAGGAAAATCATGGACAGTGTTTGGGTGGGAAGATAAGGAGTTCTAATTTGGGCATGTTAAATTTGAGGTATCAGCAGGACATCCAAGTAGAGATGTTTTGAAGGAAGGAAATGCCAGACTGCAGAGAGGGAAAGAGATGAAGGGCTGGCGATATAGATTTGGGAATAATACGCCTAGAGGTGGTAGTTGTAGGCATGGGAGAAAATGAGTTTTCCAAGGGAGTGGTTGTAGATGGAGAACAGAAAGGGAACCAGAACTGAGCCTGGAGTTGATACGGCAAGAAAATCCTTAGCCACAACTGGTTTTGTGTTTGTAATTGTATTTCTAGGTTATACTAGAGCAGGTGATAAATCACATTTACGGGGTATCTGACTAGACGGTCAATCAAACAACCAATGGTATTCATTGAGCACTTAATCATATTTATTGAGTGTTTACTGTGTGCAGGGCACTAGACTTACCACTTGGGAGAGTACAACCTAACAATGTAATAGACACATTTCCTGCCCACACAAGCTTACAGTCTAGAGGGGGAGTTTCCTGAATGCAGAACACTGTACTAAGCCCTAGGGAGCGTACAATACAGAGGAGTTGGTCAAATGTTCCTTGCCCACAACAAGAGTCCTCAGCCAGTAGTGTGGCCTAGTGGATAGAGCATGGGGCTGGGAGTCAGAAAGATCTGGGTTCTAATCCCGGCTCCACCATGTGTCTGCTGTGTGACCTTGGGCAAGTCACTTCACTTCTCCGTGCCTCAGTTACCACATCTGTAAAATTTGGATTAAGACGGTGAGCCCCATGTGGGACAGGGACTGCGTCCAACTCGATTTGGTTGTAACCACCCCAGTGCTTAGAACAGTGTCTGGCACAGAGTAAGTGCTTAATAAATACTACAAGTAATATTACTATAAAGGACTGACCCATACAATTAAAATGTCAGGGATATTGATGCCAGATCTATTATATCATCAAAAATCTTCCTCTGCCCTATAAGATTAAAAACGGGCTGTATTACAGTCCTCTAGGCTATAGTGCTGATGAACCAATTGCCACAAAAATACAAATTGTCAATTCTATGATGTTTCCAGTGACAATGCATAGATTCGAAAGCCGGACAGTTAAAAAAACAGGATAGAAAGAACATTGATTCGTTTGAATTGTGGTGTTGGGGAAGGCTTTTGTGAATACCATGGAGTTCCCGAAAAACAAACAAATGGATTTTAAAGCAAATTAAGCCAAAGTGGTCTTTGGAAGGCCAAATACGACTGAGTAAAATAACTCGACTTAGATTAGCACATTTTGGACACATAATCAGAAGTACTAATTCTCTGGAGAAGACAGTAATGCTAGGAAAAGTCCAGGGAAAATGAGGAAGAGACAGACCAGCAGTTAGATGGATAGAGACCAAAACAATGATAATGGGAGAACCGTTAAAAAGGTTGTGGTTATGGCAGAGGACAGCACGTTATGGAGAAAGTATATCCATGAAGTCGTTATGAATCGGAAACGACTCAGTGGCACATAATAATTTAATAATAGACCATAACCTCACTGTAGGCAGGGAACATGTCTACCACCCGTTATATTGTACTTTCCCAAGTGCTTAGTAAAGTGCTCTGCACAAAGTAAGTAGTGCTCAATAAATATGATTGATTGCATTTGGCCAGACACCCAAATGATTTTGGAAAATGAATTTTTTTATTTGACCCTAATATTCTCATACTTACCTCCCAACAAATAGTGCAGTCATAGTAGAAAATCTTCCATAGGCAAACTGTTGAAGGAAAAACAAAACAAAAAAGGAAACTATTGTTGAGTTTTAAGGTTACCTGGCCTTCGTCAAAGTGCTAGATAAGGATAAAAGTAACATATTACACTGTCATCACCATTGTTATTTTCACTTTCAAGTTACCACTGCTAAAAGAATGATCCTTATGTTTATTTTTACTGCAGAGCTCTGCTCGGTGATCTCGAAGACGCTGCTTCTGTGAGGGCAATGAAGAGATCTGTAATGCAGTTTTCCACGGTGGATTGGAAGTCTATTCCCACACGAGAGGAGAAACACCTTGGAATTAAACCAGCAGAACCTGCTCAACTTCTGAAAGTCCTGTTCAGATAATGCCTGGTACAATTTAGTGCTCACAAACTGAGCATTCTTTTGATTGTTTAAAGTCACTTGCATTTTCCATCACCAGCGACTATTTAAATAAACGTGCGATGAGGAAAAAAATGGAAAAAAGGGATTGGACGCCTTGTTTTTTAATTTTAAGTATTTTTCTAGGAAAGTGCAGATTGAGAGAAATCGTATGTATTCCTTATTCATTGGAAACTGACTGTGAGCCCACTCTTCTAGACTGTGAGCCCACTGTTGGGTAGGGACCGTCTCTATATGTTGCCAACTTCTACTTCCCAAGCGCTTAGTACAGTGCTCTGCACACAGTAAGTGCTCAATAAATACGATTGAATGAATGAATGAATGAAAAATAATCAAAATTACACTTCTTAGTTGTAGTATTTAAAGGTTTTCTATGTGCCAAGCAAAGTACTAAGAACGGGGGTAAATGCAATGTAATCAGAATCCATGCCTGTCCCACATGGAGTTCAAAGTCTGAGGGAGAGCCACTATTTAATGCCATTTCACAGATGAGGAAACTAACACACAGAAAACTAAAGTGACTTATCCAAGGTCTCACAGCAGCAAGTGGCAATGCCGGGATTAGACTTTAGATCTACTAACTCCCAGGCACGGGCTCTTTCCACTATGCCACCTAGCTTCTTTATTCACTACACAAAGGCCTCCTCGCATTGGAGATGACTGCTGCGCCCGCTGGTCACATCACACACAAAATAATCCCAAGTGTTCTTAAATCATCATGATAATTCAGGTCCAAAATTTGGTTTTGCCTGAATTGCTTAGAATGTTCTCTGTTTCACTTTTGTTACATGAAAATGTGTCTGTTTTGGGAGTTCTCACTGACCTCAAAGGCAGGTCTAATAATAATAATAATAATAATAGTTGTGGTATTTGTTAAGTACTTATGATGTGGCCGGCACTATACCAAGAGCTGGGGTGCATACAAGTAAATCGGGTTGACAACAGACCCTATCCCTTGTGGGGCTCACAGTCTCAATCTCTGTTTTACAGATGAGGAAACTGAAGTCCAGAGAAGTGAAGTGACTTGCCCAAGATCACGCAGCAAATGGCGGAGCTAGAATTAGAACCCATGACCTACTGACTTCTAGGCCTGTGTTTTATCCACTTCGCCATGCTGCTTCTTGAGGTCTATGAGCTGGAGAGACTGAAAAACAAACCCAAAATCCAGCCCCCACTCTGTCTTCAGGCTTAAAAAAATAGTTTCCAGAAAATGGTATCCTGCAGAATTTGGCAGTGTGCTCCATTTCTTCAGTAACGTCCTTTGCTCAGACTAGGTTCTTGTGATCACACTCTGCCTGAGTCTGTCCATCTGGAAAAGGAATGCACTAAGAGAAAATCCTAGTTTCACAACAAGGGTGCCAAACTGGACATGTTTTCAGTCAATCAATTGTAGTCATTGACCCCTTACGGTGTACAGAGAACTCTACTAAGTGCTTGGGAGAGAACAATAGAGCAGAGTTGGTAGACCCGTTCCCTGCTCACAATGAACTTACTGTCTAGAAGGGGACCTGCTTTTTGCCACACAATACTTTGCTTAAAACACGAGTCTATCCACATAAGGGTCCTATTTAGGATCCCTAGAGAATGTGTTCATTTACAAAACACGCTGGTGTCTTTCAAGACCTGAACTACCAAAATTTCTCCCATGCCTGGGGAGATCTAAACTGACTACTCACCTCAGGCGCCCGACTTTTCATTTCTGAGTACGACGGTTTAGTGGACGTGGATTTTTTGGGGAAGATGGAGGCACCCCGGAGCAGGTAGACAAACTTCTAAAAGTGAACAGACTCCTGACTAACCCTCCATTCCTTTTCTTCCACTCCCTTGTGCGTCATCCTGACTTGCTCCCTTTATTCACACCCCCTCCCATCCCCACAGCACTTCTGTCCACATCCATAATTTATTTACTTATAGTAATGTCTGCCTCTGCCTCGATACTGTAAACTCACTGTGGGCAGGGAATGTGCCTGTTATATTGTTATACTGTAATAATAATTATGTATTTGTTAAGCACTTACTACGTGCCAGGCACTGTACTAAGCACTGGGATGGATACAAACAAATTGGGTTGCACACAGTCCCTGTCCCACGTGGGGCCCACAGTCTCAATCCCCATTTTACACATGAGGTAACAGAGGCACAAAGAAGTAAAGTGACTTGCCTAAGGTCACAGAGCAGGCAAGTGGCGGAGCCAGAATTACTCTCTCAAGGGCTTAGTAGAGTGCTCTGCACACAGTAAGCGCTCAATAAATAGGATTGGTCGATTGACTGATTGAATCCCTGAGTGGAAACTCTCCAGGCCTGTCAGAGAGTTGGGTGGATGAGACTGGACTTCCAGCTCAGTCAGCGATGGG
Source organism: Tachyglossus aculeatus (assembly GCF_015852505.1). Lineage (NCBI taxonomy): Eukaryota > Metazoa > Chordata > Mammalia > Monotremata > Tachyglossidae > Tachyglossus > Tachyglossus aculeatus. The sequence goes on from NC_052067.1 coordinate 9,147,120, forward strand.
GGAAGACTGTCCCATCGTCCCGGTGGAGTGTGGCCATCTGGGCTACTCTTTCAGGCTACTACACGAGTCTCCGCTTAATGAATTCTTAACACTCTATTTGTTGGGCGCATATCTGAAGGAGAAATGAAAGACTGAACCGATCTCCTTCTAGACTGTGAGCCCGTTGTTGCGTAGGGACCGTCTCTATATGTTGCCAACTTGTACTTCCCAAGCAATTAGTACAATGCTCTGCACACAGTAAGTGCTCAATAAATACGATTGAATGAATGAATGAATTCCAACCCGTTTTAACATTTATATTTGGTGAAATATAAATATTGGTGAACTATAAATGCTAAAAATCCCCCAATAGATTGTGAGCTCTCCAAGGGCAAGAATCATGAGCAATGTAGTGCAGTGGAAAGAGCACAGGCCTGGGAATCAGATGACCGAGATTCTAACTCTGGCTCTGCCACTTGCCTGCTGCGTGGTCTTGGGCAAGTCAACTTCTCTGGGCCTCAGCTTCTTCATATGTAAAATGAAGATTCAATTCCTGTTGTCCCTCCTACTTAGACTGTGAGCTCCATGTCAGACATGGATTGTGTCCAATCTGATTATCCTGAATGTACACCAGTGCTTATCTGTGACCTTTGGGCATCTGGTAGTTACCCCACCCTCAGCCCCATCATTATACATCATTTATTTATATGAATGTCTCCTCCTCTAGACTGTAAGCTTAATGTGGGCAGGGATTGTGCCTAACAACTCTGTTGCATTGTATTCTCACAAGTGCTTAATTTAATTGGACTCCCTCCAATCCGGCTCCATCCCTTTCACTCCACAGAAACTGCTTTCTGAAAGGTTGCCAATGATCTCCTTCCTTCTTGCCAATTCCAACAGACCTCTACTCCATTGTAATCCTCCTCGACCTCTCAAATTCCTTCAACCCTGTGGACCACCCCCTTCTCCTGGAAACGTTATCCAAATTTGGCTTCACTGCCTCTGTCCTCCCCCGGTTCTCTGGCCATTCATTCTCAGTCCCCTTTGTGGGCTCCTCCTCTGCCTCCCACCCAATGGTGGGGTCCCTCAAGGTTCAGTTCTGGGTCTTCTCTTATTCTCCATCTCCCACTCCCTTAGAGACTTCAACTACCACCCCTATGCGGATAATCCAAATCTCCATCTTCCACCCTGGTCTTTCTCCCTTCCCTGCAGTTTAGCATTTCTGCTTGCCTTCAAGACATCTCTACTTGGATGTCCTCCCAAGCTTAACATATCCAAAACAGAGCTCCTTAACTTCCCACCCAAACCCTACCACCCCCCCAACCTTAAACTTTCCCATCACTGTAGACAGCACCACCATGCTTCCTGTCTCACTAACCCGTAACCTTAGCACTACCCTTGACTCCTCTCTCTCCTTCAACCCAGATATTCAATCCACCACCAAATGGCTAAAATCCACCCTTTCCTCTCCATCCAAACTGCTACCACATTAATACAATCACTCATCCTACCCCACCTGGATTACTGCATCAGCCTCGTTGCTAATCCGCCAGACACCTGCCTCTCCCATATCCAATCCATACTTCACTCCGCTGCCCGGATCATTTTTCTACAAAAATGTTCAGGATATGTAAAAAAAACCCTAGTGGTTGCCCATCCACCTCCACATCAAACAAAAACTCCTTACCACTGGCTTTAAAGCACTTCACCATCTTGCCCCCTCCTACCTCACCTCACTACTCTCCTACAACCCAGCCCGCACACTTCTGTCCTGCATTGCTAAACTTCTCACTATGCCTCCATCTCGCCACTGACCCCACACCCACGTCCTGCCTCTGGCCTGGAATGCCCTCCCTCCTCAAATCCCAGAGTCAATTACCTTCCTTCCAACCCCTTCAAAGCCTTATCGAAGGCACATCTCCTCCAGGAGGCCTTCCCTGATGAAGCACCTGCCCTTATCTCTTCTCCCACTCCCTTCTGCATCACCGTAACATGCTCCCTTTGTTCTTCCCCTCTGCCAGCCCCACAGCACTTAGATATGTATTGGTAATTTATTTATATTAATGTCTCTCTCCCCTTCTAGACTGTAAGCTCATTGTGGGCAGGGAATGTGTCTGTTTAACGGTGTACTGTACTCTTCCAAGTGCTTAATACAGTGCTATGCACACAGTAAGCGCTCAATAAGGTCATGGGTTCTAATCCTGGCTCTGACACTTATCTGCTGTGTGACTTTGGGCAAGTCACAACTTCTCTGTGCCTCAGTTACCTCATCTGTAAAATGGGGATTAAAACTGTGAGCCCCGTGTGGGACAACCTGATTACCCTGTATCTACCCCAGTGCTTAGAACAGTGCTTGGCACATTATAAGTGCTTAAAAAATACCAACATTATTATTATTATTATTATTGTTGTTATTATCAATAAAGGCTGAATGAATGAAAGGAAGCACTCAAATATCATTGGTTGATTAACTAGTTGACTGCAATAAGAAAAATTCTGAGATTACAGTTACCTGCACGTTTGCATGTTTCTCTTCATCCTGGGATTCTTATTTTGCAGCAATTTGTAATGTACCTGATTAGGTTTCTTAACTTGCATTTTCCTCAAATTTTTATTTAAATGTTAGGCTTTATTTTTTTTTGTTAATTTCTGGATATGATTTTATGGTTCTGGAGCTGAGGGCTCAAACCCCATGCCTTGAGGGTCAGAGATGGGAGACAGTAAATCGAAGTTCTATTTTCAAAACAGAAACCCTATTATGCGAAATGAAACAGAACTGTATTTGCTGGATAAAACCCTGGGGGAAGAAAAAAAAAACAAGTCTTAGTTCCCTCACTATAGAAAAGCAGAGAGAGGACTAAGGTAGGAAAGAAAAAAAACCTAATATAGTAGGCTTTGTTATTTTACAAAAGAAAGAAGAAAAATAAAAATCAATAACAGTTTTAAATCTGTAAACCTAAGTCACAGTGGAGTGTAAGTGGGCAAAGAAATTGGATTCAAGGAGCTTATTAATGCAGTGGCTGGTTATCACGTAAAGAGAAGATAACTTTCAAAAGCTGAGCTCTTTGTTTCTCCTTTGGGTCTCATGACTATTCTTTATGAGTTTGAGATTTATTTTAACCCTCTAAGAAAGGTTCACTACTTTTATGGTGGCACAATCAAAATGAACAATGCAGTTCACCCCTTGTATACACACATCTAGAAGAGTGGACATAAAGCAAATTACCTTCACTAGCATTACTTTTCATTTCTTAACTATAAGTGGAAATATTAAAAATGCATTTAATGATAATCACTGTGGTATTTGTCAAATGCTTGCTACATGCCGAGCACTGTGCTAAATCCTGGGATAGTGAGACCATAGTCCTTGTCCCACATGGGGATCCTGGTCTAAGGGAGAAAAGGAACTTAATCCTCACTTTACAGAAGAGGAAACTGAGACACAGAGAAGTTATGTTACTTGCCCAAGATCACTCAGCAGGCAAGCAGAGTAGCTGGGATTAGAACCCAGGCCTCTTTCCTGACTCTCTCTAAACTGTAAGCTTCTTATGGGCAGGAAACGTATCTAAATTGTTACATTGTGCTCACCCAAGCACTTAGTATGGTGCTCTGCACATAGTAAGCACTCAATAAAGAGGATTAATTGATTGATTGATTCCAGCTGTGTGCTCTTTCCAGTAAGATACAGATGTCAGTCAATGGTATTTTTTATGTGCAAAGCACTGTACTAAGCATGAGAAATGTGTCCATGTTCTTTAAAATGACTTGCTCATAAAAATAAAAAAGGTCATGATTTAAGTCTAAGTTGCAGCTGAGTCATTAACAGCAGAAAGTTTATAAGTTTTAGGCTCACTAACTGCTCCATTTTATAGCTTAGAGCAATGACTTTGGGCAAGTCACTTTGACTTCTCTGTGCCTCAGTTTCCTCATCTGTAAAATGGGGATTAAGACTGTGAGCCCCATGTGAGACAACCTGATTACCTTGTATCCACCCTAGTGCTTAGACAGTGCTTGGCATGTAATAAGTGCTTAACAAATACCATAATAATAGTAATTATTATCAATTATTGTCCACCATGAGAGAATTGAGACATTCACAGTTAGTGTTTTGAGAACAGGGGAGGAAAGATGCTAGAGACATACAGAAGCAAATAGGATATACTTTCAAAAACAGTATACCCTGGCAGATTTTAAATAGTTTAAACCACAAATTCCTCCTTTACATTTGCCACACTATTTAATTTTAATTAGTCATTTCTCACAGCAACCCTCTCACAGCACATTAGCATTTCCTTCTCTTGGTGTTTTGTCAGTCTTCTGTGCAGATTTGAATATTAAAAAAAAGCTCTAATCTCTTTAGATGAATAGATCCCAAAGTAAATATTATTTATTTATATGAAAAGAATTTCACAGTCAGTGCAAGGGACATATCTAGGTCATAGAGATGGCATAACTAGGCTGACGGAACGTTAACTATAAGGTGAACGTTGTTGTATGGAAGCAAACTCATGAGAAAAAGGAAAAGCTGTAAATAGAAACCTTGGAAACTTGGAAGTTGCAAGGTGAATTTCAGGTGAAGTTGGCAGGAGACCGTCACGAACTGATTAGCTCCCAGAAGACTCTGAAAGACAATTTCTCATCAAGTCTTGTTTACCAATCATTAAATCAAAAAGTCTCATTATCTCTCCTTTTACCTCAGAAGAACAAAGATAGTCCACATGGTTCGGATGTTCCCACTGTAATGGCTTCTTGTCCAAGGATCAGATGCAGATACCTGAGATGGTTTGTCATGACACAGTGAGCCTGTCTAGACACACCTCAGGAGGGACGCCTAAAGTGATAACTACAATCAAGACTGACGTTTACTGCCTTAGGTTTGTCATGCAGCGACAAGGAGATGACACATGGATCTTCTAACTGACTGCACCTTTTGAAGCCATCAGCTAAATCCTCCTTACTCTTCTGATAGCCGCACGTCTCCAGAAATAGCATCTACACTGCTTTCGCTTTCGGACACAAACGCAGGCTGAAGAGATTCTTTAATTTTCTCTTTTTCTTCAGTCGCAGAATCCTCTTTCCTAAGTCCTGGCTCGGAATCTGACCTTTCTTCGTTTTTGGACGAGGAATCTACGGCCAGTGCTTCGTCTAATAAAAGAGGAAATAGTTACAAGTCTATAGAGTGGCACATAAGTTACCATCAAACAATCAAGGGCCTGACTTCACTTTACTAAGCATCTGCAGAAGAACAGAAGCAAAACACATGCTGTCTGTAATCAAGGAGCTCAAAATCTAATGGGGGAAGAAAGGCAGACAAAGTGTGGTTTGACCTAGCCCAGGTGAGCATAGGAAGTATCTTTGTTAAGGTTCTGGAAGTCTAAGAGAACTTCCTTAGGTCTGTTTTTCCATTTCAATAGCTTCTCTGATTACTTTGGCTCTGAACAGGATCTTCTGTTCATTTCCAGGGAACATGGTCGAAGTTTCTCAAAGGCAGGAATTGCCTCATTTACTTCTATTGTATATCAACCAAGAGGTGAGTAGAGTGCTCTACATTCAGAAAGGGCTTAATAAATGCTGATTCAGGATGGCAAGTCCATCTTGCACCTGGCCTGGTGCTGATGGGCCAGTTCCCTTTCAACTGCAAAAACTCTGGTCCCCTGGTCTAGCTTAATTAACAATCTAATTAACTTGTACCTACCCCAGGGCTTAGACCAGTGTTTGACACATAATAAGTGCGTAACAAATACCATTAAAAGAAAATGGTGTGTATATATCTATAATTCTATTTATCTATTTTAATGTTATTGATGTTACTGTTTTGTTTTGTTGTCTGTCTCCCCCTTCTAGACTGTGAGCCCGTTGTTGGGTAGGGATTATCTGTATCTATTGCCCAGTTGTACTTTCCAAGCACTTGGTACAGTGCTGTGCACACAGTAAGAGCTCAATAAATACGATTGATTGAGTGACAGGGACCGTGTCCAACCTGATTAGCCTGTATCTACTCCAGCACTTAGTAAAGTACCTGGATTATAGTAAGTGCTTAACAAATATCACAATTATTACTATTAAAAGATGAACATCAGGCTGGTCTCTTCCCAATCTGGTCCCTGGACCAGAGTTGCCCTCCATTTCTCAACTGGCCACTAACCGAGCTCCATATGTCCCACGGTTACCTTTCTTCTGCCTCTTTTCTTGCCGCTTTTTTTCCCTGGCAGCTTCTTTCTCTTGCTTTTCATATGATTCCTTCAGTATCTTGCAGACTTTTTTATGGGTAAACCAGTGTGTCTTCTGGCAGTTCTGATCACAATAGATCACCTAAAAAATGTACAAAGATATCATTTACAGCTCCATGACCGTGGTCCAACTTGTAACTTTAGAGTGTAGCAAGGGAATATTCTCCCGGCTAGAAAGCTAGAAAAATGCATTGCATTTGCGCTTCGGACTGCTAAATGATGCTTTCATAATGGTATATTGTTAAATGCTTCCTATGTGCTAAGCACTGGGCTAGGTTCAGGATAATCAGAATGAAAACTGCCTCCATTCCACACAGGGCTCAGGGTCTTATGTGGAAGGAAGAACGGATATTTAATCCCCAGTTTACAGATGAGACAACTGAGGCTCAGATCATTTAAGTGACTTGCCCAGGGTCACACAGAAGGCAAGTGGCAGAAACAGGATTAGAATCCGTGTCTCCTGACTCCCAGTTCTGTGCTTTATCCACAACAGCTTGAACTTTTAAAGCCTCGTGGTGCACCGATCAATGTAACTCATTCCATAATTCCCTTCCAAATGCATCTTTGGGCGCCCAATAGCTGTGCAAAATGTCCTACAAATTTACTTTTCCAACACACTGACAAAGTTGAACCCTGACTAATAGCTTTCCCAGCCTCCAGAGTGTTACCAGTTGCTCAGACTTACCATCTTGCACACTGAACACCGTTTATCGGCTCCCTTTTCGCCACATGTGGTACAAAATTCCACATCCACGAATCCCACTTGGCCAGTGATGGCTTGAGTAAGGACAGAGAAAGCAGTAGGGTCAGATCCCTAGTTGGGGAAGGGGAGAGGAAGAGGGAGAGGGAGTCAGCACAAGGGGGGGAAAAAAAGTGAAATCTCTTGAAACACCAAAATTAGGTAGATGTATTTTTTTTTAAGTGAAGACGCCCCAATATCAAACAGCCCCAAATAGAGGAACAGCAAGTGTCACAGGCACCTACTGTCTATGCAAGGGGACAAAGATGGTGTGTATTCCCTCCACAATTATTTGAGAGGGACTCCCAAGCCTACTCCTCCCAATTCTCAATTTTCTGACAAGGCTGCAGAGTTTCCCCTCAGGGTTGAAAAGACCCAAAATGCTGCCTTTCTGACCTATTTTTGGAAGGCTGTTACATTCCCAATCCTCACCCCCGTTTAAAATCCCCACTTCCTTTTCATTCCCCCCATGCTCAAAATTAAAAGTTGGCACCTAGGATGGAGTCAATTAGCTGGAAAATTCAGACCAGAAATCCAAATATCGAAAAACAGCCAACCAAAAATAAAAAACGCACACCAAAAAACCCAGAAGATTTGTCCTGAATGATACTGATTTCAGGACTCCGGTTCATCTTTCCACATGTCCTTTGGAAAAACATACTAAAATCTACCCCCGTCCCCAGATGCTGAAGATTATTGAATTTCCATTTGAATAGTTTATATATGACTAAATGCTGTCAAGAACAGAGCTCTTACTGGAAAATGCTGAATCTATATACCACTTGGAGAAATGTAAAGAGGCCTGGAATCTCATATTTTACCCTGCTCCAGAGTTTCAGGTTCTTAAACTGAACTGCTATAACCATGATTAAAATTTTATTTCTTTTATGTCTGTTTTTGTAATTTGGGCCCTAGGAGAAGTAGCAGCTAGAATTTATCATAATATACAGCCAGCTCTTTATTAAGTTTATGGGAGTTAAAAAAAAGTTTTCCAATTTCACAGGCTACTACTGTGCCTAGCATATATTTCCAATCATATGCCATTAACATTCTCTGGGCACATCTAAATTTAAAATCTGATAAAGTATTGTTGCCACACCCTAGCGATCCTTATCATTTTGAGGCAAATGAATACAGACGTTTGTTACTGAAGAAGAGATCGAGATTTTCTTCACTGTCAGTGTTTATAAATAGCTTGCTAGGGGAGGCCTATATAAGTGATAATAATAATGTGAATAATAATAACACTAATAATAAAATATGATATTTGTTAAGTGTTTATTATGTGCCAAGCACTGTACTAAGTGCTGGAGTAAATACTGTATGAAGCAGTTTTAAGGGTAGGGAGAATAGATATCGAATCCCCATTTTTAAAGACAAAGAAACTGAGCCACAGAGAATTAAACAATCACTAACTCAATCAAATTTATTGAACACTTATAATGTGCAGAGCACTGTACTAACTGCTTGGGAAAGTACAATATAACAGTGTTGGTAGATGTATTCCCTGCTCACAGTGAGTTTATAGTTAAGTAACTTACCCAAGGTCACCATCCAACAAGAAAGTCAAATAACTTGGTCTTAATCCCTGCTCCACCATTTGTCTGCTCTGTGACCTTGGTCAAACCACTAAACTTCCTGTGCCTCAGTTTCTTTATCTGTAAACTGGGGATTCAATACCTGCTCTTCCTCCTACGTAGACTGTGATTCTCATGTGGAACATAGACATCATGTGGGATATGGACTGTGTCTGACCTACTTATTGTGTATCTATCCCAATGTGGAGTACAGTGCTTGGCACATAGTAAGAGCTTAAAAATACCACAATTATTATATTAATTCCTATTACTAGTATTATGTAATACATTTCAAATTGTAGGTTGAAATTTTTCACCATTTGAATTTTCTTGTAAATGTACTTGGGAAGCACGTGTACATGGACATGCTTCATGGGAAGCAGTGTGGCTCAGTGGAAAGAGCACGGGCTTAGGAGTCAGAGGTCATGGGCTCTAATTCCAGCTCCGCCACTTGTCTGCTGTGTGACTTTGGGCAAGTCACTGAACTTCTCTGGACCTCAGTTCCCTCATCTGTAAAATGGGGATTAAGACTGTGAGCCCCATGTGGGACAAACTGACTACCTTGTAGACCCCCCAGTGCTTAGAACAGTCCTTGGCACACAGTAAGCACTTAACAAATGCTATTATTATGATTACTTGCTGAAATACTAATGAGTTCTGGTTCAGATGTTGAGTATTGCTGGCATTTTTGCAAAATGTTGAGATTAATTTTGCTAGAGCCTCTGCTTCTGCCTACTGTAGTAAGTAAACCACTCTAAACATCCCCCTTAGTGGGCTGAAAGGGCAATTGTTTCTTCCAAAGACCCAAAGTAATTTAACACTCAGTGATCAGTATAGAATAGGGCTTCATCAGAAACATCTGGGGTGAAACACTAAAAAAAAAAAAGTTTGCCAGTGTTACACTGCCTGTTCCATGTACTCAGTTACTCCAAGCAGAATAAACAGTCTATATCTGAGAACTTTAAAATGTACCATGTGATTTGGCACCTCCATTTTTCTTCTTATAATAAAGGCAATAACTCCTGTCTATACTTCCTCGTTAACAGAGCTCAGAATTCCACCTTGGAATAAAAAGCTACTGGAAGACTTAGTACCGGGAAAAACAGCATGAGCACTAGTCTTGAAGCATGAGATCATTTGGGAATTCTCACACTGGTAATCCAAAGCACTGGAAATGGTCTATCTTAGCTCTTAAATGCCTACAAGAGTCTACTGCTTTCACTAGGATAGTCAAATTACTAGTAGACTAACCTAAGTCTCCCTCACACAGCTCAGGCTAAACTACAGTCATTTCTCCCCTTGTAACCAGGGACACAAGATTGTGATAAGCACACTGCTTCCACTTTTAAAGAATATGTAGACACTATCCTTGACAAATCGGAAAATCTCTGGCTGTCCTCAACCCTGTCTGTCTCTATCTCTTGTCACTGTCCCTGCCTTAACCAAACAAAAATCTCTGGACGCAGTCAGAGGCAAGTGTGATTCCTTGGGAGGTTGCTGTGAGTTTAAAAATTGGAGCGATCACTATTTTACTACTACTACTACTACTACTACTACTACTAATAATAATAATAATAATGGTATTTGTTAGGCACCTACTATGTTAAGCACTTTTCTAAGCACTGGGGTAGACATAAGGTCATCAGATTAGATGCAGTCCCTGTCCCACAAAGATATCACAGTCTTAATATAGTGGTGTGTGTGTGTGCAAGCACGTGTGTGAATGTGTGTATGTAAATCTACGTGTGGGACGCAATAAATTATTCTTACTCCTGTGTTTAATTAGTCAGGCCAACAACAGAGAGGCATAGAGAAAAGACACCTGCCAAAGGGGAGCAGTTAAATCACTCTATTCTCAGAGGCAGACTATGCCTCTGACAGAGGTAATTTGTTTTACTGGTCAACTGGGGCATCATTTGTAAAGTCCATTTCTGTGAGAAAAATGATTGTACAAACCTTTTGCTGTGCTGAATGGGCTTTAGTTTCACGGATTAACTCACCTAAATCACTCAATCAGTGGTATTTGTTGAGTGCTTACCGTGTGCAAAGCACTGTACTAAATACCTGGGACAGTCCAATAAAGTACATAGATAACTCTTAAGGACCTACAAAATGTCCACAGATAGTGGAAAAATGATGATACACCTGAGGAGATACTGACAGCAGGAGAAGGACCAGAGAAACATGGTTTCTCGGTTAATCTCCCTCAACAGAAACACTCACACACTACAGGCATCAAATCCCCTCAAAACACCTGGTCAACCAATCAGGCATAATAATAACAATAATGATGACATTAATTAGGTGCTTATTATGTGCAAAGCACTGTTCTAAGCACTGGGGAGGTTACAGGATGATCAGGTTGTCCCACGGAGGGCTCACAGTCTTAATCCCCATTTTACGGATGAGGTAACTGAGGCCCAGAGAAGTTAAGTGATTTGACCAAAGTCACACAGCTGACAGTTGGCAGAGCCAGAATTTGAACCCATGACCTCTGACTCCAAAGCCCATGCTCTTTCCATTAAGCCACGCTGCTTCTCATATTATATTAAGAACAAGGATTTTGTTAAAAGGAGTCTTACAATTTCTACTGGTGCAATACTTCTCACAAGCTGCTGGAGGAGGGTAGCTTCACAATAAGGAAACTTTCGAATGCACTCTCGAATGAGCTTTTCTTGATACACAGGAAAGCCATCTACGTCTCTGCCTTTTAACAAGCTGAAAGAAAGCAAAATTTCCAAGAGAGTAAACTTCACAAACATTGTCGAGTTGTTGTTGATTGTCTATGTAAAGCAGTTTTGTCACGTCTCTGGCCAATTGGGGTTGGCCACGCGAATCAAAAACGGCATCAAACTTTCTTTTTGGACTGCAGCACTGCCTCTGATGCATCTGTAAAGTTCTCTCTTTGCAAACGTGTCTTGGGGCAGAAATAAGAGAAGAGTTTGTATTGGAATATATCCGCAGAATGACTAATGTGGCCATAAAGCTATGTCAAGAGCCATGCTAGAAGTGGCCATTGCTGAATAAGTTACTTCCAAAACATCTTTCTTATCAGAAAACCCAAAAATTCAAAACAAGGATCAGACTTGGCAGAACCCTCCTGTCTCAAGTAACTTTTCAAGAGCCAGAAAAAAAAATACTACTTTTCAGCATCATTTCCCATACACTCCTTACATCATCCCAATGAACTCAATCAATCGTATCTGTTAAACACATACAGTGAACAGAGCACCATATCAAGGTATTGGGAGAGTATGTAAGCTTGTTCATTCACTCATTCAATCGTATTTATTGAGCGCTTACTATGTGCAGAGCATTGTACTAGGCACTTGGGAAGTACAAGTTGGCAACTTATAGAGATGGTCCCTACCTAACAACGGGATCACAGTCTAGAAGATTGTGGGCAATCTTGTGGGCAGGGAATGTATCTACTGACTCTGTCATATACTCTCCCAAGCACTTAGTAGAGTGCTCTGTACACAGTAAGTGATCAATAAATATCACTGGTGATACAATACAATAGAATTAGCAGACACAAACCCTGCTCTCAAGGAGCTCAAGAGCGAAAATTAAACACTGAACTTTTTTTTTTACAGATGCGGGGAGAAGAAAGTGCCGCTGTAAAGAGGACATCAATTTCATAAATATAAACTAGGGTTTCAGGAAAAAATTTGCCAGTGTTTTAATATACAGGATTTAAAGAGATCCAAAGCACCACCTTTTGATTAGAACATCCAGCGAACCCTCACGTTCTTTCAAGAAGTTAATGCACTTCTGGAACACACAACTGATGTAGTGCATTTTTATAGCCAAGACTTCATTCATATCTCTTTGTTTCATGCATTTCTCACAAATCAGATCCAGCACCCGGTAGCATTTTGTCAGTGCTTCTGCTTCAGCCAAGAGAGGATTCTCTTTCACAAGCAGCACGATCTGAAAGAAATATCAGATAGCTTAGAAGAACGGCAGACTTTCCCTCAAAACCGAAGCCCAGGAGCAATACTATACTGGATCAGTTCCATATATACGTACTGAGGATCTACTGCTTGTAATATGCTGTGCTAAAAACTTGGCAAAGTACAAGAGAAGCACAAGATGCATTCTCTGCCTACAAGGAACTTACACTCTAGTTGGGGGAAACGAATATAAAATATTACAAATATGGAAACAGTGTTCCATCCAACCCAGGGATCTAGCAAGGCAACAGGATGCCTGGCAGAACAATTTAATAGTTTTCCTCCTTCATCTATCCTCAAGCTACATACACTAGAGAAGCAGCGTGGCTCAGTGGAAAGAGCACAGGCTTTGGAGTCAGAGGTCATGGGTTCAAATCCTGCTCTGCCAATTGTCAGCTGTGTGACTTTGGGCAAGTCACTTAACTTCTCTGTGCCTCAGTTCCCCCATCTGTAAAATGGGGATGAAGACTGTGAGCCCCCCGTGGGACAACCTGATCACCCTGTAACCTCCTCAGCGCTTAGAACGGTGCTTTGCACATAGTAAGCGCTTAATAAATGCCATTATTAGTATTATTGTTACCTTCTAGCACCCCTAACTATTCTCTTCTAACCCATTTTGGACCACAGCATTAATTTATTCAAATCCTTCTTGAACCTCTTGATAGTTTCCGCTTGCACATTCTCTCAAATAATGAATTCCAGATATTTACTATCCGGTGTATAAAAACTCAATTATCATTATTAGTATCATTATTATTGTTCAGCGCTTATTACATGACGAGCACTGTTCTAAGCCCTGGAGCCGATACAGTTTGATCAGATTGGACATTGTCCCTTTCCCACATGGGGCTTGCAGTCTAATGAGGAGGGAAAACAGATATTTTAGAGCTCAGGAAACTGAGGCACAGAGAAGTCAAGTGACTTGCCCAAGGTCACACAACATACAGAGCTGGGTTTAGAACCCAGTTCTTCTGACTTCTAGGCTTGTGCTCTTTCCACGTGGCCACACATCTTCAGCCTTCATCATTTTTATCATCTAGACTGTTTGCTTGTTGTGGGCAGGGAATGTGACTATTATATTGTTATATTATACTCTCCCAAGCGCTTTGTACAATGTTCTGCGCACAGTAAGCAGGAAATAAACACAAGTGATTGATCATCACGCATAACACTGTCTCTATATGTTGCCAACTTATACTTCCCAAGCACTTAATACAGTGCTCTGCACACAGTAAGTGCTCAATAAATATAATTGAATGAATGAATGAATAACAAAAAATTCCCTTGGATTTGTAAAGCACCTTTATGTATGCCAAAGAATTATCGTATTCCATATCCCAGTTTGTTCTCAGATTATCCTGGTGAGGTAGGGATAGGCAGGAATTAATATCCTCATTTTGTAAATGGGGAAGCTGAAGTTAAACGAATTGCCTGAGCTCACTCAGCAGGCCAAGGGCAGAGTTGGAATGCCAACCCAGGTCTCTCGACTACTAGATCTGGATTTTTTCCAGTGAAATAAAGTTAACTCACTCTAAATATAAAACACTGGGATTCTAGAAGTGGAAAACAAAACATCTGGAAAATTGAGCCAAGTAAAATTAAAATATTTAATTTTCATTTAAAAAGGAAAATTAATTTAAAATTTAAAAATAATATTGAATTATTTTTAGCCACATGAATTTTTTTTTTTTTTTTTTTTTACTGAGCATGAACTTCGGGCTCAAGAGTTGTTTTCACAGTTGAAAAAGATGGCACTGATGTTGAAATTCACTCCTGGGTGCATGCACGGCTACTATGGGCCTCCGCATCCAGGCTGAACTGTGTGTCCCGACAAAGACTGTCCCTTGTCGTGCTGTTGTGTTTTTGTTCGCAGGGCCCACTGCTATTTTTGCTTCTTCCTCCTCGTTTTACAATCCTTCCAGAGCCTCCGCTCAACTTGGACGGCCCCATCTAACCACAGAGCGCTGTATTGGCCCACCTGAACCGATTGATTTCCTACTCCCAGCCACTCTACAGTATGGCCTGAGAATTGGCTTAAAAATTCTCACAGCACTATACAAAACACTTGGGAGAGTAGAATATAACAATATAAAAGAAATATTCTCTGCCCGGACCAGTCTTCCGCCAAGCTTCACGGGAGCAGAAGAGAATCCCCATCGTCTTTACTCAATTTTCTTTTTTTCCTTTGGATTAGACCAACCGCTTTAAAAAAAATATTGGTTTCCACAGGCATCTGTCAACCTAAGAGTGCAGTTTGATGTCCTAAATGTGCGACAGAGCAGGAGAGCAGTAGCTGAGGGCTGTGTCTCTGTTCTTGAGTCCCAAGGAGGACTCATGACAGGGGTTCTGATGGAAAGTATGATGGGAAATGAAATGGATGCTGGGTCAAGGCAGAAGCTGATAATTATAGTAATAATAATAATAATAATAACAATTGTGGTACTCGTTAAGAGTTTACTATATTCCAGACACAGTACTAAGCACCAGAGTAGGTACAAGTTAATTTGGTTGGACACAGTCCCTATCCCACGTGGGGCTCACAGTCTTAATCACTGCTTCAAGAGAAGCAGTGTGGCTCAGTGGAAAGAGCCCGGGCTTTGGAGTCAGAGGTCATGGGTTCAAATCCTGGCTCCGCCACTTGTCAGCTGTGTGACTTTGGGCAAGTCACTTAACTTCTCTGTGCCTGTTACCTCATCTCTAAAATGAGGACTGAGACTGTGAGCCCCACGTGGGACAACCTGATCACCTTGTAACCTTCCCAACACTTAGAACAGTGCTTATACATTAGCAGTGTACATTATACACAAGTACATTATACACAGTGTACATTATACACAAGTACACTGGAAATATTGTTGTATTGGACTCTCCCAAATGCTTAGTATAGTGCTCTATACTATATACTATAGTATGTACTATATATAAGTATATAGTATATTATATATATATACTTATACACTATATACTATAGAGAAGCAGTGTGGCTCAGTGGAAAGAGCATGGGCTTTGGAGTCACAGGTCAGGGGTGTTCAAATCCTGGCTCTGCCAATTGTCAGCTGCGTGACTTTGGGCACGTCATAATTTCTCTGGGCCTCAGTTCCCTCATCTGTAAAATAAGGATTAAGACTGTGAGCCCCATGTGGGACAACCTGATCACCTTGTATCTCCCCAGCGCTTAGAACAGTGCTTTGCACATAGTATGAACTTAACAAATATCATCATCATTATTATTATTATTATTATTAAGCGAACTTAACAAATGCCATTATTATTATTAAGCGCTCAAATATGACTGAATGAATGAATTGATATCTTCTTCCAACAAATAACTTGAACTTGGTGATCATTCCTGCTATTCAGAGAAATGTTCAGCGTGTAAATGTCGAATAATTACACAAACGAAATTCAGTCACACAAAACCCTCACCTTTACAGGATGCAGGTTTGTTGTAGTGATAATCCTGTGTAGGGGCCCAGCCAACTTGATGGGCAGCTTGGGCTCTTTATCCAGTCCTTGGGGCTTGGTATAATAGTCCAGCCTTTCTCGAGGAAAGAAGTTGTTGATCACCGTCACACAATCATGTTGCCCTTTGAAAAGAGGAGAGGGGAGAAAACAATATATCATTCCTTAGTGTTCACTGAGTGCTTCCTATGTGCAGAGCCCTGTACTAAGCTAAGCTCTTGGGAGAGTACGATACAACACAGTTGGTAGGCATTTTCCCTACCAACAGGGAGCTTTTACAGACTAGATGGGGAGACAGACATTAATACAAATATATTACCGATATTCATTCACTCATTCATTCGTTCAAATTTATTGAGCGCTTATTGTGGGCAAAGCACTGTACTAAGTGCTTGAGAGAGAACATTACAGCAAAAGACACATTCCCTGCCCACAAAGAGCTCACAGTCTAGAGTGGGTGACAGACAGTAATATACATAAGTAAATAAATAATTAACAGATAAATGCATAACTCCCAAGGGGCTGGCAGGGGGGATAAATGAAGGGAGCAAGTCAGGGATATGTACGTAAATGCTGAAGAGATGCGAGTGAAGGTCATAATAGTAATAATAATAATAATAATGGCATTTATTAAGTGCTTACTATGTGCAAAGCACTGTTCTAAGCGCTGGGGAGGTTACAAGGTGATCAGGTTGTCCCATGGGGGGCTCACAGTCTTCGTCCCCATTTTCCAGATGAGGTAGCTGCGGCACAGAGAAGTGAAGTGACTTGCCCAAAGTCACACAGCTGACAATTGGCGGAGCCAGGATTTGAATCCATGACCTCTGACTCCAAAGCCCGTGCTCTTGCCACTGAGCCACACTGCTTCCTGGCTCTGCCACTTGTCTGCTGTGTGACCTTGGACAAGTCACTTCATTTCTCTGTGCCTCGGTTCCCTCATCTGTAAAATGGGCATTGAGACTGTGAGCCCAACATGGGACGGGGACTGTGTCCAACTCGACTTGCCACCCCAGCGCTTAGACAGTGCCTGGCACAAAGTAAGCGCTTAATACACACCATCATCATTATTATCAAGTGCTTAAAGGGTGCAGACGTGGGGAGAGGGAAGAGGGGGAAAAGGGGACTTAAGTGGGGAAGGCCTCTTGGAGGAATCATTTTGATAAGGTCTTAAGGGTGGGAAGAGTAGGGGTCTGTCGTATATGGAAGCGGAGGGAATTCCAGGCCAGAGGGAGGACATGGGCAAAAAGGCAGCAGCAAGACAGAGAAGACTCAGGTCTGGCGATTAAGTTGGTGTTGGAGGAATGAAGTGGGCGGACTTGCTGTAGGAGAGCAGAGAGGCAAGGTAGGAAGGAGAGAGGCGATTGGGCGCTTTAAAATCGACAGTCAGGAATTTCAGTTGGATATGGTGATGCATGGGCCACCACTGGAGATTCTTCAGCAGTGGGGAGACATGGACTGAACATTTTTTTAGGAAAATCATCTGGGCACCAGAGTGAGGTATGGGCTGGAGTGAGTAGAGACAGGAGGCAGGGAGGTCAGTGAGGAGACTGAAGCAGTGATCAAGAAGGGGCAGGAGAAGTGCTTGGATTGGCCTAGTAGCAATTTGGATGGAGACAGAAGGCCAGATTTTAGCAAGATTGTGAAGGTAGAACCGACAGGATTTGGTGACAGATTTATTATGTAGGTGAATGGCAGATATGAGTCGAGGACAAAGCTACAGCTATGGGCTTAGAATAATAACTAATAATAATGATGATGGCATTTGTTAAGCGCTTACTATGTACCAGCCACTGTTCTAAGCGTTGGGGTAGATACAAGGTTATCAGGTTGTCCCTTGAGGGGCTCAAAGTCTTAATTCCCATTTCATAGAGGAGGTAACAGGCATAGAGAAGTTAAGTGACTTGCCCAAAGTCACACAGCTGACAAGTGGCAGAGTAGGGATTAAAGCTCACAACCTCTGACTCCCAAGCCCGTGCTCTTTCCACTGAGCCATGCTGCTTCTGGGCTAGAGAGGATGGTGATGGTGTTGTATATAGTAATGGGAAAGATGCGGGGAGGACAGGGTTTGGGTGGGAAGATGAGGAGTTCTGGGAGCAGAAGAGAAGTAGAGTGGAGGTGATCCAGGGTGGTGGGTTACTGGTAAGAGATCAGCGAAGGGACAGGGGATCAAAAGAGTTGAGTTCAGTGCAGTGGTCCGTGTGGAGGAAAACCCACCATGCTTAGAATATTGCTTTGTAAGACACAGCAATCTATATGAAAAGCAAAGCAAAGGGATGGGAGAGTGGGTAATGCTTTATCCCTACACATCCGACAGATCGGTATTCTTCCCTTCTTCAAAGCCCTACTGAAGTCATATCTCTTCCAGGAAGCCTTCTTGAACTAGTGAACTTGAGAAGCCGTGTGGTTCAATGGAAAGAACACAGGCCTTGGAGTCAGAGGTCATGGGTTCAAACCCCGGCTCTGCCAATTGTCAGCTGTGTGACTTTGGGTGAGTCACTTAACTTCTCTGTGCCTCAGTTACCTCATCTGTAAAATGGGGATGAAGACTGTGAGCCCCCCATGGGACAACCTGATCACCTTGTAACCTCCCCAGCGCTTAGAACAGAGCTTTGCACATAGTAAGCGTTAACAAATACCATCATTATTATTATTAGTGTCTCCCCACCTTATTTTTCCTCCCTACCACCCTTAGTCCCACCCTCTACGCACTTAGGCAATCACCCCACTCCCAGCCCCACAGCACTTTTGACTGTACCCTTATACTTGGTTCGTTTCCCTAGCTATAATTTCTTTCAATGTCTGTCATCCAATTAGACCGTAAAGTCCTTAAGGGCAAAGATTGTGACTACCAAATCTAGAGTACTCTCCCAAGCCCTCGGCACAGTGTTCTCTAAATACCACTGATTGACAACACTGGTGGGAATCCGCAACCTAGCAACATTCGACCAATTTACCGACAAAGGCAGCCATCTGAGCCGCTGTTCTTCCAACCGAATTGACGACATCTGTCTCTGCTCCAGCTTCCAACATCACCCATGTGATTTCCTTATTGCCTGGATATGAACAGAGAACACACGTGTTGTCTTTAGGAGGTTCATGCATTCAATTGTATTTATTGAGCGCTTGCTGAGTGCAGATTTGGCAATAAATAGAGATAATCCCTACCCAACTATGGGCTCTTCAGCTAAGCTCTTCAGCTAACACCCTCCCTCTGGGTCTAGTAGCAAGCCATTAACACACATCTCTTACTTCTCTATAAAACCTAGAGTGGAACAGTGTGGCCTAGTAGAAGGAGCCTGGGTCCAGGAGACAGAAGACCTCGGTTCTAATTCTGGCTCCTCCACTTGACTGCTGTGTGACCTTGGACAAGTCATTTAACTTTTATATGCCTCAATACCCTCACCTATAAAATGAGGAGTAAATACCTGTTCTGCCTCCTACTTGAACTGTGAGATTCATGAGCGTGGGGGACAGTGTCCAACTTGATTATCTTGTACCTTTCTCTTAGTACAGTGCTTGGTACATAATGAGCATTTAACAAATACCCTAATGAAATTATTATTTCTAGATGGTGAGAACTAAATTACTGAAGGGGATCGCCATCAACATAAGAGTAGTTACACTATACGGACAGCTGAAAGAACTCCACATTCAATTTCACCTTCGAGTACAAATGTACATAATACAGAAAATTATCTATAATAATTGTAGTAGGGACAAAATGGTAATATTAGATTAAATATTAGTTGAAAGGGAATTGTTTGCAAGGAAAATTGATGGATTTATATTGTCTGAGCGTTAACCACACTATTAACTATTTTTAACCCTGGTTCCAACAAGTGACCTTACTGACGTTAGAGGGGTAGGGCTAATTAAATATATGACACTCTGCCTTCCTTCCACCTACTTTTCTCAGAGATAAACTATGTTCAGAGGAATGTCATTTGCTCAACCACGTTGTTCCACTTAATCCAAAACTGCACTTCTCCTGATTTAAGATGTGTCAAAGGAATATGGGGACAGAGACTGTGTCCACCCTGATTAACCTGTACCTACCCCAGTGCTTAGAATGGTGCTTAATGCACAGTAAGTGCTTTCAAATATGACAATAATCATAACAGTAACTTAATAATAGTGATAATAATATTTGAACAGAACCAGAATCACTTCTATCAAGACATGCAAGGCATAAAGGGTGGCGGGAGGGCTTGGATTTGGACCATCTTGGAGAAGCAGTGTGGCTCAGTGGAAAGAGCCTGGGTATGAGAGTCAGAGGTCATGGGTTCTAATCCCGGCTCCACCACTTGTCTGCTGTGTGACTTTGGGCAAGTCACTTAACTTCTCTGGGCCTCAGTTACCTCATCTGTAAAATGGGGATTAAGACTGTGAGCCCCATGTGGGACAACCTCATTACTTTGTATCCCCCTCTAGTGCTTAGAACAGTGCTTGGCACACAGTAAGCACTTAACAAATGCCATCAATAATTAATCTTGTCAGGCATTGATCTGGAGCAAAAGTATTCTACAAAGAAATTCATATGAAGCAGAGTTCAGGATTTTCTATTCCATCAGCCCAGACTCTTCCTTAGTGTCTAGACTGGCTTTTTAAAAAAAATGTACTTGTAAAATGCTTACTATGTGCCAGGCACTGTACTAAGCACTGGGGTAGATACAAGATAATCAGATTGAACACAGTCCATATCCCACATGGGACTCACAGTCAACTCACAGTCATAATCCCCATTTTACAGATGAGATAACTGAGGCACAGAGAATAAAGTGATGACCAAGATCACACAGCAGACAAATGGAGGAGCCGGGACTAGAACCCTGGTTTATTGGGGTTTTTTTACTTCCAGGCCCGGGCTCCATCCACTAGGTCACACTGCTTCTCACTAGGCTACGCGGCTTCTCATTTATCTTGATTTGGACCCTGTCCAAAAGCAGGGAGGGGGAGTGAGAGGAGGTTTGACCAGGGGAGTGAGAGGAGGTTTGACCATCGCACACAATGTAGCCTGAAGGGAGATAGGGGGTGTATTCCACTCCAGCTTTGGTATCCTAGCAACAGTACATCCTTCCTTCCCCACGGCAATGGCTTTAGGGACCCAAGGGGCAACCAAGCAGCATGCAAGGCAACTTTCCGCCCCCCTCACCCGGCAGCAGGAACCTGGCACGTTGCTGAAGTAGAGAGCAGATTCCAGGGTGGGAAGGGAGAAAGGGGTTGAGGGAGGGGCAGGGCCTAAGAGGAGAAGAGATAAATCAGGAACAAGAGAAAGCTGAGGGTGGAAGAAAAGAACTCCGAGAAGGAAGAGGAGGAAAAAAAATAAGATGAATCAAATGAGACGGAAATTGGGGAAGTAGGATTAAAAAAGAAGGTGGAGGACAAGGCAAATGGGGCAGCGTGGCCGAGCAGATTTAGCACAGGCCTGGCAGTCAGAAGGGTCTGGGTTCTAGTTCTGGCTCCACCATTGTCTGCTGTGTGACCTTGAGCAAGTTGCTTCACGTCTCTGTGCCTCAGTTACCTCATCTGCAAAATGGAGATTAAGATTGCGAGCCCCATGCGGGACATGGATTGGGTCCAAGCTATCCACCCCAGTACTTAGGACAGTGCCTGGCACACAATAAACACTTAACAGTGACCACAATTTTAGGAAGTAGCATGGCCTAGTAGATAAAGCATGGGCCTGAGTCAGAAAGACCTGGGTTCTAATCCCAGTAATGCTGCCTGTCTGCTGTGTGGCTTGACTTCTCTGTGCCTCAGTTTCCTCATCCATAAAACGGGGATTAAGACAGTGAGCCCCATGTGAGACAGGGACTGTGTCCAACTTGATTCACTTGTATCTACCCCAGCGTTTAGAACAATGCTTTCATTGATTCATTCACTCATTCAATCGTATTTATTGAGCGCTTACTGTGTGCAGAGCACTGTACTAAGTGCTTGGGAAGTACAAGTTGGCAACATACGGAAACGGTCCCTACCCAATAATGGGCTCACAGTCTAGAAGGGGGAGACAGACAACAAAACAAAACACGTGGACAGGTGTCAAGTCATCAGAATAAACAGAGGTAAATAACAATAATAATAATAATAATAATAATAATAATGGCATTTATTAAGCGCTTACTATGTGCAGAGCACTGTTCTAAGCGCTGGGGGGATACAAGGTGATCAAGTTGTCCCATGTGGGGCTCACAGTCTTAATCCCCATTTTACAGATGAGGTAACTGAGGCACAGAGAAGTTAAGTGACTTGCCCAAGGTCACACAGCAGACATGTGGTGGAGTCAGGATTCGAACGCATGACCTCTGACTCCAAAGCCCGTGCTCTTTCCACTGAGCCACGCTGCTTCTCCAACACATCACTGACAAAATAAATAGAATAGTAAATATGTACAAGTAAAATAAATAGAGTAATAAATCTGTACAAACATATATACAGGTGATGTGGGGAGGGGAAGGAGATAGGGCGGGGGGGATTGGCACATAGCAGGCACTTAACAAGTACCACAGTTATGAAAAACCTAGCGGTCCAAATTTACCTGAGAGCCCGGCAAACATCAGGGCGGTATAGCCATGCTCGTGTTCGTTGCAGTTGACGTCCGCTCCGTGTCGCAACAGCAGCCGGCACATGTCGATCTTCCCTTTATATGCTGCGTGCATCAGGGGAGTCATCCCATGCTTTGGGAGAGAGAGGGAAAGGGAAAAGCGTTGAGGGGTCCATTCATCAATTTTGTCTACCTGCCCCCCTGCTCAATCGCAAGCGCCTCGCAGGCAGGGATCCTGCCTACTTTCCTCTATTGTAGGCTCCCTAATGGCTAGTATGGTGGTCTGCACATGGTAGATTGTAAGCTCCCCGAGGACAGCAGTTATGTCTCGAACACGGGCCCGGGAGTCAGAAGGTTGTGGATTCTAATCCCGGCTCCACCGCTTGTCTGCTGTGTGACCCTGGGCAAGTGACTTCTCTTCTCTGGGATTCAGTTACCTCATCTGCAAAATGGGGACTGAGACTGTAAGCCCCAAGTGGGACAGGGACTGTGTCCAACCCAATTTGCTTGTACCCACCCCAGCGCTTAGTACAGTGCCTGACACACAGTAAATGTTCAACATATACCACAATTATTACTAGAGAAGCGGCGTGGCTCAGTGGAAAGAGTACAGGCTTTGGAGTCAGAGGTCATGGGTTCAAATCCCGGCTCTGCCAATTGTCAGCTGTGTGACTTTGGGCAAGTCACTTAACTTCTCTGTTCCTCAGTGACCTCATCTGTACAATGGGGATGAAGACTGTGAGCCCCCCGTGGGACAACCTGATCACCTTGTAACCTCCCCAGCACTTAGAACAGTGCCTTGCACATAGTAAGTGCTTAATAAATGCCATCATTATCATTATTATTATTATTATTATTACGTCTACTCATTCTACAGCAGACATAGAAGACTGTAAACTCGTTGAAGGCAGGGAACGTGTCTACCAACTCTGTTATACTGTATATTCTGTACTGTACTCTATATTCTGTATACTCTGTTATACTGTTCTAAGAGCTGTTCCAAGCTCTTAGAACAGTGCTCTGCACACAGTAAGTGCTCAATAAATACTACTGATTAATAGTGACTATTATAATAATGATTGTCACATTTGTTAAATGCTATGTGTGGGGCACCGTTCTAAGTGATGAGGTAGTTACAAGCTAAAGGGGTTGGACACAGTCTCTGTCCCACATGGGGTTCACAGTCTTAATCCTCATTTTGTAGATGGGGTAATGGTGGCACAGAGAAGTTAAGTGGCTTGCCCAAGATCACACAGCAGATGAGTGGCTGAGCTGGCATTAGAACCCAGGTCCTTCTGACTCCCAGGCTCGGGCTACATCCAGTCGTCCACGCTGCTTCTCTGATTGATTGGTTCTCTCCGAAGCGCCTAGTACAGTCCACACAGTATTCATTCATTCAATCGTATTTATTGAGCACTTACTGTGTGCAGAGCACTGTACTAAGTGCTTGGGAAGTACAAGTTGGCAACCTATAGAGATGGTCCCTACCCAACAATGGGCTCACAGTCTAGAAGAGTAGTCACTCCGTGAATCCTGTAGCCTGTTGGCTACAACCAAAGTAAAAAACCTTAAATGACACCTTTTTAACCCCAAACTCTTCTTTAGAAAAAAAAAAATCACAGGTCCTTGATCTATAATGTATAACGCTGAAGTGATGGTAAACATGTTCCCATTCTGAATCTAGGGAAGGTTCCAAAGCATGGACTTCATCTTTTTTTTTCCTTTAGGGAATATAGTAGATTTTTCCCCAAATAAAAGATTAAGTCAGGAAGTAACTTGTGAATAAATGAAACAGATGATCCCATTTGGCTATGTAGGTAACAAGCAAAATAATAGATGCTTGGCATACGACATTCACCCTTTTCAATCCTGGGTTTAAACTAATCTCCAAGAGTGCAGTCCTAATTTGCATTCTTCTTCAGCCTACCCTCTTGAATTTAATTGAAATATGGCAAGCAGCTGGAAGTACCTAGATAAAACATGGCCACACCATAAAGAACTAGAGAAAAAAAATAGAATGACTTCTCCACCATAGATTCTTCTAAGCAATTGAATATGGGATGAATATTTTTTATAGCGATCAAAGTGACCTCAGAGTCCAAAGAAGGGTCACTTTGTCCTAATCTCCAAGCATCTTTTGTTGACTTCTTTCTGCTCATTCATACACACACTCTCTCTCTTTCTCTCTCTCTCTCACACACACACACACAGAGAAACATTTTATTTGAATTGCAGAACCAGATTATATTTCCCTGATAGGAAACTATTAGAACAAAGCAGCCTTTTTAGCTTATTGTTTGGAGCAGTCGTTCTAATTAACGACCTTGGAATTAAAGCACATTTTCCTCTGCTCCCTTCCAAAGCTGTTCAGGGCGGAATACCATGAAGAAAATAAAAGATAGGCCCTTAATCAACTCCATGGGGTATAAGAAGCTACTCAGAGCAGAGAAATCATGTAACTGCTCGTGCACAATCCACTTCCTCAGCTCTAGTAATGAGGGTACTTAGCCAAAGGATTTCAAAGGAATACAGTGGAAAGACATCATCATTATCATCATCAATCGTATTTATTGAGCACTTACTGTGTGTAGAGCACTGTACTAAGCGCTTGGGAAGTACAAGTTGGCAACATATAGAGACAGTCCCTACCCAACAATGGGCTCACAGTCTAAAAAGACATGTTCGTGGACTTGAATATTCTAATTAAAAAACAACCTAGGATGGGGGTGAACATATGTGAGTTGGTCAACCCTCCAAATACTAGAGAAAATATCTACATTTATTCTTTTCGATTCTTTCAATCTAATGGAAAGGAATAGCATTACTGAATTAATTGATGGTACGTACTGAGCACTTACTGTGTACATTGTAATAGCAATCAATGGTATTTATCGAATGCTTACACTGGGTAGAGAGCACTGTGCTAAGTGCTTGGGAAAGGACAACTGAGTTTGTGGACACAATCCCAGCCCACAAAGTGCCTAAAAGCCTGGGTTTGTAGACACGATCCCAGATGACAGAATTTTTTTTTAATGGTATTTGTAAAGTGCTTACTATGTGCCAAGCACTGTTCTAATCACTGAGGGGGGATACAAGGTAATCAGGTTGTCCCATGTGGGGCTCACAGTCTTAATCTGCATTTTACAGATGCACAGAGAAGTTAAGTGACTTGCCCAAAGTCACACAGTTGACAAGTGGAAGAGCCAGGATTACAACCCATGACCTCTGACTCCCAAGCCTGTGCTCTTTCCCCTGAACATGTAGTTCTTCACGTTTATATTAGACTTGTTAAGGGGACTGATAAGCACTATGCAAATTAGCTTTTTTATGGTATTTGTTAAGTGCTTCCTATGAACCAGGCACTGTACTAAGCGCTTGGTACACACAAGAGAATCAGTTTGGACACAGTACTGGCCCCAGGTGGGGCTCACATTTTTAATCCTCATTTTACAGATGAGGAAACTGAGGCACAGATGAAGTGACTTGCCCAAGGTCACACAGCAGACAAGTAGTGGGCCTGGGATTAGAACCGAGGTCCTTCTGATGTCCAGGTCCGTGCTCTATCCACTAGGTCAAGCTGCTTCTCAATGTACAGTTTGAGGTTTGGTCCAGTTTGAGGGCTGCCTTTCATTTTGCAAGGACCTGGGTTCTAATCCCAGTTCTGTCTCTTGTCTGCTGTGTGACCTCAGGAAAGTCACTTCACTTCTCTGTGCCTCAGTTCCCTCAACTGCAAAATGGGGACTAACACTGTGAGCCCCATGTGGGACAGGGACTGTGTCCAACCCGACTTCCTGTATCCACCCCAGGGCACAATACAGTGCCTGGTACATAGGAAGCACTTAACATATACCACAATTATTATTATCAATCAATCAATCAATCAATCGTATTTATTGAGCGCTTACTATGTGCAGAGCACTGTACTAAGCGCTTGGGAAGTACAAATTGGCATCACATAGAGACAGTCCCTACCCAACAGTGGGCTCACAGTCTAAAAGGGGGAGACAGAGAACAGAACCAAACATACCAACAAAATAAAATAAGTAGGATAGAAATGTACAAGTAAAATAAATAAATAAATAAATAAATAGAGTAATAAATATGTACAACCATATATACATATATACAGGTGCTGTGGGGAAGGGAAGGAGGTAAGACGGGGGGATGGAGAGGGGGACGAGGGGGAGATGAAAGAAGGGGCTCAGTCTGGGAAGGCCTCCTGGAGGAGGTGAGCTCTCAGCAGGGCCTTGATTATTAATAATTATCATCATCATTATAATTATCATTATCATTATTATCATTATCATTATATTATCATTATCATTATAATAATTATCATTATTAGGAGGGTAGGGATCATGTCTACCTACCCTTTTTCCTCTCCAAAGTGAACAGAATAGTGTTTTTCACACAGCAGGTGCTTGATAAATATCACTGATTGACTGTGGGCAACTAGATTCACCTCAATCAATTAGTACTATTTATTGAGCAGGGCACTGTACTAAGTACTTGGGAGAATATGGTAGGGGCACATGACCCCTCCCCTAAAGGATCTTACAATCTAACACTGAGATAAGCCTAGCTTCCACCGAATTTAGAAGAACAGAAGGAAAGGACTTGAAGCTTTAATTCCTTTTTTGCTCTCCCCACTAGTCTCTAAGCCCATAAAGGGAACTGATCATCATCACCGGTATTTATCGAGCGTGTACCATTTGCAGAATACTGTACTAAGTGCTTGGGAGAGTACAATACAGCAGAGTTGGTAGACATATTCCCTGCCCACGTCAAGCTTACTGTCTAGAAGGGGACACAGAAATTAACACAAATAATTTCAAATATATAATATATAGATCCATACCTAATAATTGGAGATTAGGTACATAAATTCTGTGGGACAAATATCAAATGCCAAAGGTCACAGATCCCAGTGAGTAGATAACACAGAAGAGAGAAGGGGCTGGGGAAAAGATGGCTTAATTGGGGAAGGCCTCTGGGAGGAGATGTGACCTTATTAAGGCTTCCAAGGTGGGGACAGTAGTGGTGCCTTGACCTTTATTGGATTCTCCAGGGCGCCTAGGGTGACTTTCTGCTGAAAGGAGACACTCCAGATATTCTACTGCTTTAACTGAAGGAACTGAGATTTTCACTGAAGCTAAATTGGGTCCGTGAATTATTTCATCTTCTCGAAGCAGTAGTCAACGTGATCAGCAAGGCATTTACCAGTTTTATTTTGAGAGTTCACTCACGCTCCCTGACATCCTGTAGCTTGAAGTGATGCCATGGTCACAAGGGCCAAGTTTTTACGGAAACTGTTTACACATGCTCCCAGCACTACCTAGAACAGAGTTTGGCACTTGGGACAGGAATCTCATTCCCCTTCCAATTTAATCATCACTCTTTGTGTTCACATCATTTATCCTCCTCGATAAACATTTCATGTGTTGGGATTCCTCCTTGATGGGCTCAGAAGTGTTATTTCCCTATGCCCAGATGTCCTTGAAGTCACCTTGAAATTGATACTGGCCCCGACTCGGCTGCAGGGTTTAGTGGTTAAATCTTTAAAGCGCTCAGTCACCTTGCCCCCTCCTTCCTCCCCTCACTGCTCTCCTACTCCAACTCAGCTTGAACAATTTGTTCCTCTAACGCTCACCTTCTCATTCTTTCATTCATTCATTCAATTGTATTTATTGAGCACTTACTGTGTGCAGAGCACTGTACTAAGCGCTTGGGAAGTACAAATCGGCAACATATAGAGACGGTCCCTACCTAACAACGGGCTCACAGTCTAGAAGGGGGAGACAGACGACAAAACAAGTAGACAGGTGTCAATACCATCAGAATAAGTAGGATTATAGCTATATACACATTATTAATAAAATAGAATAATAAGCATTTAGTACAGTACCCTGCACACAGTAAACACTTAATACATTTGAACTGAATACGTGTTATATGGCACTCTTAGAGAAGCAGCGTGACTTGGTGGAAAAGAGCTCGGGTCACTTAGCTTCTCTGGGCTTCAGTGACCTCATCTGTAAAATGGGTAAGACTATGAGCCCCACGTGGGACAATCTGATGACCTCGTATCTCCCCTAGTGCTTAGAACAGTGCTTGGCACATAGTAAGCACTTAACAAATACCATCATTATTATTACTCTAGCGCTTAGAACAGTACGTGGCACATAGTAAGTGCTTAAATACCATCATTATTAGTATTATTATTCTAATGCTTAGAACAGTGCTTGGCACACGGTAAGTGCTTAACAAATACCATTACTATTACAGTCTTTTGCACCCAGTAAGCACTCGATAAATACAATTGAGTGAATGCACTGGTGGTGTCAGAATTAGAACTCAGGCCCAACGCCTCCCTTGCCCAAGGTCTTTCCATCAGGTCATGCTGTTTCTCTAAGATGCCACGTTCAGGGGAGAAAACAGTCCATTGGTGTGGAAGGCTGACACACAAACCCCTGCCCGCTTCGGGGCACTTAAGGCCCAGAGGAACACTATACCTCAATCTTGTCTGTCTCACTGCCGACCTCTCACCCATGTCCTGCCTCTGGTCTGAAACACCCTCCCTCCCCATAACTGACAGACAATTACTCTCTCCCCTTTAAAACTTACTGAGGGCCCATCTCCTCCAAGAGACCTTCCCTGACTGAACCCTCCTTTCCTCTTCTCCCACTCCCTTCTGCATCACCCTGACTTGATCCCTTTATTCATTCCCCTAGCCCAGCCCCATAGCACTTTTGTATATATCTGTAATTTCTTAAAATTTCTATTAATGTCTGTCTTCCCCTCTAGACTGTAAGCTTACTGTGGGCAGGAAATGTTTCCGTTTATTGTTATACTGTACTCTCCCAAGTGCTTAGTACAGTGCTCTGCTCATAGTAAGCGCTCAATAAATACAATTGACTGACTAACCATATCATTTGTACAAGTGTAAACTACCAAGGGGAAGACGTCAACCTTATTATTAACTCTGAGCTGCCAGGAAACCTATGCCTTTTGCAAACCACATTTCGGAAGTTGTGAATTTCAAAAGGAAAAGACTTCTATTTAAAAATGTTTCGGTACCTCATCTAAACAGTTGACTCGGACATTCTTGCTGCCTAAAAGTCTTCCGGCCTCTTGCATGTTGCCTTGAGAAATAAAACACAGAAAACAGAGATTACATTGTAGTAAATCATCGTCAAGGAAGAACCCAAAGAAAAATGAGAAGTCATGTCAGAGGACGTTTAAAAGTCAGTGTTTAAAAATATCAGGTAACTAGGCAAGAAACAAAAGGGCATTTTGTGGAAATAAATTATTGTATTATTAGATTCCCAAATGGAAGCATCCTGAATGTTAATGGGTAAAACCTCAATAGCACGGAAATAGTCATTTGGGCATATATACAATTGACATACAGGTAACTAATAATAATAATAGTAATAATAATGGTATTTGGTAAGCATTTACTATGTAAGTGCTGAATTAATAAAGACTATCAGGTCGAGCACAGATACTGACCCACATAAGGGGGAGGGAAAACAAGGATTTCATGCTCATTTTACAGAGAAGAAAACTGAGGCCTAGAAAGGTTCAGAGACTTGCCCATGGTTACTCATTCAATCATACTTATTGAGCACTTACTTTGTGCAGAGCACTGTACTAAGGGCTTGGAAAGTACAATTCGGCAACAAATAGAGACAATCCCTCCCCAATGGGCTCCCAGTCTAGGTTACATAGCAGGCACGTCGCAGAGCTGGGATTATTAACCCACATCCTCTGATTTCCAGGCCCATGCTCTCACTGCTAGGCCATGCTATACTTGCTGATACAAATGACTGTACCATATCCATTGCAAGGCCAAACTTCCCTGTCGATTCAGAATGTTAACAACAGAGGCAATTAGTATGCTTAGTTTTCCTACAGAACAGGGAACGCATCCTTGTGAACACAAACACAAAAGTCCTTTCTTCTGACCCTGAGGGGTCCCAAGGAGCTCACGTCATTGGATGACCGATACCCAATTTCTTAGCAAACCCAGTAGGGATGTGTAGTAGAAACTGTTGTTAAGACTCTATTACTTATTATTTATTACTCTATTTATTTATTTATTTTACTTGTACATATCTATTCTATTTATTTTATTTTGTTAGTATGTTTGGTTTTGTTCTCTGTCTCCCCCTTTTAGACTGTGAGCCCACTGTTGGGTAGGGACTGTCTCTATATGTTGCCAACTTGTACTTCCCAAGCACTTAGTACAGTGCTCTGCACACAGTAAGCGCTCAATAAATATGATTGATTGATTGATTGATTAAGACAGGACTTTGGTTCTTGTCCTATCCTGGAAGTGCCTCCCCCCCTTCAAATTTGGCAACCTCCCCATCTTCTACTCCCCTCTGATATCACATCTCCTCCAAGGGCCCTCCACTGAATACTTTCTCAGTCCCCCCACTTCTTAGCCCCCTAGCTGCCACTCAATCAATCAATCATACTTACTGAGTGCTCACTGGGTGCATTTCACCGTACTAAGCGCTTGGGAGAGTACGACACAAAAATATACTGGACACATTCCCTATCTACAAGCTGTGAAGCAGCTTGTGGAGTAGGGGTAAATGGTCTGTCTCTGAATTCAGAGGTTGTCGGTTCAATCCTGGCGGTCGGTCTGTAAATATAATGTGTGTGTGTGTGTAGATGCGCCTGTATAGAGATAAGCATTGTAAGGTGTAAATACAATGGTGTGTGTAAGCGTCTGCATAAAGTAAAATAAGGTTGTAAATGTACATGCGCATCTGCCTTCACCTGCGTAGTGTGTTTCTTCCCTGTCTATCTGTGTCAATTTAATAATAGAGTAAAATGCTCTGTCTGCAAAGGGCTGTGTACCAAAAAAAAAAAATGATATTTCTCTCTCTAACACCTGTATATATGTATATATGGTTGTACATATTTATTACTCTATTTATTTATTTATATATTTTACTTGTACATTTCTATCCTATTTATTTTATTTTGTTGGTATGTTTGGTTCTGTTCTCTGTCTCCCCCTTTTAGACTGTGAGCCCACTGTTGGGTAGGGACTGTCTCTATGTGTTGCCAATTTGTACTTCCCAAGCGCTTAGTACAGTGCTCTGCACATAGTAAGCGCTCAATAAATACGATTGATTGATTGATTGATTGATCTACAATGACCTAATTCTAATTCTGCTAATTCTGTTATGTACTACTCTCCCAGGAGCTTAGTACCATGCTCTGCATATAGTAAGCACTTAATACCTCTGATTTATCAATTAACTACAAACAACCACCAGGGTTCACACACATCTTACCTGCCCTGTCACTTACGCACTAGATCATGTATGTATCCTCTTTCCCTCCTCCCTCCTATCTGTAATTTAACTAGGCTGTAAGCTCCTTGAGGTTGGGAATTACATCTATTAACTATTGTACTCTCCTCTAGAGCTAAGTACAGTACTTAGAGAAGCAGCATGGCTCAGTGGAAAGAGCCTGGGCTTGGGAGTCAGAGGTCATGGGTTCTAATCCCGGCTCCGCCACAAGTCTGCTGTGTGACATTGGGCAAGTCACTTAACTTTTCTGAGCCTCAGTTACCTCATCTGTAAAATGGGGGTTAAGACAGTGAGCCCCACATGAGACAACTTGATCACCTTGTATCCCCCCAGCGCTTAGAACAGTGCCTCGCATATAGTGTTTAACAAATGCCATTATTATTATTATTACTTTACAGTCCTAGGTACCCAATCAATCAATAGTATTTACTGAGTGTTTACTGTGTGTGGAGCACTGTACTAAGTGCTTGGGAAAGTACAATTCAATAACTGTATTGTAATTCAATAATTCAGTTGGTAGATATGACTCCTGCTCACAAGCCTCCCCACCTCTAGACTGTGGGCAGGGAACGTGGCTGTTTTTTGTTGTGTTGTACTTTCCCAAGTGTTTACTACAGTGTTCTGCACACTGTAAGCGCACAATAAATACAATCAAATGAATGAATGAATGAAAGGAGCCCAATAAAGTTTACTGAGTGTGTAAAAGGGCTGAGGTCCCACAGTAGCTCCCCTGGACATAGTAGGCCAATCAGTCATATTTACTGAGCGTTCACTGTGTGCAGAGTACTGTATTAAACACTTGGGAGAGTACGGTATAACAATAGAGTCTTATGGGCATTCTCTGCCCATAATGAGCTCACAGTCTAGTAGATCTGGGAGAGGTGTATAGGGTGGCAAATGGTTGGTGATCCAGGAAAGAAATAGCTGTCAATCACCCCCACCCTAATCACCTGTCCATCAGTCAGAAGATGAAAAATCGAATAGATAAGAACCTGCCTTAAAGATGGCCACTATATCTCTGATTATTCCAAGCACTGGATCCTACCCTACCTGACGGCTGAAGACCAATGGGACTAATTTGCACATCTCAGCTAGAAATATTGCAGACAGAACAAAGACAGGATGATGAATATTAGCTTTTGGTTTTGCTATACGATCCCCTACCTGACACTGAAATTGCAAGCAACGGGGAATTATATTACTTCACATGGGGCTGCCCACCAGTTCTATTTAATTGAAGGGGGCTCAAAGAGAAATCTCGCTGAATTATATTGCATTGGCATCAATTTAAATTAATACCAAAGCCTTAACTCCACAGAGATAATGAATTCTGTAGGAAGGCCGAACAAAGAGGGGGAGTGATTATCCAAAAGGCTTTGTGACATTTATAAAAACATTCTGACTGGTACATTTGCCCGTGCTCCAGCCACATATTCATTTTTCATGCTATATGGTTGTCAGCCCATCATCGCCTAATAGATTCCCTTAACACAAAAGCAGATTGTGACTATGAAACTATGCCTTTCCTTTCTTCCCAATCATTCTAGGTTATATGCTTCTTTGGGCCATTAAATAAAAAAAAAAGAAAGAGGGCGGGGGGGAGGCTTTTCTTTTGGTGTTTGAATTACTTTTTAGATAGAGAATTAGAAAGTGCACATTAAATTCAACATAATTATTGCTCTGCTTGCTCTGGGGACATTAACCCCCATCCTCTTCCCTCCACAGGGCCATTTTAGAGATCTGCTCTCATAATCCGCTATACCCAAACTCACTCTTTTCATTCCTCCCAAGCTATTCTTCTAACTAGCTCACTCTCAGTTCTATCCCCTCCCTTACGTTGTTTCAAGGCTTAGAAACCACCCCCTCACGCCAAATCTGAAAGACCTCCTCATATTCAAAACCTTCCTGATATCCCACCTCCTTCAAAATATCTTGCCACGAAATTTCCAGACCCCCCGAGTCCTATAAACCCATTAGCCATCTCTAGAACTTATACCATTCTCTGCATTTAGGTGTATTTATTCAGTTGTACATTCAGGTATTTAATTTTATTACTGTATTAAAAATGTTTTATGACTGTCTTCTCCACTAGATTGCAAGCACCTTGTGAGCAAGGAACATGTCGCTTACTTATTAGGGAAGCATTGTACTCAGTGTTTGGGAGAATACATTACAACAGGGTTCAAGAAAGGTATAGACTATAATGGTTATTGGAGGAGAAAGTTCAGAAAGAAGGCCAAAGCTTTTTGGGTGGTAGATTCTTGGTGGGTAGGCCGCCTGGGTTATTTTCTTTGAAAGCCAGGGCAATGGAACACTGGTTTCATTTAAGTGTAGAAGTTTCCTCTTAGCCCTTAGTGAATCTGCAAGATTGTAAACTCTGCAAAGGCTGAGACCATGTCTTCCAACTCTAATGTATTCTCCCACGTGTTTAGTAGGGTGCTCTGCATAGAGTAAGTGCTCAGTGAATATTATTGATTGCTCGATTGGAAGCAGAAAGTAAGTAGACCCCCTGTGTTGTCCCAGAATTGGATAACCCCCATTTTTTTTAATGGTATTTAAGTGCTTACGCTGTGCCAGACACTTTACTAAGCACTGGGGCTGGTACAAAGTAATAAGGTTGGAGATCCGTTTCTGTCCCACATGGGGCTCATGGTCTGAGTTGGAAGGAAGAGGATTTAATCCTCATTTTACAGATGAGGTGACTGAGGCACAGAAAAGTTAAGTGACTTGTCCATGGTCACACAACAGACCGGTGATGGAGTCAGGATTAGAACCTAGGGTCTCTGACTCCCAGGTTTGTGCTCTTTCCATTAGGCCACACTGCTTCCCCTGGAACAGGGTTTGGGCCCACCCCTGTCTGCATACGGAAGAGTCCAAAAATTTAATTGGAGCAAGAGCTGTGGTTATTATAAAGTGGGCTAGCCAGCTTGCATGGGGCATCTGTTTACTTTCCTCAAATTCCCATTTTCACTTACAGATGCCTTCATATTAGTCTTGAGTGTCCCAGCTAAGCCAGCATATAGAGATAGGTTTATATTCAAAGGAAAAGTTAGGCATGTATTTCTAGCAATGAGACTAATATTTTTTGAGCCCTTATCATGTGCACAGCACTTTACTAAGTGCTTGGGAGGGTAGAATATAACAGAGTTGGTAGACACATTCCCTGTCCACAAGGAGCTTACAGTCTAGAGGACTGGACAAGATGTCAGAAATCAGCCACATGAGTCCTTGGGTACCCCTGTGGGAGATAGTATTCTTGTCTGGATGCACTATGGAATGGGAATCTCAAACTAGGTTAGTTAAAACACAGTCACTGTGATGTCTCAAAAAAATTAAAGCGTGACTTGAGAGTTACCGGAGAACTCACCTGAGTGGCTAATACATTCAAAAGTTATGGTCTCACCAAAAAGAAAATGTGCTAAGGCCTCTAGCTATTAGAGGTCATCCAGTCTTCTCCCAGGCCTGGGAGTTAGAAGGACCTGGGTTCTAACCCCACTTCCAGTTCTTGCCTGTCCCACCATCGATCCCCGGCCTACATCCTCCCCCACATCCGCCAAGCTAGCTCTCTTCCTCCCTTGAAGGCCCTACTGAGAGCTCACCTCCTCCAGGAGGCCTTCCCACACTGAGCCCCCTCCTTCCTCTCCCCCTCGCCTTACCTCCTTCCCTTCCCCACAGTACCTGTATATATGTTTTTACGTATTTATCACTCTATTTTACTTGTACATATTCTATTTATTTTATTTTAATATGTTTTGTTCTCTGTCTCCCCCTTCTAGATTGTGAGCCCACTGTTGGGTAGGGACCGTTTCTATATGTTGCCAACTTGTACTTCCCAAGCACTTAGTACAGTGCTCTGCACAGAGTAAGTGCTCAATAAATACGATTGAATGAATGAATGAATGAATGAAAGAAGCAGCTTGGAAAGAGCACGGGCTTGGGAGTCAGAGGTTGTGGATTCTAATCCCGGCTCTGCCACTTATTAGCTGTGTGACTTTGGGCAAGTCACTTAACTTCTCTGTGCCTCAGTTACCTCATCTGTAAAATAGGGATTAAGATTGTGAGCCCCATGTGGGACAACCTGATTGCCCTGTATCTACCCTAGAACTTACAACAGTGCTTGGCACATAGTAAGCACTTAAATACCATCAGTACAGTAAGAATTCAATAAATACCACTGACTGACATCCCCATTTTATAGTTGAGGAAAATGAAGGAACAGAGAAGTTAAGTGACTTGCCCAAAGCCACACAGCAAGCGGTCAGCAGAGTCCGGATTAGAACCCAGGTCCTCTAACTTTCAGGCCAGTGCTCTTTCCACTAGGCCGTGCTGCTTCTTGACACAGTTCAATTAATTACCTCTGCTGTGAAAAACATTTTGGACATAGGAACTTTCAAACATCTTTCTCAGTAAAAGACTGAGTAATTTCGTACTGCAGACGGTGTAATTCAATCAATCATATTTGAGTGCTTACTGTGTGCAGAGCATTGTTCTAAGTCCTGGAGAGAGCTACAGTTGGTAGACACGGTCCCTGCCCACAGCAAGTTTATAGTCTACTGGGGGATAGAGTCATTAATATAAATCAATTACGGATATGTACAAAAGTGTCATGGGTCCGTATTTGTATTATTTTGTATTTTTTGTAATTTGTAATAATTTTTATTAGCTGCCTTTCCTTGGGTTTCATAAAACATATAAATAGACTTATTTACCTGCTATCTCTTTACACGCAATTTATAGATTGTGTTACTATACAGCTATAAGTCATTCCAGAGTTGGATTTCTCCAACTGGATTTCTGGATTTCTCAGAGTTAGAGAAGCAGCGTGGCTCAGTGGAAAGAGCATAGGCTTTGGGGTCAGGGGTCATGGGTTCGAATCCCGGCTCCGCCACATGTCTGGTGTGTGACCTTGGGCAAGTCACTTCACTTCTCTGAGCCTCAGTTACCTCATCTGGAAAATGGGGATTAAGACTGTGAGCCCCATGTGGGACAACTTGATCACCTTGTATTCCCCCCAGCGCTTAGAACAGTGCTGTGCACATAGTAAGCACTTAGCAAATGCCATTATTATTATTTTATTTCTCAATAGCCCTTTTAAGTGTTATATTGGGGTGGCTCTGTGATTCATTTACGCTGGTATTCTGTTTTGATTTTATACATACACACACACACACACACACACACACACACCCCACCTCCCTTCCGATTTAAAGGACACTACTGACAGTGAAGTTCTTCTTACAAGTGGATGTGTGACCGCAAAGACCAATTTGGAATCTACATGGAGCACCCAAAAAAAAAAAATCTGTTGCGTTGTCTTGTTTTATATTTGCAGACTTTGTGGCCTTTTAGTCTTTTCTGCCTCCTTATCTCTTGCTCCTCATAATGCTTTTGCTTGAAAAGAGCCACTTCTTTCAGAGGAGCAGCATAGCCTAGTGGAAAGAGCACAGGCCTGAAAGTCAGAAGGTCTAGGTTCTGATCCCAGGTCTGCCACGTGCTTACTGCATGACCTTGGGCAAGTCACTTTACTTCTCCATGGGGCAGTTGCCTCATATGTAAAATGGGGATTAAGACTGTAAATCCCATGTGGGACAGAGACTGTGTCCAACCTGCTTCTATTCTGGCACTTAGTACAGTGCCTCGCATATAGTAAGCGGTTGAACAAATATCATTAAAAATACCACGGAGAGCAGTACCCCAAGTAGGTCTGTCCATGTGAAGATGAGCTAGGAAGGAGTTCTCAATGCTAGGTATTCAATGCTAGGTGCCTCTGATAGCACTTGTGACAATGACAATCAATCATTCAATCAAATGATCAATCAATCAATGACACCCAAAGGTATATAGTTTACTTATGAAGTTGAGCCCCATGACAGACAGGAACCATATGTCTAATTCCCATCTCAGCACATAATAATAATAATGGCATCTGTTAAATGCTTGTCTTTGTAAACACTGCTGTAAGCACTGGGGTAGATACATGCTAAATAGGTTGGATACAGTCCCTGCCACCCCCCCCACCCCGGGGACTCACAGTCTTCATCCCCATTTTACAGATGAAGTAACTGAGGCCCAGAGAAGGTCATAAAGCAGGCGAGTGGCAGAGCTGGGATTAGTAACGAGGTCCTTGTGACTCGCAGGACTATGCGAGGAGCCAGGAGTACCCTTCTAGACTAGGAGCCCACTGTTGGGTAGGGACCGTCTCTATATGTTGCCAACTTGTACTTCCCAAGCGCTTAGTACAGTGCTCTGCACACAGTAAGTGCTCAATAAATACGATTGAATGAATGAATGAATGAATATGCTCTATCCACTAGACCATGCTGATTCCCCAGTGCTCTGTACACAGTACTTAACCAGTACTGCAATTATAATAGAGGGGTCTTTTTTTAAAGACAATATTCAAATGAATGTGCATCAAAAATGTTGGACTATAATTTGAAAATGTGCTCTTTCAAACGTAAGAGCTTGCAATAACAAACTGCTTGGGGCATCACTGTAAATGATAATGACACGGGATAGAACATCACTCCAAGGACAAAACAAAATTATTGCTACTCTAATAATGACTTTTGAAATTCGTCAAGCTCTGTCTATGGGCCAAGCACTAATTGCTGAGGTGCATACAAGATAACCAGGTCAGTCCTTGTCCCACATGGGGTTTCCAGGCTAAGAGCACGAGATAACTGTTACTGAACCCCTCTGCATGTCAAATGAAGAATCTGAGGCCTAAAGCTATTTACTGAGCACTTACTGAGTGCAGACCACTGTATTAAGCACTTGAGAAAGAACAATACGAGACGTTAGACAAGACCCCTGCCCAAAAGGAGCTTACAGTCTAGAGGAACATTGGGAATTTTCTGGAATTTGAACGTTTTCTAATAGTCACTCCTGACTTTTCTGTCTGCGCTGTGCCATCACACCACACAGCGATCTTCAAATCTTCCTGGGGCCCAAGGGATCCCCGGGACATCCTGCCAAGAACCAGGATGACCTGTGAGTGGCATGGAAGGGCTAGAAAGGAAGGAAGTTAGGAGTTTCATCCCATCTTGACTGTGAACTGCCCTCCTTTCCACCCCATGGACACTCGGACAGGGCGAGGGGCTGGAGGATGGAGGTCATGGTGCTGCAGTGGATAGACAGCCCATGTTCCTTCCTTCCGCCCACTGACAACAACTGAACGCTTCCAGGCCTTAGATGTGAAGCTTCACCTCATCCTGCTGTTCAACGCCAGTTCTCCCTCCTCCTTAGCCTGGGAGCTCCATGTGGGGCAGGGACTGGGTCCGATCTCATTAACTTGGATTCATTCATTCATTCATTCAATTGCATTTACTGAGTGCTTACACAGAGCACTGTACTAAGCTCCTGGAAAGTACAGTAATAATAGTAATAATAATGATGGCATTTATTAAGCGCTTACTATGTGCAAAGCACTGTTCTAAGCGCTGGGGAGGTTACAAGGTGATCAGGTTGTCCCAGTGGGGCTCACAGTCTCAATTCCCACTTTACAGATGAGGTAACTGAGGCCCAGAGAAGTGAAGTGACTTGCCCAAAGTCACACAGCTGACAAGTGGCGGAGCTGGGGTTTGAACCCATGACCTCTGACTCCAAAGCCCGTGCTCTTCTCCAGTACAGCAATAAAGAGAGACCATGAGCTCACTGTCTAGAGGGGGGAGGAGACAGACATCAATACGAGTAGGCAGGCATCAATATAAATAAATAGAATTATAGAATTGAGAAGCAGCGTGGCTCAGTGGAAAGAGCCCAGGCTTGGGAGTCAGAGGTCACGGGCTCTAATCCTGGCTCCGCCACTTATCAGCTGTGTGACTTTGGGCAGGTCACTTAACTTCTCTGGGCCTCAGTTCTCTCATCTGTAAAATGGGGATTAAAATTGTGAGCCTCACGTGGGACAACCTTGACTACCTTGTATCCCCCCCCAAACCCCGCACCTAGAACAGTGCTTGGCACATAGTAAGTGCTTAACAAACACCAACATCATTGTTATTATTATTATTATTATTCTCTGTGCTTCAGTTACCTCATCTGTAAAATGGGGATTAGGACTGTGAGCCCCACATGGGACAACCTGATCACCTTGTATCCCCCCCAGTGTTTAGAACAGTGCTTCACACATAATAACAATTATGGTATTTGTTAAGTGCTTACCATGTGCGAAGCACTGTTCTAAGAGCTGGGCATTCTTCTATGTGCTGGACATAGTCAGCGCTTAACAAATACCATTATTATTATTATCATAGATACACACATAAGTGTTGTGAAGCGGGGAGGGGGAAAGCGCAAAAGGAGCAAGTCTGGGTGGCGCGGAACAGAGTGGGGGCCGATGAAGAGTGGGGGCTTGGTCTTGGATCTATCCTGGAGCTCAGTACAGTGCTCAGCACATAGTAAACGCTTAACCAGTCTGTGAGCCCGTTGTTGGATAGGGACTGTCTCTATATGTTGTCGACTTGTACTTCCCAAGCGCTTAGTACAGTGCTCTGCACACAGTAAGCGCTCCTCCCTTCAGGCTCGTGTCTCCTCCTACCTTCAGGACATCTCCATCTGGATGTCTGCCTGCCATCTAAAACTCAATATGTCCAAGACTGAGCTCCTTATCTTCCCTCCCAAACCCTGCCCTCTCCCTTTCCTGTCACTGTAGACGGCACTACCATCCTTCCCATCTCACAAGCCCGCAACCTTGGTGTCATCCTCAACTCTGCTCTCTCGTACACCCGTCACATCCAATCCGTCACCAAAATCTGCCAGTCTCACCTTTGCAACATCACCAAGAACAGCCCTTTCCTCTCCATCCAAACCGCTACCTTGCTGGTTCAATCTCTCATCCTATCCCGACTGGATTACTGCATCAGCCTCCTCTCTGATCTCCCAACCTCCTGTCTCTCCCCGCTTCAGTCTGTACTTCACGCTGCTGCCCGGATCATCTTTGTGCAGAAACGCTATGGACATGTTACTGCCCTCCTCAAATATCTCCAGTGGCTGCCAGTCAACCTACGCATCGAGAAAAAACTCCTCACCCTCGGCTTCAAGGTTGTCCATCCCCTCACCCCCTCCTACCTCTCCTCCCTTCTCTCCTTCTCCAGCCCAGCCCGCACCCTCACTCCTCTGCCACTAACCTCCTCACTGTACCTCGTTCTCGCCTGTCCCGCCATCGACCCCCGGCCTACGTCCTCCCCCTGGCCTGGAATGCCCTCCCTCCTCACATCCGCCAAGCTAGCTCTTTTCCTTCCTTCAAAGCCCTAGTGAGAGCTCACCTCCTCCAAGAGGCCTTCCCAGACTGAGTCCCCCTTTTCCTCTCCTCTTCCCCATCCCCCCAGCCCTACCTCCTTCCCCTCCCCACAGCACCTGTATATATGTTTGTACAGATTTATTACTCTATTTATATTACTTGTACATATTTACTATTCTATTCACTTTGTTAATGATGTGCATCTAGCTTTATTTCTGTTTGTTCTAATGTCATGACACCTGTCCACATGTTTTCTTTTGTTGTCTGTCTCCCTCTTCTAGACTGTGAGCCCACTGTTGGGTAGGGACCGTCTATATATGTGGCCGACTTGTACTTCCCAAGCACTTAGTACAGTGCTCTGCACACAGTAAGCGCTCAATAAATACGACTGAATGAATGAATAATAATAATAATAACAATAATACATAGTAATAATAGTAATGTTAGTCCAAAGCAATTGGGGTCAGTGAGCAGCCAGAGGGCCGGGATGGTCCTGGGGATGGTGGCCATTGGCGTGGGAACTGCCTGATGCCCACCAGGCCGGACTCCTGTCTCCTCCCGGCCTCCCAATCTCTCGACCTCCCAACCTTGGGAGACCGCAGGACTGGGCCAAGGGCCCGGCCGGCAGCAGGGCATCCTGGAAGTCCAAAGGACATGGATGCATTCACTCACTCTTATTTTATGGGGCGCTTACTATTACTAATAATAATGATGACATTTATTAAGCGCTTTCTACGTGCAAAGCACTATTCTAAGCGCTGGGGAGGTTACAAGGTGATCAGGTTGTCCCATGGGGGGCCTCACAGTCTTAATCCCCATTTCACAGATGAGGGAACTGAGGCCCAGAGAAGTTAAGTGACTTGCCCAAAGTCACACAGCTGACAATTGGCAGAGCCGGGATTTGAACCCATGACCTG
Organism: Tachyglossus aculeatus; assembly: GCF_015852505.1. Lineage (NCBI taxonomy): Eukaryota > Metazoa > Chordata > Mammalia > Monotremata > Tachyglossidae > Tachyglossus > Tachyglossus aculeatus. Next base: position 9,189,097 of record NC_052067.1, read on the forward strand.
TGACTCCAAAGCCCGTGCTCTTTCCACTGAGCCACGCTGCTTACTGTGTACAGAGTTCTTCTCATCCCGCCCCACCCCTTGCCTGCTGTGTGACTTTGGGTGAGTCGTTTCCCTACCTCTGGGCCTCCATTCCCTCACCTGGAAAATGGGGGTTAAGAGTGTGGGGGTCCATGAGGGTGGGCCGGGGGCCGCTTTAAGGGGAGGAGGCATGGTTTGGTTTTGTTGTCTGTCTCCCCCTTCTAGACTGGGAGCCCGTTGTTGGGTAGGGATTGTCTCTATCTGTGGCTGAACTGTACTTTCCAAGCGCTTAGTCCAGTGCTCTGCACACAGTAAGCGCTCAAGCAATACGATTGAATGAATAATGATGGCATTTATTAAGCACTTACTATGTGCAAAGCACTGTTCTAAGCACTGGGGAGGTTACAAGGTGACCAGGTTGTCCCTTGGGGGGCTCACAGTCCTAATCCCCATTTTACTGATGAGGTAACTGAGGCCCAGAGAAGTTAAGTGACTTGCCCAAAGTCACACAGCTGACCATTGGTGGAGCCGGGATTCAAACCTCTGACCTCTGACTCCAAAGCCCGGGGTCTTTCCACTGAGCCACGCTGTTTCTCCATGGATTGAAAGGAGATGGGGAGGCAGAGGTGGGGCAATGAGGAAGTGGGAGGAAGGGGCTAAGTGTAGAGAGGAAGGAGATCGGGGAGAAGGAGGTGGAGGAAATGAATGAATGAGGGAAAGCGTTTAGTCCAGTGTTCTGTACACAGTAAGCGCTCAATCAATACGATTGAATGAAAGGGAAGAGGAGGTGTCCAGCAGCACGTGACGGCCGGAGCAAGGCCCAGGGGCAGCCCCCCACCATGGGCTTAGTAGAAAAAGCCCGGGCTTGGGAGTCAGAGGTCATGGGTTCAAATCCCGGCTTTGCCGTTTATCAGCTGGATGACTTTCGGCATGTCACTTCACTTCCTTGGGTCTCAGTTCCTTCATCTGTCAAATGGGGATGAAGACTTTGAGCCCCACGTGGGACAACCTTGTATTACCTTGGATTACCTTGTATCCCCCCCCCCCCGCCCCCCGGCGCTTAGAACAGTGGCTGGCACAAAGTAAACGCTTTACAAATGCCATCTTGCCCCCGAACAATTCCTGCTGGGCTGGGGGTCCGGCCTTACCTTGGGCGATGACGTCCAGCAGCTCCTTCTCTTCCTGGCTCAGCCCGCCTTTCTGTGGCCCAGCCATCGCCGTCGCGGCTCCTGCTGCTGCTAGCCCTCCTTGTCCAGCTAGTCCGGCTGCTGGCCCTCCTGGTCCGGTTGCTGGCCCTCCTGGCCCGGTGGACCCGCTGCTGGCCCTGGTAGGCCTGCTGCTGCCCTCCTGGTCCTGCTGGTGGCCCTCCTGGTCCTAGTGTTGGCCCTGTTGCTGGCCCTCCTGGTGGTCCTTCTGCTGGCCCTCCTGCTCCGGCTTCTGCTAGCCCTGTTGGTCCTGCTGCTGGCCTTGCTGGCCCTGTTGGTCCTGCTGCTGGCCTTGCTGGCCCTGTTGGTCCTGCTGCTGGCCTTACTAGCCCTGCTGGTCCGGCTGCTGGTCCTGCTGTTGGCCCTGCTGCTGGTCCGGCTACTAGCCCCACTGCTAGCCCTGCTGCTGGCCCCCCTTTTCCGGCTGGTCCGGCTGTTGGCCCTGCTGCTGGTCCTGCTGCTAGCCCCGCTAGTCCTCCTGGTCCGGCTGCTTCTAGCGCTGCTGGTCCGGCGGCCGGCCCTGTTGGCCCTCCTGGTCCGGCTGCTGGCCTTCCTGGGGCTCCTGGTCCGGCAGCCCTGCTGGTCCTGCTGCTGGCCTTACTAGCCCTGCTGGCCCTCCTTTTCCGGCTGGTCCGGCTGTTGGCCCCGCTGCTAGCCCCGCTGGCCCTCCTGGTCCGGCTGCTGCTAGCCCTGCTGGCCCTGCTGGTCCGGAGGCCGGTCCTGTTGGTGCTCCTGGTCCTGGTGTTGGCCCTGCTGCTGGCCCTCCTGGTCCGGCTGCTGGCCCTCCTGGCCCGGCTGCTGGCCCTCCTGGCCCTGCTTCTGGCCTTGTAGGCCCTGCTGTCCGGCTGCTGGCCCTTCTGGCCCTGCTTCTGGCCTTGCTGGCCCTGCTGGTCCGGCTGCTGGCCCTCCTGGTGCTGCTGGTGGCCCTGCTGGCTCTACGGGTCCGGAGGCCGGCCCTGTGGGTCCTCCTGGTCCTGGTGTTGGCCCTGCTGGTCCGGCTGCTTGCCCTCCTGGTCCGGCTGCTGGCCCTCCTGGCCCGGCTGCTGGCCCTCCTGGCCCTGCTTCTGGCCTTGTAGGCCCTGCTGTCCGGCTGCTGGCCCTTCTGGCCCTGCTTCTGGCCTTGCTGGCCCTGCTGCTCCTGCTGGTGGCCCTGCTGGCCCGGCTGCTGGCCCTCCTGGGGCTGCTGGTGGCCCTGCTGGCCCTCCTGGTGCTGCTGCTGGCCCTCCTGGCCCTGCTTCTGGCCTTGTAGGCCCTGCTGTCCGGCTGCTGGCCCTTCTGGCCCTGCTTCTGGCCTTGCTGGCCCTGCTGCTCCTGCTGGTGGCCCTGCTGGTGGCCCTGCTGGTCCGGCTGCTGGCCCTCCTGGTGGCCCTGCTGGCCCTGCTGCTGGCCTTGCTGGCCCTCCTGCTCCGGCTGGTCCTGGTGTCCCGTCCGGCCCACGCGCCAAGGGGAAAATGGTTTTTTTTTTTGGGGGGGGGGTGGAGGGTTGGGTTGTGGTCCCTGTGTGTATGTGTGTGTGCGCCCAGCCAGGCCCTCTCCCCCCCGGGGGTCCGGGTCCGCGGCCGCTGGCCCTCCTCTTCCTCCCCTTCCTCCTCCTCTTCCTCCCCCTCCTCCCTTCCCCCCCTCCCGCGGCCGGGAGGGGCGGTGGGAGGGAGGGGCGAGCCTCAATCCCTCCTACTGCATTGGGATTGGGCGCGTGTGTTTGGGTGGGATTGATTGTGTGATTGTGTGATCGTGTGTGTGGTGGCGGCGGCTCATGTGTCGGTCCTTCCCGGCTCCATTGTCTGCCGCCGCCGCCCGCTCGCCCGCCCGCCCCCGGGCCAGGGCCGGCCCCCAAAGGGCAGGTAAGAGGACCGGGACGGACCGCCCCCCCCCCCCCGGACTCCTGGGTGCCCCACCCCGGGGTCCCAAGGGCCAGGGCGGCTCCCCGGCTCAGCCCCCGCCCCCACGGCCGCTCGGAAACACCCCTGGGGGGGCGGGAGTGGGGACCCATCGCCCTCTCACCCCCCAGCCCAGCCCACCTCCCATCCCATCCCCTCTAGTCCCATCCCATTCCCTTCTATCCCATCCCCTCTACTCCCATCCCATTCCATCCCTCCCCATCCCACCCCCATCCTATCCCATCCCCTCTAGTCCCATCCCATTACCTCCTACCCCATCCCATCCCACCCCTATCCCATACCATCCCTCCCCCATCCCATCCCCTCTAGTCCCATCCCATTCCCTTCTACCCCATCCCATCTCATCCCATCCCCTCTAGTCCCATCCCATTCCCTTCTACCCCATCCCATCTCATCCCATCTAGTCCCATCCCATTCTCTCCTACCCCATCCCATTCCCTCCTACCCCGTCCCATTTCATCCCTCCCCATCCCACCCTCATCCCATCCCATCCCACCCCATCCCATTCCCTCCTACCCCATCCCATTCCCTCCCACCCCATCCCATCCCCTCTAGTCCCATCCCATCCCCTCTAGTCCCATCCCATTCCCTCCTACCCCATCCCATTCCCTCCTACCCCATCCCATCCCACCCCTATCCCATCCCTCCCCATCCCATCCAGTCCCATCCCATTCCCTCCTACCCCATCCCATCCCACCCCCATCCCATTCCATCCTACCTCCCATCGCCTCTCTTCCCATCTCATTCCCTCCCACCCCATCCGATCCCACCTCCATAATAATAATAATAATGATGGTTTTTGTTAAGCACTTACTATGTGCCAAGCATAGTTTTAAACCTCATCCCACCCTATCCCATCCCCCATTTCACCCCATTCCACACCCCATTCCACCTTCCATCCCTTCCCTCCCATCCCACCTCCTATCCCACCCCTCATCCCATCCCATCCCTTGCATTGAGGACCGGACAAGCCAGTCCGGGCCATTAGCCCCCCTTGCCCGGCTTTTCAGAATCCACCTGTGCCCGATCCTTACTCGAGCACTTCATACAATGCTCTGCGCACAGGAGTTGCCCAATAAATCCTAATCAATTCATGATATATATATATATATATATACATTTTAAGGGCTGGATGTGGAGCACAGTACAGAAGGCTTGGGTGAGTACAATGGATCAATAAGTAGATCTCTTCCCTCGAGGATTTTACAATCCAGCGGGAGTGACAGACAACTAATATAAATTGCAGGTATGGGGGAAAAAGATCGAGTAAAGATATCCTACAGAACCGTGTTTGCAACTCTGTTGTATCCTCCTAAGCACTTAACTATAGTGCTCAGCAACCATTCATTCGTTCATTCATTGTCGTATTTAATGAGTGCTTATTGTGTGCAGAGCACTGTACTAAGCGCTTGGGAAGTACAAGTCGGCAACATATAGAGATGGTCCCTACTCAACAACGGGTTCACAGTCTAGAAGGGGGAGATAGATAGACAGCAAAACAAAACATGTAGAACGCTCAATAAATAATAAGCACTACCTCAGCCCCACAGCAGTTATGTAAATATATGGACATATTTATTATTCTATTTATTTTATTAATGGTGTGTATCTATAATTCTGTTTATATTGACGCTATTGATGCCTGTTTACTTGTGTTGATGTCTGTCTCCCCTCTTCTAGATCGTGAGCCCGTTGTCAGCAGGGATTGTTTCTAATTGTTGCTGAACTGTACTTTCCAAGCACTTAGAACAGTGCTCTGCATACAGTAAGCGCTCAATAAATACGATTGAATGAATGAATGTACATAGCTGTAATTTATTTATGTTAATGATTGTCTCCCCTCTCCAGACAGTAAGCTCATCGGGGGCAGGAAACGTGTCCAGCAACTCTGTTGTATCATATTTACTCAAGTGTTTAGGACAGTGCCCTGCACACTAAGTGCTCAGTAAATATGATTGAATCAATCGATGGTATTTACTGAGTGCTTTCTATGTGCAGAGCACTGCACTAATTGATTAAATCTCCTGCCACTGAAAAGTTCTCCAGAAAAGAGGCTGCGTTTCTTTCTCCTCTCTCTCTCCCTCTCCCCCTCCCCTCCTACCTGCACAAATAACACAAGCCCCTTTGGTAGTTGCTCATTGTTTACTGAATATGAAATATTTTGGAGCCTTTGTCCAGCTGGACTCTGAGTCGTTATCATTTGTCCTGTTAAAATGCAGGGCCCACGCCAATGTCTCCTGCTCTATGCTTTCTGACTAACCTTCAACTCGTTTGCATTTTCTGATTTGAACTGAGACCCAGGACACACATCGATCAATCAGTGGTGTTTATTGAGCCTTTAATCTGGGCAGCGCACTGTAATAAGCACTTAGGGGATTTAAACCTGAGTGAAGTCTCTTCTCAGAAACAAAACAAGTCCAGTAAATTGTTTGTGGCCCAAACTGGACCTTCTGTAAAATCTAGAGGTGATTGAAATGCTGGGAAGTGTTGCTTTGCTGAAAACACAATAGCTCAGATTAAATTTAAGGACACATTCTTTTTGACATTAAGAACAGTGTAACGCTAGGGCAATGTGGATAGAGTCCCAGTGATCCCTGGGGCTGGCACTTGCTAGATGGCTTTGTAAACTTGATAAAAATGCCTGTGGAGTAATCTCATGCTCATGGGATGCTTTAGCCGTGGAGGAGTCGGAAGAAATAGGTTCTCGACTGATATTGTTTCCATGATGTCTGCCAATGTTTTCTTCCAATTGCTTACCTGTCCCACTTACTGGTCTCCGTGGGAATTCTGTGACAAATCAGAAAATGTCCCTGTATTGGCAACATGTCATAAAAGGCAGTCTAACCAGTAGACACATTTAAAAGCTGCTGTCCGGTGAGTCTGCTGATAGTACCCCAAAGTACTTTGCATCATTGTTCCAAGGAGTGCAAATATTTATGTGGGAATAGGGTTGGCTCTTAAGCATTTGTTAAAAGGCTACTCCATCACTCGGGATCTTTCCTAAGTTCAGTGATTAGCAGTGATAATGTATCCTACCCATATTCCTGATTTCCTTTGAACATGGACAATGAAGGCTCTTCCTTCTCTTCAGTAGGTTAAATGTGACTTATTTGAGAACACCTTTTTTTTCTCAGCTATGATCAAGACATCTTGGTAAGGTCTTAGAGAGCAGCTAATATGAAACTCTCTCTCTCTCTCTCTCTCTCTCTCTCTCTCTCTCTCTCTCTCTCTCTCTCCCCCCCCCCCCCCCCCCCCCCAGCCCTGCGAAGCTATTTCTTGCAGCAATCAGCTACTCCTAAAATCTAGAGAATTATGCTAAATGTTCATTTTCATTGATATGGGGACCCCTAGGGGATTTAAACCTGAGTGAAGTCTCTTCTCAGAAACAAAACAAGTCCAGTAAATCGCTCGTGGCCCAAACTGGACCCTTCTGAAAAATCTAGCGGTGACTGAAATGCTGGGAAGGGTTGCTTTACTGAAAACACAATAGCTCAGATTAAATTTAAGGACACGTTCTTTTTGACATTAAGGACAGTGTAACACTAGGGCAAACTGGATAGAGTTTAAGAACTCAGACCTGTTCTGAGTTCCTAAAAGAGGAAATGGTTTCCAAGATAATGTTTCCTTTGAGGTGTCATTTCTTTCTCGTTGAAAAAAACATTGACCTCTAAAAGTTGTACTTTTGTGCACCCAAATCATTCTTTGGTGTGCAAGCAGCTGCTTTTAAGAAACTATTTGACTTTTTTTTATTTTTCCAAGTTGAGAATAATGATAATAATAATAATAATAATAATAATAATGATGGCATTTATTAAGCGCTTACTATGTGCAAAGCACTGTTCTAAGCACTGGGGAGGTTACAAGGTGATCAGGTTGCCCCACAGGGGGCTCACAGTCTTAACCCCCATTTTACAGCTGAGGTAACTGAGGCACAGAGAAGTGAAGTGACTTGCCCGAAGTCACACAGCTGACAATTGGCAGAGCCGGGATTTGAACTCATGAACTCTGACTCCAAAGCCCATGCTCTTTCCACTGAGCCACACTGCTTCTCCTATGAAAGCCTGACATGAGTACTTGACATTTAGAACATGGAATCCTTTTGGATTTCAGAGAAGTTGAAAAGGATGATCAGAGTTGCTAAATGACCATGCTTAATTTTATATTGCTATGATGAAGACAGGTATAATTAACTGGGATAGCTACCAACATTCAAAGTGGAGAATTTAAACCGGGGGCCAATTTGGATACAATTGAGCACTATTCAGACTGTTACCTTAAAATAACCTCCTTGCTGAAACTTACCCTAAAAATGATTGACTGTTAGCATTTTTTTTTCCTCCAGAACATAACTTTGCTGGGGTGTTTTTTCCCCCCATTTTAATTGACTATGTTTAGTGTAAAATTATTTTTTCATTCCCAGGGTAAAAAAAAATCTTCCTCGAGAGGAATATGGGATGAGTAGTTCAATCTGTGAGCATGGTGTGTTAATGCAAAAATTTGCTTACTTGATTCTAACTCCTTTGAAGATTGTGAGCCTGTTGTTGGGTAGAGACTGTCTCTACATGTTGCCCACTTGGACTTCCCAAGCACTTTGTACAGTGCTCTGCACACAGTAAGCACTCAATAAATACGACTGAGGAAGAAGAAGGGAGAGGGGAGAAAGCTTTAAGGTGCCCCCTTGGAATTAAAAGATTTAAAGACTTTAATCTCTTGTCTCTGAGGATATGTAACTGCATCGCTTATTAAAAAGTAACATGTTTGCATAGTAATCGTGGCACTTCTTTTCACAAGAACAGAGCTTTCATTTTGAAACAGGCCCAATTCTAGTTGCTCTCATGTCTTTAGAATTGCAATGAAACAAAGAGATAAACCAAAAAATGTGTTATTGGACCAATATTGAAAAAGGAATTCCCAATTTTTTTTAAAAAAGTGGTCCTCAATGCAGTTTTACTTCTTTGACCGATGAATGGGTAGCTTAAGCATGGCAAACTTTTTACATATAATTTTTTTTTTAATGGCATCATTGTTTAGTGGGAGTAGTTGGGTCTGGAAGTGACAATCTGGATTTTGGTCGTAGCTCTGCCTGCTGAGTGACCTAGGGTGAGTTGTTTAATCTCTCAGGGCTTTAATTTTCTCCTACCGACTGTCTCTCCCACTTCACGTGGGGTTTTGTATTAATGGGGTGTAATGGGAAGTAATAAGGAAGCACTTTGAAAAAATACAAGGGCTCCACAAATTCAAGATATCATCACTTCCACTCCAGTACTTGTTTTCCCTTGCACATTTTGGTAGGCACTCTATTGAGGAATTAGGGAATGTTCATCTCATACCACTTACCACTTACCAATCAATCATCTTCATTAAGCACTTATTGTGTACTAAGTGCTTGGGAAAGTACAACACAACAATACATTAGAGTTGGTAGATGCATTCCCTGCCCTCAACAAACTTATAATGTAGTGTAGAATTGGAAGAAGCAGATTGTTCCCACTGTAGATGTAAGCTCCTTGTAGGCCTGGAGCAAGTTGTACCAATTCTATTGTACTTTACTCTCCCAAGGGCTTGGTACAGTGCTTTGCACAAAGTGTTCAATAAGTACTATTAATGGATTCATCCCTGTAGCACATCAAGTACTCCAGCGTGAGGTCCTTCAGAAACACAGCCTCATCAGGCAAGAATTGGCTGGAATCGAATGGATAACAATAATCATTGTTGCATTTGTTAAGTGCTTACTACGTGCCGAGGATTGTATTAAGGCAGGGGTAGATTAACCCTACATTAACCTCGATTAACAAGTTAATCATGTCAGACACGGTCCTTGTCCCACAGCATGCTCAGGAGAGGGGAGAGCAGGTATTGAATTCCCATTTTACAGATGAGGAAACTGAGGCGCTGAAAAGTGAAAATTTGCCCAAGCTCACACAAGAAGACCAGTGGCGGAGCTGGGTAGAACCCAGGCCCTCTGGCTCCCAGGACTGTGCTTTAATACACTAGGCCAGGCTGCTTCCCACTGTGCACTGTGGGAAGCATGGTTTCTAATTTCTTAATAAAGCGCCTTAGCCAAACCATGAAATGGAAGAATATGTTCTAGAAGAATCTACAGTCCTGGAATGCTGCAGGTTTCTGTCCGTTGGGTCACTTTTAGCTCCACTAGGATAAAATTATTGCCCTTGATAGTTGGAAAGCAATAGTAATTAAGGTTTGGGCAAGATGTGCTTTTTCTTCTTTTCTTCCCCTTCTTTCCTTATAGCTTGCATGTGTCCAGTAGATGTGCAGACTCAAGTTTTATGATGCTGTATTATTATTATTATTATTTTAATCGACTTGGGTCTTCTAAAGTGAATATCTGCCCTGCCAGGGTAATGCTTTTTAGTAGATGATAAAAATATTAATAAACCATTACTTTTTTTCCCCTCTCAAGTTCCATTTATGGCACCGCCATCCTTCCCATCTCACAAGCCCGTGACCTTGGCATTATCCTTGACTCTGGTCTCTCATTCAACCCATGAATCCAATCTGTCACCAAATCCTGTCGGTCTCACCTTCACAACATCGCTAAAATCCACCCTTTCCTCTCCATCCAAACTGCTACCATGTTAGTACAGTCACTCATCCTATCCCACCTAGATTACTGCATCAGCCTCCTTTCTGTCCTTCCAACCTCCTGCCTCTCCCCACTGCAGTCCAACCTTCACTCGACTGCCCAGGTTATCTTTCTACAGAAACTTTCTGGGCCTGTCACCCCTCCTTCAAAAATCTCCTGTGACTATCTTATCTACCTCCGTATCAAACAAAAAAGTCCTCACCATTGGCTTTAAAGCTCTCCATCCCCTTGCCCCCTCCTACCTCCCCTTCCTTCTCTCCCTCTACATCCCAGCCCATACACTCGGCTCCTCCTGTGCCGCTAACCTTCTTACAGGCTTCCATCTCGCCTGTCACACCTCTGACCCGCAGCTCATGTCCTGAACGGCCTTCCTCCTCAAAGAGACATTGACTCTCCCCCACTTCAAAGCTTTACTAAAGGCACATCTCCTCCAAGAGGCCTTCCCAGACTAAGCCCCACATCTCCTCATCTCCCACTCCCTTCTGAGTCACTCTGACTTTCTCGCTTTGTTCTTCCCTCCCTCCCCACCCCACAGCACTTATGTATATATCTGTAATTCTAGGTATTTACGTGGATGCCTGTTTACTTGTATTGATATCTGTCTCCACACATCTAGACTGAGAGCGTGTACTGGGCAAGGGTTGTCACTCTTTATTGCTGTATTGTACTTTCCCAAGCGCTTAATACAGTGCTTTGCACACAGTAAGTGCTCAATAAATACAGTTGAATGAATGAATGAATTTATGAACTTGAAAATCACTGACAAAGGCATGCTGTTACCTACAAAATTTTCATCTGATATTTTACCATCATCATTCTACATTATTATGTTTCAAAGCACTGTTTTTCTTCACATTTGAGACTACTGAATGATGACGATGATGATATTAAGCGCTTACTATGTGTAAAGCACTGTTCTAAGCGTAGGGGAGGTTACAAGGTGATCAGGTTGTCCCACGGGGGGCTCACAGTCTTAATCCCCATTTTATAGATAAGTTAACTGAGGCACAGAGAAGTTAAGTGACATGCCCAAAGTCGCACAGCTGACAATTGGCAGAGTGGGGATTTGAACCCATGACTTCTGACTCCAAAGCCCGTGCTCTTTCACAAGTGACGGAATGGTCAAGCTACCCATTCCCACCCAAAAAAGTAAAGAAAGGATCCCAAAAGGGATATTTTATTTTAAATTTCCATTTCCTCTGCATGCAAAATTTCCTTTGAGAAGCATTTGGAATAATGAGTATCAATATTTCTCGGGCAAGCAGATTCACGTCTGTGGTTAATTCAGTCGCTGACGACTGGAAATGCCCAGTTCATGTCCATAATCCTGAGGATTGTTTACTAGGTTCTGTATTTATTTTCAAGAGCACCAAATCAACACTGAAGCTGTCTTCTTGGAAGACGCCGTTTAATATGAAAGCTTGTTATGAGTTATGGGAATTAAAAGGTTAGGTTCTCAAGGACACCAATTTTTTTCATGGTTTTGAAAAGGAAAATATTTAGATGTCTTTTCCAACAATGTGCATTTAAAATGGATTGTGTTATATCTCTGGGAGTCAGAAGGTCATGGGTTCCAATCCTGGCTCCGCCACTTGTCTGCTGTGTGACCTTAGGCAAGTCACTTCACTTCTCTGTGCCTCAGATTCCTCCTCTGTAAAATGGGGATTAAAGTGCAACCCAATTTGCTTGCATCCACCCCAGGGTTTTGTACCGTGCCTGGCACGAAGGAGGCACTTAACAAATAGCACAATTAGTATTATTATCATCCCCCGCATCTTACCTCCTGCCCTTCCCCACAACACCTGTATATATGTATATATGTTTGTACATATTTATTACTCTATTTATTCATTTATTTTACTTGTACCTATCTATTCTATTTTATTTTGTTAGTATGTTTGCTTTTGTTCTCTGTCTCCCCCTTCTAGACTGTGAGCCCACTGTTGGGTAGGGACTGTCTCTATATGTTGCCAGCTTGTACTTCCCAAGGGCTTAGTACAGTGCTCTGCACACAGTAAGCGCTCAATAAATATGATTGATTGATTGATTGATTGATTATTAGTATTATTTTTATTGTTTTTTGCATTTGCATGTCTCTCCACACACCACCCCCATTAAGACTGTGAACTCTTTGGGGTAAATCAGGTTGGCTTTTAGGTTCTCTTGCAGTTCCTTTGGGAGCCCAAATCAGTTGAGACACCCAGTAAGTGTCAAATAAGTAAACCCTGACAGTGTCAACTATCTGTTTATTAAAGTCACATTGGATAAATTAATTTCATCCCCCTAGCAGCTGTATTTATTGAGGATTTTACCATGTACAGAGAATTTTGCTGAGTGCTTGAGAGGGTATGATATAAATGTAATCTACATACAAGATTCTGCTTACTAGACCACAGGCCTGGAAGTCAGAAGGTCATGAATTCTAGTCCCGGCTCCACCACTTGTCTGCTCCGTGACCTTGGGCAAGTCACTTCACTTCTCTGGGCCTCAGTTACCTCATCTGTAAAATAGAGATTGAGACTGTGAGCCCACTGTTGGGTAGGGACTGTCTCTATGTGTTGCCGACTTGTACTTCCCAAACGCTTAGTACAGTGCTCTGCACACAGTAAGTGCTCAATAAATACGATTGATTGATTGATTGTCCAACCCAATTTGTGTTTGTACCCTCCAGCGCTTAGTACAGTGCCTGGCACAGGATGAGCACTTAACAAATACCACAATAAACTATTATTATTTTTATGGTAATTCTCTCCTCCCATTCCCTACCCCAACAAGTTTGAGACTGTCACCTCAAATTGAATCTGAATTGATTTTCCTGGAAGAAAGCATTATTTTCAGACTTCTACATTTCCTGAATAAGGAAAAACCTTCGAAGGTTTCATTCAATATCCTAATGTCCTAGGCTTTATTTATGTTACGGTTGATTGTGTGTCTGCTCCAAGCAGTAACTGTGTCTAAGCCAATAATTCAAGAAATCACGGCATCGTAACATTATTAACAATGCACTCAATGAGGCAGTGTTTCTATCAACCCTACTTCGTTAATGTAGCGGCTTCTGTTGTTCAATGTTTGAAACCTGAAGTCAGATGGATTCCAATTGCTCTAAACATTCGGGGTAATCTCCTCTGACACAAAGTACACTTTCAGCCAACTAAATTAGCCTGCATGTCAAGTCACCTCTAAAACGGAAAAGCTGCAAGACAACTTGATGGACAGGTTAGTCATTGAAATCACAAAAGTAACTGGCCATGACATTTACCCTCAGAGATTTGCATGAAAATTCAGCTCCCTTGCTTTTGGTAAACTTTGACGTTGTCAGTCCTGACAAGTGATCTATTTGGGTCAGGAGAGTTCCCTGGAAACTTAGTCATAAGCTTCAGTTTCCATTAGGGATTCCGCCCTGAAGTCATTGTCTTTCAAATCCTTCATGTATTTGGGAAGACCCCCAATTGTGACCTGTTTTAAAACAGATACATATTCGTTCAAATAAAGGAAATCATTACATCACACTCACATTCTGACTTGCCTTAAGGAAAAAAAAAGCGGAAGAATCCATTAGTGTGTCATTTGTCAGCTTTACAAATAAATGTACACTAAATTACCAATCCACGCAATAGTGTTTTAAACCTCTCCTCCTTCCATACAGAGATATTCAGTTAAGGAAGTGGACAGAATCAGCATTATTTTCTATTCCCACTAACCAAAGGCTATTTTCAAAATTAGGGACCCTCAACTAAACCAAAGAACTAAACCTCCTCATTGCAAAATGAGCAAAACATATGTGCATGCATGTGCACACACACACATACATGTACACACACACCACTCCCTACCTCCCGTGCTCCCCTCCCCCAACTCTGATTGGACTGTGGCCCATATTAAAAACAATATTGGACCTGGTTGAGGGGTGGTGTGGAGAGGAAATGTCCAGCAGCCTGGCCTAGTGGTTAGAGCACAATCCTGGGAATCAGCAGGTCATGGGCTCTAATCCAGGCTCTGCCATATATGTGTGTGACCTTTGTTAAGTCATTTCACTTCTCTGTGCCCCAGTTCCCTCATCTGTAAAATGGGAAGCCATCTACACAGATTTACACAGATGTAAATCTGTAAAATGTGAGCCCCACGTGGGACAGCAACTGTGTTCAACCCAATTACCTTATATTTACCCCAGTGCTTAGAACTGTGCCGGGCACATGGTAAGTGCTTAACAGATACCATAATTATTAAATCTACTTTTTTTCCAACTAATATTGTATTTGTAAACCTATTGCTTAACAAAGAATTTTACTAATAATCAATCGTATTGAGCGTTTACTGTGTGCAGAGCACTGTACTAAGCATTTGGGAAGTACAAGATGGCAACATATAGAGACAATCCCTACCCAACAGTGGGATCACTGTCTAAAAGACTAAAAGACTCCCTACTAATAAGGTAGGGAGGCCGTCATATTGGTAAGAGCATATGAAACTGGGAGTCAGGACATCTGGGTTTCTTGTCCTGGGTCTGTTCCGTAAACTGTTCTTCCTCTTAGACTAGGAGCCTCATTCAGAACCAGGTCTGAGGGGAGGAGAGGAGCGTCTCAATTAATAATAGTAATCATGGTATTTGATAAGCGCTTATTGTGTATCAAGCACTGCTCTAAGCACTAGGGTAGATTCCCCCCGGCCCTACCTCCTTCCCCTCCCCACAGCACCTTTGTATATGTTTGTACAGATTTATTACTCTGTTTTGCTTGTACATATTTAGTATTCTATTTAGTTTGTTAATGATGTGCATCATGTTTTGTTTTGCTGTCTGTTTCCCCTTTCTAGACTGTGAGCCCGTTGTTGGGTAGGGACTGTCTCTATATGTTGCCAACTTGTACTTCCCAAGCACTTAGTACAGTGCTCTGCACACAATAAGCGCTCAATAAATACCATTGAATGAATGAATGAATCTAGTGTTACTTCTATTTATTCTGATGACTTGACACCTGTCCACGTGTTTTGCTTTGTTGTCTGTCTCCCCCTTCTAGACTGTGAGCCCGTTGTTGGGTAGGGACCGTCTCTATATGCTGCCATCTTGTACTTACCAAGTGCTTAGTACAGTGCTCTGCACACAGTAAGCGCTCAATAAATGCGATTGAATGAATGAATGAATACAAGCTAATCAGGTTGGACCTAGTCCCTCTCCCACAAGTGGCTCACAGTCTTAATCCCCATTTTACAGATGAGGTAACTGAGGTCCAGAGAAATTAAGTGACTTGCCCAGGGTCACACAGCAGACAAGTGGAAGAGCCAGGATAAGAACCCAGGTCCTTCTGGCTCCCAGGCCTACTCTCTATCCACTAGGCCATGCTACTTTCTTCTCATTTGATTATCTTGTATCTACCCCAGCACTTAGCACAACGTGTAATGCCTGCTAAGTACTTTAATAAATATCACCATTATTATTGTATTTTTTTAATGGTGCTAAGTGCTTACTATGTGCCAGGCACTGTATTAAGTGCTGGGGTAGAATCTAGATGATCAAGTTGGACACAGTCCGTATCCCATGTAGGGCTCGAAGTCTTAATCCCAATTTTTCAGACAAGGTAACTGAGGCAACAGAGAAGTCAAGTGACTTTCCCACGATCACACAGCGGACAAGTGGTAGAGTCAGGACTAGAACCCAGGTCCTCTGGCTCCCAGGCCCCTGCTCTTTCCATAAGGCCATGCTGCTTCTCTTTGTTAAAGTGCTTACTGTATGTCAAGCATGGTTCTAAACCGTGGGGTAGATAAAAAAAATAATCTAATGAGAGTTGGTTTAATTCTAATCCCATTTTTGAATTAATCATTCATTCATCCATTCAGTCGTATTTATTGAGCACTTACTGTGTGCAGAGCACTGTACTAAGCGCTTGGAAAGTACAAGTCGGCAACATATGGAAACGGTCCCTACCCAACAGTGGGCTTAATCAGGTCAGACACAGTTCCTGCCCCTCGTTTATTAAAAGAAAATTGGCCATCTGTTCATCTGAAGTGATCGTGCAAAATAAGGAAATTCTGGCAGCTAGATATTCCTCCCCCCCTGCATGAAGATAAATAGTAATCATAATAATGATTATGGTATTTGTTAAGTACTCACTATGTGCCAGGCACTGTACTGAGCGCTAGGGTGGATATAAGCAAATCAGGTTGGACACAGTCCCTGTCCCACGTGGGGCTCACACTCTTACCCCCATTTTACAGATGAGGTAACTGGAGCGCTGAGAAATGAAATGACTTGCCCAAGGTCACACAGCAGACAAATGGTAGAGCTGGGATTAGAACCCATGATCTTCTTTCTGTTTCCTCTGCCCATGCTCTATCCACTAGGCCATGTTACCTCTCCCAGGTTCTAGGGGTGTGGGGCAGGGATCATTTTTATAGTGGATAATGGGTTCTTTTTCTGTCCCTGATGCCAGTTTCCAACTGCCCAGTTTTCCCACTGGGAACCAGTGTTCCCAGTTTATAGATACCCCCCACCCCATTAAATTAAGAAAGATGGCACCTTGGAAGGTTAATTTGTTTCATTGGGGTAGTCAGAGGGGGGGGTGACTAAATATCTGTTAATTAGGTGACAGTCGCACATAGAGAAGCAGCGTGGTTCAGTGGAAAGAGCACAGGCTTGGGAGTCAGAAGTCATGGGTTCTAATCCTGGCTCCACCACTTAGCTGTGTGACTTTGATCAAGTCACTTAACTTCTCTGTGCCTCAGTTCCCTCATCTGTAAAATGGGGATTAAGACTGTGAGCCCCATGTGGGACAACCTGATGACCTTGTATCTACCCCAGCGCTTAGAACAGTGCGTGGCATATAGTAAGCGCATAACAAATACCATCATCATCATCATCATCAACATCACTCTGGAGGGGAAAAAAGGGAGTGTTTGCCATTTGGAACCACAGGTTGAACAAGGGGATGGGGTGAGCCAGGTTTGCATAACAAGGGGTTCGTCAATCAATCAGTAGTATTTATTGAACATCTTTTATGTGCAGAGCAGTCTCCTAAGACCTAGAAAAATTTAGAGAAGAACTATCCCCCACATCTTACCTCCATCCCCCCCATCGTACCTCCATCCCCCCATCTTACCTCCTTCCCTTCCCCACAGCACCTGTATATATGTATATATGTTTGTACATATTTATTATGTATTATTATTTATTTTATTTTGTTAGTATGTTTGGTTTTCTTCTCTGTCTCCCCCTTTTAGACTGTGAGCCCACTGTTGGGTAGGGACTGTCTCTATATGTTGCCAATTTGTACCTCCCAAGCGCTTAGTACAGTGCTCTGCACATAGTAAGTGCTCAATAAATACGATTGATGATGATGATGATGATGATGATGGACTGGGAGTCAGGAGACCCAGGTTCTTGCTAGCTGTATGACCTTGGGCAAGTCACTTAGCTTTTCTGTGCCTCAGTTGTGTCCCATCTGATTATCCTTTATCTACCTCAACACTTAGTACCCAGAACACCCTTAGCAAATACCCTAGTTGTTATCAGGAGTAGTAGAACTATTGTCCTGAGGAAGTTGATTGTGTATTATTTCATACTATTAGGAGGTCCATCTCTGGAGTATCCATGAGCTCAGTATTTTACTCTTCCAAGTGCTTACTACAGTTTTCTGCACATGGCAAGCACTCAAATTATTATAATTAAGTGCTGTTGAGTTGTTTCCGATTCATAGCGATTCCTTGGATATACTTTCTCCAGAATGTCCTGCCCTCTGCCATAATCTGCGACCTTTATAAAAGTTCTTCCGTTTTCGTTGTTATGGTCTCTTGCCACCTAGCTGCTGGTCTGCCTCTTCCACATTTTCCCAGGACTTTTCCTAGCATTAGTGTCTTAATACCATTGGAAAATCCCAGGAAAAGGGCACCTAAGGGGATGGTATTTTTTCCTGGAACTTTATCAGGCAGCCTGACCTAGAAACCACCTCTTAAGTGCATTTTCTAGAAGACCTGAAATGATTTGTAAGAAGTTCTGTAACTTCCTTGATGGCAATAGTAGTAGTCCTAAACTCTTCCAGAGGCATGCACTTTTTTATTAGAAGTCTCACTGTTTAAGATGTGCTGCACATGGGTTGCTCCTTGCCGGGCTGTTTCCAAAGATGAATGATCCAGGTTTCGTGACATCTTCTGGGTGTCTGAATTTATTTTAAAATCTATGTCCTTCACTAGATTGTACAACTACTTGAGGGTAGAGAAGGTGCCTACTCTCTTTTGCATTTTACTCTCCCAATCACTTAGTACAGTGCTCTACCCACAACAAGTGTTCAATAAGTAATAATATTTAACTGTGGTATTTGTTAAGCACTTACTGTGTGCCAAGCACTGTTCCAAGCACAAGGGTAGATACCAGAAAATTGGCTTGGACACGGTCCCTTTTACACATAGGGCTCTTAATCCCATTTTACAGATGATTGTTTATTTGAGTGGAGGTGGGAAGGGTGCAATTTGGTAAACAAGTTTCGCACCCTCTTAGGGAAGAGATGTTTATGGGCATTAAGATTTTCAGGGCATCAAGGATTTTAATGTGTTTTCCTCCACTGCTCAGCAGACATAGTTTGGGATGTATAAATAATGTTACTGTGAATCTTTTCCTGCTGTGAACTACCATTTTGCTTTGCTTATATATTTGTTTATGGTGTTTATATGTTTTGCCCTCGTTCTGTTGCAGTGAATGAATCATTTGGAAATGATGCAGTCGGTCCTCTTGTTTTGTTTTATGGTATTTAGTGCTGACTATGTGCCAGGCACTGTACTAAGTGCTAGGGTAGATACAAGCTAACCAGGTTCATTCATTCATTCATTCAATCATATTTATTGAGCACTTACTGTGTGCAGAGCACTGTACTAAGCGCTTGGGAAGTACAAGTTGGC
The DNA here is from genome assembly GCF_015852505.1 of Tachyglossus aculeatus. NCBI lineage: Eukaryota > Metazoa > Chordata > Mammalia > Monotremata > Tachyglossidae > Tachyglossus > Tachyglossus aculeatus. The sequence continues at coordinate 9,207,705 of NC_052067.1, forward strand.
AACATGTAGAGACGGTCCCTACCCAACAGCCGGCTCACAGTCTAGAAGGGGGAGACAGACAACAAAACAAAACATATTAACAAAATAAAATAAATAGAATAAATAAATATAATATAAATATTCAGGACTCAAACACCCAGATTAGGGGCAGTTGTGGCTAAAATCCAAATTTCCCAGGAGAAATTTCATTGGAAATATATATCACTTGTCAAGAATTTTAATTATGAAGGAAAAAACCCCCAGTAAATCTAAGAAGAAAAAAAATCCAAGTTAATACTGAGTTTAAAATATAGGTTGGACACAGTCCCTGTCCCACATAAGGGTCACAATATTAATCCCCATTTTACATTTGAGGTAACTGAGGCACAGAGAAGTTAAGTGACTTGCCCCACCATGACACCCTGCCCTTGAATGCTTTCCATGAATTTCAGGTTAAAATTAGAACCTTATTTCCCAGAACATGAGGATTTGTAAAAGTTGTTCCCCCAATTCAAGCTGCTTGCATCCAGTTGGATAGCAAATCCATGTTTGGGAAGGAATTAATCAGTATGCAAATAGGACTGGAGCTTTGCTCCATCTTGGAGAGGAGTTTTGACACTTCTTGTTCTTGGAGAGGAGCTTTGACACTTCTTGTTTGCCTGTCTGTTGTCATTCCAGTCAGCTTCCAATTCTGCTCTCTTTTGCCTTTCCCTCAGGGGCAAGGAAACTATTTTAGGCGAAACGATGCAGTTTGTTGTTGAAGAACTAAATTACCGTGGGGAGGGGTCTGGTCTTAGCACTGAGGCAAAATTGAACGATCGAAAGTTCAAGAGTTGATGGGAAAAATTCAAAATTGCAAGGGAAGTTATTCCAATTTATGAACTGCCGAACAGGCATGTCTGTGGCCCGGCCAACTCCCTGAATCCCAGGAGAAAATTGAGGTGGTCTTGGGCCAGCTTGGAGGATTGAATTTGAGGTCTGGGTTTCCCATTTGAACTGCAGCTGCCTTGAGGGAAATCCACTCGAGGTCCTTTGCAGCTGCTTTAGCCTGTAGGGAGTATGGTCTAGTGGAAAGATCATGGCTCTGAGAGTCAGAGGGTCTAGCAACCAGTAATCAGTAGCATTTATTGAACGCTTACCCTGTGCAGAGCACTAAGCGCTTGGAAGAGTATGGTGGAAATGGTAGATCCCACCCCTGCCTTCCAATGCCTGCATAGTATCGACTTAAAATTGCTACTTGTATCGACGTAAAATTCCCAAACCGTGAGCACTGAAGCCTTCTACCAACTATTCCCGCCCTTAGTCAACTCCTCCATTACCTTCTTTACTAGCAGACCACAAAAAAACAAGTCAGAAACTTCAGAGCTTAACATTTTCCCTCAGCAAAAGAAGTACTATAAGAGTATTTAACAAATTGACTATTGTTTCCCGTGTCAAGAAAAGCTTCTGGCTCTCAAGACAGTTGTCTTATTTTTATTTGTCTTTCATCCTTAAATGCATTAATAGCCGAGCCAAAAGGAAAATTATTCATGTTTTTCAAGTCTCAAAATTGAAGTCTAGAGATGTTAATGAGCTGCATGAATAAACATGCAACAGTTTCCCCAAAGCGGCTATTAGGGAATTTATTCTCAGAGAATAGGTTCTCAAAACACTGTAACTTGAGTACACCATTATAGGTGAGCTTCATTTATACCCCATTTTCTGGATATTAAAAGCCAAGAAATTCTTTAGAGTAGCAATTTTCCAAATGTGTGATTAAATATCTCTGTTTGCTATAACTTGGGGATATCAGTGTGTGTTAAGAACAATTTTTGGTATCAGTGAATCACTTACTGGTGCAAAGCACTGTATTAAGTACTGAGACAGATATAAGGTAATCAAATTAGACACATGGGGCTCTTGCAATCTAATTGTTCTGGAAGATGATTCAGGCAGGAGAGTGTAAAATTAGTCCATGGTATTTTCTGAGTACTTTCTGTGTGCAAAGCACTAAGCAAGAGACTGAAGAGAGCTTATTATTATTATTATTGTGGTATTTGTTAAGTGGTTCCTATGTGTTATGCATTGTACGAAGCGCTGGGATATTTACAAGGTAATCAGGTTGGTTGTACATCCCAAGCACTTAGTACTGTGCTCTGTACACAGTAAGTGCTCAATAAATATGATTGAATGAATGACACGATCCCTGTCCTAAGTGGGGCTCACAATCTAAATAGGTGTGAGGACAAGTATTTAGTCCCCATTTTTCAGTGGAGGAAACTGAGGCCCGTAGAAGGTAAGCAATTTACCTGAAGTCACACACAGGCACTTGACAGAGCTGGGATTAGAACCCAGGTCCTCTGACTTTCAGGCTCGGGCTCTTTCCAGTAGACCATACTGCTTGAGTCTGGAAGATGCATTACTGTTTTCTCTGCGGATAACAAGGGAGTTTATGACAGTCATTGACAGTTTGAGAAGTCATTCGCTGAATATGCTGAATATTCTGAGTCTGGACAAATTATGTAACTGCTCTGTGCCTCAGTTTCTACATCTGTCAAATGGGAATTCACAGGGTGGTGGTGGTGGCGATGTTGGGTTGTGGACCCGCAGAAGCAGCCAGAGAGTGTTGAAGGAGAGTGAAGGGAAAAGACGGGAACCCAAAACCATAATATCTCACATTACAGCAACTGGTCCTTCAATGTAAAAATAGTGATTTATTTCCCTCCCGCAAGGGAAAATATGCTTCCCATGGGTAGTGTTATATTTTAGCCTTAACAACTGGGGATAGTGGGGAAAAGCGGGATCATTAAGAAAGGGTGAAACTGGTTTAAAGTAGATTTCTGCAGTAGCTAATAGGAACTGCAGCATGAAGCACCATGGCCTTGTGAAAAGAGCACAGGCCTGGGACTCAAGAGAGCTGAGTTCTAATTCCGGCTCTGCCTCTTACCAGCTGTTTTGGGCAAGCCAGTTAACTTCTAAGTGCTTCAAGTTTCCTCAACTGTAAAATGGGGATTAAATACTCGTCCCTTCCCCTTACACCATAGCCCCGTGTAGGATAGACTCTGTGCCTGATCTGATTGTCCTAAATCTGCCCCAGTGCTCAGCATAGTGTTGGGCCCATAGTAAGCACATAGTAGGGAGAAAATTATGTGTAGAGCATTGAGTTGAATCAGGTGTTTCTGGTGGAAAAAGCCCCACAGATCTCTGAGCATCCTATTGATTTTCTGCAAGGATGAGTTTTTGTGTGATTATAAGTTTAGTCTCCATTGTTAAGTCCTATTCCTCGTTCCTGAATGTCGGAAGAGCTTAGTTACTTATTTAGGGTCTGAACTTGCACTGTACGGTTCAGTTTTAAGGCGTATTCAGCAAATGACTTCTCAAACTGTCACTGATTGTCATAAACTCCGTTGTTATTTGCAGCCCACAGAGAAAATAGTAATGCATCTTCTATGATATTTGGCCATGTTTGGGGAAGCAGTTTCTCGGAGCCAGAAGTTTTATTGCTGTTCCCAGATTGAAAACAATACTGAAAGCACCGTAGGCATTTCAGTGGATTTCCTGCCATCAAGAAAATATCTTGAACCTATGGTGGCCAGCGATGGTGCTGAAAACCACCAGATCGTGAGATGCTCGGCAATCAATCAGTGCTATTATCTGAGCATTTATTGTGCACAGAACCCTGAACCAAGTGCTTCGGAGAGTACAGCTTCTAGACTGTGAGACTGTTTTTGGGTAGGGACCGTCTCTATGTGTTGCCAACTTGTACTTCCCAAGCGCTTAGTACAGTGCTCTGCACACAGTAAGCGCTCAATAAATCCAATTGAATGAATGAATACAACATAGTGAAGTTGAGAGAAGCAGCATGGCGCAGTGGGTAGACCACTGTCCTGGGAGTCAGAAGGTTATGGGTTCTAATCCCAGCTCTGCCACATGTCTATTATGTGACCTTGGGCAAGTTACTTCACTTCTCTGGGCCTCTGTTTCCTCCACTGCAAAATGGGGACTAAATACATGTCCTCCTGCCTACGTAGATTGTGAGCCCCACTTGGGACAGGGACCGTGTCCAACCCTATCACCTTATGACTATCCCAGCTCTCAGTATAGTGCCTGGCACTTAATAAGTGCTTAACAAATACCATAATTATTATTATTAGGGTTGGTGTTCACGATCCCTCCTCCCCAGGACCTTATAGCAATCATGTGTACTGACTTTATTGCCCTTCCCCAAGTGTTTTGTCCAGTGTTCTGCCCAGAAAATATGGTTGGACACAGTCCCTGTCCCTCATGGGACTCACCATCTTAATCCCTATTTTACACCTGAGGTAACTGAGGCCCAGAGAAATGAAGTGACCTGCCCAAAGTCCCACAGTAGACAAGTGGCAGAGCTGGGATTAGAACCCTTGTACTTCAGACAATAATAATAACAATAATAATAATAATAATAATAAGTGCTTAGTACAGTGCTGTGCACATAGTAAGCGCTCAATAAATACGATTGATGTTAATAATAATAATAATAATAATGATGTTTGTGGTATTTGTAAAACACTTAATATGTGCCAAGCTCTGGGATAGATAATGCAATCAGATCAGACAAATTCCCTGTCCCATGTGGGGTGCAGTCTAAAGGAGAGGGAGAATGGGCACTTAATCCCCATTTTGCAGATTAGGGAATTGAGGGACAAGGATGTTAAATGACTTGCGTAAGGTAACGCAGCAGACAAGCAGAGGAGCCAGGATTATTCATTCATTCATTCAACCAATTGTATTTATTGAATGCTTACTGTGGGCAAAGCACTGTACTAAGTGATTGGGAGAGTACAACAGAACAATAAACAGACATATTAGAACGCAAATTACCTGAACCCCCCCACCCCCCCCATCTTGTGCCCTCCCCACCTGCTTGTTTTATTTTGTTGTCTGTCTCTCCTTTCTAGACTGTGAGTCCGTTGCTGGGTGGGGACAGTCTCTAACTGTTGCTGAATTGTACTTTCCAAGCGCTTAGTACAGTGTACTGCACACAGTAAGTGCTCAATAAATGTGATTGAATGAATGAATGAATAAGCAGAGGAGCTAAAATTGATCTAGCCACCCGGACAGATGGGCGGAGAGGAAATGAAGAGTGGAGGGAGTGTGAGAGAGGAAACTATACCCTTATCTTACCCATGACAGGTTGGTTTTACTGCATGCCTGTATCTGAAATCTCCAGTGGACAGCCCGTAGATTTCCACAAAGCTGGCATTGGACTCATCTGCTCTGCCATGTTACTTCTAGTCATTCATTCATTCATTCATTCAATCGTATTTATTGAGCGCTTACTTGTGCAGAGCACTGTACTAAGCGCTTGGGAAGTACAAGTTGGCAACGTATAGAGACGGTCCCTACCCAACAACGGGCTCACAGTCTAGAAGGGGGAGACAGACAACGAAACAAAACATGTGGACAGGTGTCAGGTCGTCAGAACAAATAGAATTAAAGCTAAATGCACATCATTAACAAAATAAATAGAATAGTAAATATGTACTAGTAAAATAAATAGAGTAATAAATCTGTACAAACATATATACAGATGCTGTGGGGAGGGGAAGGAGGTAGGGTGGGGGGATGGGGAGGAGGAGAGGAAAAAGGGGGCTCAGTCTGGGGGCTGAGTCAATGTGTTCATGTTACATCTAGAGCCACTGCTTGGGGCTGTAGGTGCTCTCGAAAATTCATCTAACCACTCTGTTACATCATACTCTCAAGCGCTAAGGCCAGCGCTCTGCACACAGTAAGCACTCAGTAAATATCGGCATACCCACAGAGTCAAGAAGTAAGTATTGATCATTGATATGAGATTCACGGATGAAGGGCAAACCATAAGCAAACACTCGTGACCCACAGCGATGGCAAAGGGACTCCATCTCCCAACAATCTAGACTCCCCCTTCTAGACT